>NW_002476407.1:0-600000 GCF_000189635.1 Tetrahymena thermophila SB210
CAACCCCAACCCCAACCCCAACCCCAACCCCGCAGCAAATTGTAATATTAAATTTAAAATATTATATTTATCAATTAATGAGCTGATCAAGTTGATAATCAGAAAAAAACTTTTCTAATGAATAAAAAAAGAATATGCTTGTTAATAAGAGAAAATATTATTATCAAAAAATTATAATATACGTTTAATAAAAGAATTACTTTGAAAAAGATATTGTCAGACTAATTAAATTATCCCTTAATAAAGCGCATAATAAGTCAATTAATTAAAAATTTAGTGAAAAATATCTAAAAATTTTTTTGTAATTTTAATAATATGAATAAAAGCATTTCATTAACTAGTAAAAAGCACTACAGTATTTTGTTGATAGGAGGTACTGGTGTAGGTAAATCATGCCTGAAAAATCGTATAATAAGAAAAAAATTTTAAACTGAAATAAGTACAGTAGGTATTACACATTTATAATTAATTAGCTATTAATTTTAGTTTTCTAATTATATCATTTTAAATGAACTAAAAAAGGTGTAAATTAGCAACATTTAGACTACACTTATAAAAATAAGCAAATTAAGCTGATGATTACTGATACTGCAGGATAGGAGTAATTTAAATCTATTACCAAATCATATTATAAAGATTGTTTTGCAGTCTTATTCTGTTTTTCGGGAGACTCACCTAGAAGCTTGAAAGAAGCTGAACATTATGCAAGACAATTTTAAGTAAATTACTAAAATAGCAAGGCTCCTGAAGGTTTTGCACCAATTTGCTTGTTCGTAAGAAACAAATGTGATATGTCTGAAAATATTTTCACTTAGAATGTTATAGATAACACTATAAATGGAATTTCAGAGTTGTATTAGGAATTCAAAGGTTTCTAAAACATTAAGTTTTTTGAAGTAAGCGCTAAAGAAGGAACTAATACAGAAAGCTTACTTTAGTATGTTGTTGAAGAACTAGACAAATAAAATGTATTCGATATAAAGGAATAGAATGGAACTGTTATTCTCAATTAGAATTAGGATAAAAACTAGGAAAAAAATAATGAATCATCATCTTCTGGTTGTTGTAAATGATCGCTTTACTAAAAGACAATAACAATAAAATAAATTTATAAAATTCTATATAATAACAAAATTAATTTATCAAATTCAATTTTAAACTCATTCTATATACCTCCTACCCTACCTTCTCCTTTCCTTTTAGAAGTCTTCATGAAAAAAAATAAAAAATTTACAAAATATAATAAAATTGTATTAATAATTATGGTAGATAGTGCAAGTCTTGCCCTACATTCAAATACAAAATAAGAGCTGCTCGGTCAGGATAATAAGATTAATTATTGATTATATAAAATTATAAAACAAACTGTCTTTAAAACTAAAATTGTTTTTTCTTACTAATCAATAAATTTCATTCTGTAAGGATGGATATTCTTAAAGCTGCCTAATGTTATTAATTAATTAACTAACAAACTTAATAAGATTATGATATATGATTAGAAAAGTTATTTGATTAATTAGCATCAATTTAATTATATATTCTATTAAATTACATTTCTATCAAATTTTTTTCTTTCTAAAATTTAATTCTAATTTTTCGAAACCCTCCCTCCCTCCTTTACTTAATTAATAGTTATTATTAGTTGATTTTTAATTTTCTCTTTTATTTTGGATTCTAATATTTTTACTATAATAAATCAGTATTTATGCTCACAAAATAAATAGAATTTCCGCCTAATTTAAATTTTATAATTCATTAATTAATTTATTCATTTAAATTATTATTGTCTTTTGACTGTCATATAAATTAAATTTATTTAAAAAATATTGCAAATTATAAAATTTTAAAATATTTGATATGAACTATATGGAGTCTTCTGATGAATATATAGAGCTTAATAATGCCATTCACACAACTATGAGCAGAATTAGCGAAATAGATAAAATTACTTCTGAATTAGCTCTTGAGAAATTGAATCTCTAAAAGAAGTTAGAATAACTAAAATTATAAATTTAGAACATTCCTTATCACACATATTAAAATGGAAGAACCTTTTATGATGAGTATGAAAATAACTAGCTCGGTTTTATGAATAATGGAATAGACAATTACAGTGATTTTCCTTCTATGGCTTGTTAATTTCCTTACTATAATAGAGCTTAAAATCTAATTTAAAATAACGGAAATGCTAATTCATACTACACTCATGATCAAGCTATGATAAATGACCATGTTGATGACTATTTTGATACAGATTTTAATCAAAAAATGTACTATTAATAACAAAAATAAGTTTCTAATGAGAAGTTCTCGTCTTTCAATAACTTGAATTAGGATAATCATATCATAGAAAATAATCTTCAGCTTAGCAAAGAAGATTTAACTAAACCATTTATTAATAATGAAAATTTAAAGTTGGACCATGAGTTGTTGTTGCCCCTAAATAATAACAGTTAAATGTTAAATACAAATTCTAAAGATTCATCGAATAACATTATTTAAAATGATAACATTCCAATATCAATTTATTAGAATAATAGTTAAATTGCTTCTAAAATATAAGAAGAGACACTCGAAAATTAAGAGCAAAAGAGTGTCCAAAATAATAGTGTCATATAATCGAAATATAGCAACTTCCTCTAATAAGTGATTAACCCACAAAGCAAATAACCATCAATAGAATCAATAGAGCAATAGATTAATAAAGATTAACATGAAAAATAGTTAAGCCCTTCATACAGCAGACAATTTAAAAAGAATAACAAATAAGGTGACTTAATCCTTTAAACCCCTCAGCAAAACGTAGATGATATGTTGGATTATGAGAAATAGGAAATGACAAAATAAAAAGGTGTGTCTGGTTTTAATAAAATAAAAAAAGAAAAAAATAAACACTATAAAAAGAATAGTGCAAGCGAAACAATAAAATTATGTAAATATAATCATGAATAGAATAAGAAGAAGAATACAAAATGTTTTACTAAAGAGTAATCTTATTCTAATTAAGATTGTTTAAGTTAGTTTGAAAATAGTTTTCTACAAAATATTTAAAACCTAAATCACGACGAGTTAATTTCTAATAACAGAAATAATTAAACCCAAATCACTTAAAAAAATAATGTTCATATTGACTAAGCAGATAACGAAAACTCACAACCACTTAACAAACTAAAAGAAGAAAACATTGAAAAATAAAAGTTATTGTATCTCTCATAGAAAAAATAATTTTTAGAAACATTACCAGAAGATTCTTTAAGATTTTAATACAGCAAATAGCTTCAATATCTTTAAGATATTAATTTAGGAAAAAGTACATCTGATGAAAACATTGAAATGATTAACAATGAAGAGCAATCTTTCGATAAATCTGCAAAAAAAAGTTAAAAAAGTAAATCTGATTTAAAATAAAATAACTCCTAAAAATAAGTAATGCTAGAAATAGCTGACAATGTTATGAATGAGCAAATATACACAAATGAGGATATTTAGAGAATGTATTAACATTTTTTGATTACTTTTAATAACAATAAAGTTAAATATACTAAAAGAGGCAAAGGTTATTACAGATATCCAAGCACTTTAAAAATGAAGGTTGTTGAATTCTCAAAACACATCAAACTAATTTAGATTTAAAAAGACACTTAAATCAGCTAAGAAACTATAAGAAAGTGGTAAAAAAGATATACGGAAATACCTGACTAAATGGTTGAGTATGATTTCATCGAGTGAAAAAAATAACACTTTAAACAAACTTTTGTAGTATTTTAATATAACTGATTATTTCAATATTAATTTTATATTTCAAAAAAAATATAATATTATTAATTTATGTCTTTTATTGTAAGCAATTAAATATAATTCAATTCTTTTTGTTTTTAAATATTTCATGTAAATCCTTAAAAAGATTCTTTTGGTTAGCAATATTTTATAAAAAGCAATTTTGTGGATAAAAAAATAAAACTTTAATACTATTTTTTATATTTTTGTACATTGTTTAAATAATTGGTATTAATTTATAATATAAATAAATTATTTTCTACTGTTGCTTTATGCATTTTAACTATTAAATTGTTTTTTTAATTTTTTCATTTAACTTAAAAATATTTCTTTAATCTATCCAAAAGGTAATTAAATAGTTCACAAATTTTTTTAAAATTTAAGATATAATGTTTTATAGAATTTAATTATCTGTAATTGCTAATATAATTGGTATTAATTTATAATTTAAATAAATTATTTTCTATAGTTACTTTACGCTTTTAACTATTAAATATTTAATTTGTTTTTTTAATTTTTTCATTTAACTTAAAAATATTTCTTTTATTTATCCAAAAGCTAATTAAATAGTTCACAAATTTTTTTTAAATTTAAGATATAATATTTTTTAGAATTTTATTATCTTTAATTACTAATATAATTGGTATTAATTAATAATTTAAATAAATAAATAATTTTTTATTCTTGATTATTTTATTTAAAAAATTAATATATTCATTTGTTTTTTTAATAGCTTTTGAAACATATAAAAAATTTCTTTTTCTTGGCCATAAATTTTTTGAAAAATTTAATAATTTCAATACAAATAAATTATAAACAGAAAAATTATATTATATTGAAAATAAACAATTTAACTTTATAATATTATTAATTATTCTTCAGTAAATACTAACTCTTTTTATCACAACAACTTGTCCATTATGCTTAATTAAATAAAGCTTTTATCCGTCAATTGTCTAAAAAAAATTAATATAAGGATTCTTTTCACTTTTATTAATTAAGAATATGTTTTTTTCATTCTACATTTATAAAATGTAAGTATCTATAACTTCAAAGTGGGAATCGTAGAGAAGATAAACGTAATTAGAGTCTTTGGAAAATTCTGCTTTTAGTAGTTTTTTTACCTGAGTATTCATTAGTTCCTTTTCGAAAACTAGATTCTTTGATGCCATATAGAGAGATATTGTTTAGTTCTACTAATCATCTTTTTATGAAACTAAAAGAAGGTACTTATAGTTTTAAGATATGTAGTATTCTTTAACATTCATTTTGGGTTAAACTTTAACTTCAGTCAGAGAACCATTGGATTCAAATATGTCTAGTGACTTGTCAGATTTAATTAATAAAAACTCTGAAAGCATACTCATCTCTTTTTTAAAGTAGAACTAAAAATTTGAGTTGATTTCATACACTACTTAGAGAGTGTTGTAGTTTAAAAGTATGAGCTTATTCAAATTTTATACTGCGACCAGTATTCTTCTAAAATAAAACTAAACTTATTCGAATTTCTCATTTATAGAAAATTTTAATGGTATTTTTTAGAGTTAAATTTTTTTGGTGTATTGGTTATTTTATTAGTCGCATAAGCACAACTAAAAGAGATTAAAAGCATCATCTTTCAAAATAGCAAAATATCTTTCGCAACTTGAGAAGTCAAAATCTTTAATATTTTAATTGCAAACTATGTCAAAGTTTAGCTTATAATGGCTAAACTTTTTCTAGTTTATCTAAGAATAGATTTTAAGATGCATATTGTTTTCTTGTTTTATAACTTGTCCCATCAAGAATCCATCAAAACAAAATTTAATAAGTTCTGGTGAAATATTATTATCGTATGTATTATTGTTTTCTACATGGAACTTCTTTAAAAGTTTTGCTTTTTCTTCAGAAAACCAAGTGTTTGCTCCTTAAATTTCTTAAAAAAAAATATTTTAAAATAAAATTCTATCAAAAATCATTTTAAAATAAAACTCTTTAAAAAATAATTTTAAAATAAAATTAAAAATTACGAAGTAAAAAGTGATTTATTATTGAAAGGATATCATTACAAAAGCCTTACAAAATATTAAACTGGACTTTAATGTTAATTTGTTTGATATTTTCATTTAGATTATGATGCTTGTTATAAACAATTTCATTCAGATTTTTAATTATTGTGTTGTAATTTCTAGCTTGCAACCTCATGAGAGCAGTCTCTTTATTAATTTCAAAGATATTATAAGATTTACTTCTTATTTACATTTCTCTTTGAGATCTGATGAAGGTAAATAGGTTCTGTAAAAGATGATCTAAATATCTATTATACATAGTAATACAATCATTTATTTCTATTACTTATGCAACATGCTCGGCAGGGATCAAGCTTGTATCTTCATTTTCTATATCGAATTTAACTATTTTATTTTTCCTTATACTTTTTGATAGCAAGTTAACACTATTAAAGAAGTTAATTTCACTGAAAAAACTCTGTTTAGAAGCTACTTCAACAAATTAGCAAGAGGAGTCGTGAGATTTTGATATAGAATGAAAATCACAGTTCATGCAAAGTAGTTTAAATCTTAAGTAGCAGTTTTCATTTATACAGGTTGCAATCTTAAAATGATTTGGTTTCTTTCCACAGTAGAGCATTTATTACTTGAAAAAGAAGTTTTTGTCTATTAATTTGCTAATTTGTTAAATTAATTATAAAGTAAAATTTATTCTAATTATTAGAAATTAGAATTATTATTTGTTGGGTAGATAGATAGATAGATTTACCACTTATTTTTTGATTTGAGGATTCTTTAAAAAATTTATTTTTAATTTTTGTTTTTAAGCAATTTTTTTTAATTAATTTCCTTCTAATAATTTTCTTATTTGTTGATTAAAGAAATTTAATAGAGTGTTTAAAATAATTTTTAAATAATACAGGAGGATGAAAAGAAAAAAATAAATGACATAAAATCATAAAAATTTTAATTTAATACAAAATTATAAAAATAAATGACTGATATTCCTTATTGGCTTATTAGAGCTCATAGAGATAATTTATTTGCCT
Source organism: Tetrahymena thermophila SB210 (assembly GCF_000189635.1). Classification (NCBI taxonomy): domain Eukaryota; phylum Ciliophora; class Oligohymenophorea; order Hymenostomatida; family Tetrahymenidae; genus Tetrahymena; species Tetrahymena thermophila. Next base: position 6,815 of record NW_002476407.1, read on the forward strand.
TGCAGAACTGCATAAACAATCCTAGTCCAGCCGAAAATGAGTTAGCTATTGAAATGTACAAGACTTTGCTTTCTCATGACTCTGGATTTAGTGACTTTAAATACATCATTCTTAATGAATGGTGGGTCAATCCCAATAAGCCCTGGCTTGGTAAGGGAGATCTTGCATTCACAAACGGAAAAAACATATTAGTTGTTGAAGTCAAGCGAATTAAAGGCTCTACTAAATAGCTAAAGTTGTAAAAACTAACTAAGGTAATAAGATAAGCAAGATACTATGCATTGATGATTAAGAAATTCCGTGATAGATAGAGATTTCCTATTCCTGAATACAATTAATATTTTTGCAAATCAAAAATTCATGCAGCGTTTTACACTAACTTAGACAAAAATATTATTTTAGTTAAACACCCCAAAAGAATTAGTTCAAGCAATAAAAAAAGATTAATAGATCTTCCTAAAAATTTAACCACTTAGGAAGTAATAAACACAAATAAATTAAATGTAGAGTTAGTTGAAGACCAAACTCCAATTCATTAAAAAATTTTTTCCTCTTAAGTTAAAATTGAAGAAAACCAAACACAGCAAAAACAAAATATTTAACTAATTAAAGAAAATAATAATTAATAACAATTATTTTTAGTTAAATAACCTAATTATAAAATAATAGAAGAATCTAAAGATAATGAGATTATCTTTATAGATCATAAAATTAATCTATAAAATACTCCTTAAAATAAAATAAAATCAAGTAACAGTGCTTTGAAAAAATTTGATGATGTTATTACAATAAAGACGGACTCAAAAAATAGGAAATTTTTAGTTGACTCGATAGAATGGGATCAAAAGGAACGAATTGAAATATCTTCAGATGAAAATGTTGACCCTAAAAAATAGGTCATAATTGATCAAGCAATAAAACCATATTTTAAAAATAGTACTACGGCTAACTAGAACTCTCTTAAAAACGATATTATTTTCTTAAATGAAATTAAACCTTACAAAAAATAATCTCCTGATTTAATTTTATTGAATTCTATTTAGAATAAAATATAGATACCAATACAATCTGAATCTCCTAAGATTATTCCCTTTAACATGTCTTTAGCTCTCTCAAAAAATTTTGATATAAATTGCTCTTTAAATTAGTTGAGTGTTCCTCAATAATAAAAAGAAGTGGTTGAAGATGATTATTGTGATGTTTCTCTTTGCAGTTTTATCGATATAGCCAGTTTTGATTTAGATAATTCTTATTTATAAGTAAAGAATAATAATCATATAAATAATAACTATAATAGGTAAAGTAGCATCTTATTAGGTCCATATAATAATAATTAGTAGCTTTATCAACCTTTGAAAGATATAGTTCAGCAAAAACTTTTAGAGTTTAACGATAGCACATAAATAAATAATAATTTAAATGAAAATAATAAAGGCCTTAGCCAGCTAGAAAAAATTATAATTGAGCAAAATGATATTTTGGTTGAAATAAATGATTCAAATAAAGAGAGTAAACAAAAATGTGGTAAATCTCCTTTAAAATAAAAAGATGATGATTTGTAAATGTTAAAGAATAACTTTAATACTGAATAGATTATAAATAATTAAGATTAAGTGATTATATCCCAATAATGCTAAGAGAAAAATACAGAAAGTGTGATTCAAATAGATGCTTTAAAAGAAGATTGTACTGAATAAAATAATAACATAAATAATTAAAACAATAAGGATGAATAAAAAGATTAAATTGAAAATACCAACTTAATTAGACATAGTGAAGAAAATTAATAGATTTAAATTTAAAGTAGTTAAATTAATTTAAATGATTAACAGACACATGAATACTAAAATGATTCTTTTTATGAATTTATGCTATAATAAATTTTAATCTAAGAATAAATACAAGAAATATATAACGAAAAAGAAGTTTTATATGATGATAAAAATATAGAATTTGATTAAATTGATGAATAAATGTTGGGTTTTCCTAAAATATACAAAAATTTGTTTTAGAAAAATACTAAAGAAAATTTTCCTAGAGTAGATAAGATATTGTAAGTAAATTAATTAAATGCTTAAAATATGTAACAAATGGATATATTAAGCGAATAAGAAATATAATCTGATTTCTGTAACATTTAAAATTAGGAGAAAAAGAAAAAGAAAAAAATAATCAAGATTAACAAAAATTAATTTTAAGATAATATTGATGAAAAAAATTTTAATTTGAATTGCATTCAAGATAAAATAATAGAATTAAGCTAAAAATCTTTTAAAATTATTAAAAAATTTGATATATCAAAAGATTAAAGCGCATCTTGTTACTAATAACAAATTATTCCTGAATAAGAACTAAGAAATAACAACAACAATTATAATTATTTAGGATAGTTTAAGCTTGAAAAGAATTAAGATATTATTTAAAAAAGTCCTTCACCTAAAATCACCTAAAGAATTTAAAATAAAATGACTAAAAAAATAAAAATTGTTAAATCGGATGAAATATTTAAAGGTAAAAAGATAAATATTGTGTATAAATAACCGTGCAGAGAAAAAAAATAGTAATTTATTGAAAGCATGTGAAAAACGTTAACATATTTCGATATAATCAAAAGATTGCATCTTTATTTTGCTTTAAAATAAACAACCATATCAATTAAAACACGGTCTCTTTCCTAATATAAATTAATAGCAATTATTTATAAAAATTTAAGGAGATTTTGACAGATATTAAAAAAAAATTATTTAATCTGTCATACACAGTTTTAATAGAACTATAAATGATTAAATTTAATTTTGAGCTTTTAACTAGAAAGCTGAGTACTTTATCTATAACTAATAAACATGGCTAAATTTAATAAATAACCATAGAAATTATAAATTATTTACAAATATTTATTAATAACTTAATTTAATTGTATTTTGCTATATAAAATAATTTTATTTATATTTTATTCTTTTATTTATATTAATTATTATTAAAATTGATCATTTTCATGCAGCTTATATTTATTCTTGTTATTATTATTACTAATCTTAAGTCTTCTATTATTATTCTGGTTGCTTTTATTAATTATGGCTTAAGCTCTCTTAACTGTTGCCACAATTAATATTTTTTTAAGATTGAGTTCTTACTTCTACCATTTGAATTTATTGTTCTATTGAACCTTTTATTTGTTCTTCTTCTGGATTTACTTGAGCTTTTTGTGAAACGAATTTATTGTTAACTGCTTCGATTCTGCTGTGCTTGAATTTTTCATATAAGTATTTTCCGAGACAGAAATGAAGGAAAGTCACCAAAATAGCTGCGACGGCAAACACATAACTCATAATTGAAACCCAACTCATAACTTTATATACAGGCTTTGTTAATAAAGTGACAATGAGGTTATCAATAAGATATGCGATACTAGCAATCAATATAGGAATATAATGTTTCCATTTAAATGCAATATTATTAATAAAAAATTCAATGTAAGTGCAAAAGAAAAATCCACCGTGATAGCTTGCAGTGGTAAACATGTACCAACTACTTTCCTTATATTTTTCTTCTACACTTGGGTAGACACCAATCCAATAAAGTAAAAATATGGTAATTTCTACTGAGAAAGAGATTTAAAATAAAAAGTGGCAAACCTACCAAAAAGATGTATATGTTTTTTTAGTAATTTTGAATCTTATCATATCTATGATAGTAAATAAAAAGTAAAGATTGACTAAGTTAGCTCCACAGAGTGTAAGATATTTCAAATTAGTAATTAAAGGTAAAAAAGTGAAATCTCCAGCGTCTTAATCATATATTTGACACCACCATAAAAAGTGGACATATATAAAAATAATTAAACGTATTGCTAAAAGCAAGCTATAATTATTTTTAAGTAGATAAGACTCGTGTAATTGAGATTTCTCACCCTTATAGAATACCATTTTTTTTCTTTTTTCTTTTTATTTTTATTATTTACTGTATTAATATTAGTTTTACAATTAATAATAATTATAATTCCTCTCAGTTAACTAGTTTTAATAGCAGATTATAATTTTATTCTATCCAATCTATTGACTAGATCTTTGATCTTTTAATTTCAAGAAATTTGAACTTTTTATCAGAATTTTGCAGTCAAATACATATTTTGGTTCTATTAACACAATCGAGTTAGTAGAAATATACTGGCTTATTATTAATTTTAGTTGTATAAATTGAGATGTCTTGCTAACATTATATTATTAAATGAAGTATTTTTGAATGATTTATGTTAAATTTTAAAACTTATTAGTAATCTTGGATCAAAAATTATTTTTATTTTCGAAGGTGGAGTCGTCCTTTTATTACCAATTTTTACTTTACACCTAATTAATAATAAATAATTAAAGACAGACACTCCTCTTCAATGATATTTTTCTTGAAAATATTTAGCGTTAATGTAAATTGAATTACGTAATATTTGTTGTGTAAATTTTGCAATAGATTAAAAAGACTATGATGTATATTTGTAGTACGAAACTTATCAATCAAAATGTATTTATGTGGGTATAGTTGATTTAATATATATTTTTAATTACAAATTATTGAAATTTGTTAATTTGTAAAATATTCAATAGGGGATTTACATTATTTAGAAAGTATCATTAATGAGTGAATAGCCATAAATTTAATTTTAACTAATTTATCACACTAAAACTCCCTTTTTACTAAAAATATGAAAATCTTGGTTCAGATTTTACTGCTTATGTTAAAATTAATTATTTTATAAAATAAATCTAGCTCTTGCCTATCTAAAAATAGATATAAAATTAATAAATTTCTAGAATGCAAGAATTAATTTGTCTCTGTTTATAAGTTATAATAAATAAATAATTTAATTTATTGTTTGTTTGTTTGTTTATTTCTTAGCAACCAACAATTATTTAAATTATTTATCAAAATTTGATTTGAAATCACCATTCAAAATACATTTTTCTAAATCATATTTTTTGATAATTCATTTTAACTTACATTAATTACATATACAAAGCGTTTTACAAAATTTAATTCATTATAATCTCTTCACAACACACACGTGCAAACTAAATAATACTTTTTTGATTATAATTTATTTATCATCTCTTTGATATAATTATATTTTAATAAATCAATCATAATTACCCCATTATTTTACTAGAATTTTAATATAAGAGTTATCAAAAATTTTCTTTTTTCAAGTGAAAAAATCAAGAAATTTCATCAACTCTACAATTAATTATATCACTTGAATTAAATTTTTTCGTTACTAATTTTTAATAATAAAATAGAAAAAGTTAATTGTAAACTAATTAATTTGAGCTTTTAATAAAAAATCCAAGTACAAATTCATTACTTTCATAAATTTTACTAAATAATACAAAATAAGTAATATGAATATCAATCATACTAAATCCTGCAAAAAATTTAGACAAAGCTATAAAATTGATAATTTTATCAAATTACTCTTTTTATAATTTCCATCTAATTTTAAAAAATAAGTTTGCTAAAATTTTTAGAAAATTTATATAAAACTCAAAAAGATATTTTATTATTCTCAAAAGAAAGTTTGTAACAAAATCATAAACATTATTTAAATAAATAGGATTAATGATAATTTTTTAAAGTTTTAAAATATTTAAATTCATTAAAAATAAAAAATATTAAGTAAATTATTTCAAATATGGTTAAATAAATATATTTTTTACTACAAAAAAGGTCTTTATAATTTTCATAAAATGTGATTGATAGATATAATTTTATATTTTAGAAGGAAGAAAGTAAAAAGTTTAAAATCTATTAGTAAAATATGTTAACGAGCTAAATAATTAAAATTTGTAGTTTTTTTTAATTTAATGATTTGATTGCTAAGTATATTTATCATCAATATTTTAAGTATTTTAAATATTAAAAATTAAAATTTTATTTGATAAAAAGCAATATAACTCAGATATTAACTAGGCCAACTAATTATTTAAGGAAAAATAAAATATTTTTTACTACAAAAAAGGTCTTTATAATTTACATAAAATGTGATTAATATAATTTTATATTTTAGAGGAAGAAAGTAAAAAGTTTAAAATCTATTAGTAAAATATATTAATGAGCTAAATAATTAAAATTTGTTGTTTTTTTTAATTTAATGATTTGATTGCTAAGTATATTTATCATCAATTTTTTAAGTATTTTAAATATTAAAAATTAAAATTTTATTTGATAAAAAGCAATATAACTCAGATATTAACTAGGCCAACTAATTATTTAAGGAAAAATAAAATATTTTTTTGAGTTAATAATAATATTCTTTCAATTAGCTTTAAATTAAAAATTATTAATGGTATTCTAAAAATATAAAAGGCTAAATAATTAAGATATAACTCTTGTTTACAATAAAATTTTAAATTAGAATATTAAGTGATATAAATAAATAAATTAATTTTGATATAATTTTCAGAATCTACTACAAAAAATTTATGTAGAACAACCAAAATATTAATATATATCTTTGTTGCTAATTAAATTTGAAATTAATATCTTACTAAAAAATTAAAATCAATTATTAATCCCGCAATTAAAAGTAGCTTAATTAGTTAGAAATACATGAATGAAAATTAGCTAGGAGATTTATCCTATTAAAATATGAAATTCTTAAATGAAGAAAACATATCTAAGTTTTTGCATTGCCCAATATGCAAAAAGATTTTTAATAATCCTAAGCGCTTGCTATTGTGTGGGTACAGCTAATTTTTTTTTGCTTCTAACATTTGATTAAAGCTAATATTTATATTCATATATTTGAATTTTCTTTCATTTATTAACAATTAGAGATACTTTTTGTGAGAAATGTTTGCAGGTTAATGATAGTAAAAAAAAAGGAGATGTAAAAAAATGCTTTGCTTGTGGTTAAACCTATAATTAACAACAAATCCAAGATGATTTAATACCTAAAAAGATTATAGAAGACATCAAAGTTCAGTGTACAAGAACAAAAGATTGCTAGTGGGTTGGTATTCTATAAGAACATAAAATTCATATATAAAATAATGAGTGTGTTGAATAACCAGAATAAGAAAAGAAGTAAAGTGAATGATTTAATTATAATAGACGCAAATTAATTTTTCAAAGAGAATTTTTGTTTTTTTTGTTCGTTCGCTCATATTTTTATCTATGTTTAAATAAAACTCTTTCCAAATATTCTATTTCTTATACCTAATTTTAATTAGTGTTGGATATTATTCACTCATATGCAAATTATTTGTTAAATTTATTCATTTATTTGTTTATTAATTTTTTACTGTAGTCTACTACTTTAGAATTAAATGGTTAATTTATATGATTGATATAAGTATTCATAAAAAATATAAAGAAAAAAAAAATATTTATTAAAAACTAAATATTATTAAAGGAGAAATAAATTAAAAATGGAAAACCTCAAAAGCCTCGAAAATGTAAAATTTGTCAATTAAGCTTAAGTATCTAAGCATTTAGAGTGTCCTATATGCAGTAACTTCTTGCATAACCCTTTGCGTCTGACCTGTGGGTAATCATTATGAAATTTAAAGAAATTATTGAAAAACATTTTTGAAAATTATCATTAAATATTGGTTACTTATATTTTAATTTTACTTCTCAAAAGTCACACGTTTTGCTAATCATGTTTTGAAGGATTAAAGGCTTCAATATAACACAATTAAAATTTAAGATGTGCTATTTGCAGAGAAGGCATTGATTTGAGGAATATTTCTCCTGATAAGATAGCTAAAAATTTGTTAGAAGAATAAATTGTATATTGTCTTAATAGAAAAAATTCTTGTCTCTGGTAAGGGCCACTTTCCTAGTTAAGCGAGCACCTTGATAACTGTACATTTAAAGAACATGATGAGATTAGTTAAAATTTAATAAATCAATTTGATGAAAAAGTGCAATAAACAGCTAAAAACTCTGATTTAAATACAGTCATTTAAAACTAAACTTTTTTTGTAAGCATTTATTTACTTAACTTTAAATAATAAATATGGCTAAGTAGTTTTCACTAATGATGCTTTATATTTTCAAAATTAGGATGACAAATTTTAAGAAAACTACAATAAAAACGTAGGTGGATAGCTAATGGCTCGTCTTCTTAACAAAGATAAAAACTTAGGCTTACAAATTGGTAAATAGAACTTCTTAAAATTTTATTCAATCAAAGATTCAAAAAAAACTCTAAAGAATTTTATGAAAAACTCAAATGGGATTTAAATTATTTCTTCCCTCCAAAAATTTCAAATAAAACTAGACAATATTTTATAATTTTATATAAAATTGCATTTGTTTTCAAAATAATAATAGCAAAGACTTTAAGCTTAAAAGAAGACTCTAGATAATTTGGGAATAATACAAAGAAATCTGCTGATGAAAAATAGAATGCAAACTAATCATATGATACAGAAGGATTTGAAGAATAGCAAGAAGAACAAAAAAAAAATGTCGACGATCTTGATATAAACGATTTAGATGATGTTTTCCAAATGTTTTCAGATGAAAAAAGTGATACCAAAGACATCATAAATTCATAAATAACCTAAAACAATGAAAATAATGAAAAAAAATAAAATCAAAAGTAAAAAGGAAGAAAAAAATAAAAAAGTAATAGTGGAGGTGATGAGGAATATTTGCCTTAGTAAGAAAGAAAAAGGGGAAATAAAAAGAGGAAAAATGTGGGAGATCCCTTAGAAGAATTATAATTGTAATAATAATTATAGCTTTATGAATTATATGGAATAGATATAAATGATTTAGATTGAGTCACAAATAAAAACAAACCAAATAACAAACAAATGATAAATGATGGAGTCTTAATTATCTATTTATACAAAAATTTATACACTAAGCAAATAAAATATGAAACATCGAGTAATAATATATTAAATTAATATATATATAATTTATTTTTCACCTTTAGTTTATATTCAAAGTTTTGTTTTAATCTTAATTTAAGCTCTTCAATTTGTCTTTTACTTAGTTAAAAAGCTTGCTAATTAATTAATCAATCAACCAATCCAAATTTATAAATCTTTTTTTATTTGCTAATAAATGAAGCAATTATTATTTTTCAATAATTAAGTTCCTATGTTTTAGAATATGAGTAATTTAATTAAAAGAATATTCTAATAATTAGATCAAAATATTAGTTACAATAGCTCTATTCTCACAATATATAAAAATGGTTAGAATATTGAATGAAATTAAAAACATTAAATTTGCAAAGATAACAAAAAGATTAATGATAATTCCTTAAAAATCTAAAAGAATAAAACTTAATTTTGTTAATTTTAATAACTGATTAAAATACTTTTAATAAATAATAACAAAATTTTAATTTTTATCTATTTATCTATTAGTTAATTAATTAATTAGTTGATTTTTTCAAATAAGATCAATGTCGTCATCATCATTTTTTATAACTTCTGCTCTCAGTTAAGCCTTTTATTCTTCTTACTTTTATTCTATTTCTTTTAATTGTTCTTCTGTAACTGGAATAATTTATTTGGGTGGCTACTTGTTTTGATTCAAGTGGCTATAATCCTTTTAATTATTTAGCTATGGATTTACTTTTACACTGTACTTCTTGTAGTCATAGTAATTTTTAAGAATACTCAAACACATCAGATTCTATTTAATGAAAAAATCTTCTTAGTTTATTTTAATTAATTTTAATTTTACATGGCAAATGTCTACTATAATAGTATAAAAGGGAACTTTGTAATCAACAAAATGAATTTTAGGCATTAATCCATTCACTATATCAAGTACATTTTTTCTATTGAATTTGCTGTTGTTTCTAACTTTACACTCAAGCATCCACTTTTATTTAAAATTTATTTAATTTATTTTTCTCAATTAATGAGTTATATTTTACAGATGAAGGAGCTTCAGTCTAGATCCTCTCTTTAATTAACTACTCCATATATTTCTTTAAATTTTCAGTATCAGCTCTGAATGCATATTCAGCTGGATACATTCTGTGGCAGAATCTGTTATTTATATAATTTTTTTAGATTAGTTTAAAATTAATTAATTTTGTTATAAAGCTAAATCTAATATATCTAAATAGAAATTTATTTTGATTATTATTTCTACTAATTAAATAAATAAAATTAATTAATTAATACCTGGTAAGTGTTGTTTTTTCTTAATGAACTTTATGCATGATATTTTCTACTACATGTGTTACATCTATATCATTCATGAGCTTTGAGTTCACTTTCAAGAATACTGTGCACTAATTTGTTACAATAATAACTAAATAATTATTGCTATTAATTTTTTACTCTAACGTCTGTATTAACATTATAAAGGAGTTTATCTTTCTATTATTTTAAAGCATTAAGTTCTTAATCTAATTTATCATTTGCAGTTTAGATTGTAGTTTATTCATTTGGCTTTTCTTAAGTTTGATTATCATCTTGTTTTTATTCTTATTCTTCACTTTCACTCTCTTCTTCATTATTTTACTCTTGCTCTTCCTATTAATCAATTTCATTTTCATTTTCATTTTCAACAGGTTTTTGCTCTTCTTCCTATTCTTATTTCTCATCAATTTAATTTTCTTATTATGAATCACATTTTTATTCACTTTCTTGCTCATTTTCTTACTATTTTTATTCTTGATGATCATCTGTTTTAATTTTTTTTTAAACTGTGTCTACCTGACTATTAATTTTTTAGCCTATATCCTATAAAGCTGGATAGAGCTCTTCTATTAACTAAAAATATTTCAAATAAACTTTGTTTTTAAATTTAATCATTAAATTAATTACAGGTATGAGGAAATTATTTGCATCACTAACAGCGTTTTTTTCTCTATCTTAGTCGGTCATAATAATAAAGCCTTTCATTAAATCATCGAAATTGCCGTGACCAATATTTGATCCACCTCCATTTTTCTATTTCTTTCCTCCTTTTTTATTAAATTTACCTTTTTTGTTATGCTTATGACCCATTTTTTATCTCCTAAAAATATTGTAATTACTTTTAATTTTATATTTAATAATAATAATTTGTACTAATAATTGTAATAATTAAGCAATCAATTAGATACTTATCATGTCTACTAAAAAATAAGTAATATCCAAAAAAAACAATAAAACTAGTATAAATATAAATAGAATTAGTAAAACTAAATAAATAAATTAATAAAAATTTGAGATAGAATTTTAAATTAAATTAATAATTTTTAATATTTAAATTTTCTATTTAAAAAAAATTTATAAAAATAAATAAATTTCTTTTTTTAATATTATTATAAAGTCAATTTATTTTAAAAATATTTATTCGTTATTATTTACTGAGTAGAGGTATAGTATTTTTATCAATTGATAAAATAAAAATAAACTATTTTATTGTTTTAATGTTTAAATAATTATGATTAGCTTTTAGATTAAATATAAAAAAAAATAATTTTTAAAATTTATCTTAATATCATTGAAGTTATATATTTTATAATTTTTATGCTCAGTTAAAATTTAAAACTTGGAATCTCTAAATAGATATTTGTAATATTACTTAAAATCTAAAGAATATAAATTTGAATAGTTCAGAATCTATAGGTTTTGTCAATATTTTATATTTTGATTTACAAAAATAAAGATTATATTTAATAATCCTTTTTTCCAAAATTTATTGAGGAAATTTCATAAATAAATTTAAATTTAGAATATTAATGAAAGATAAATTTCTGATTAAATAGAATGTGAGAATAAAGGGTTATTATTTAATAACTTTAAAAATTTAATTTATTACTTAAATTTTGAGTAAACTTTAGGTATAAAATCATTATTAATTAAAGCAAAAACTTCGTACAGTCCTATTACGCAAGAAGACTTCAATCTATGACGCAAATCATGCAGTAATTCGAAATATTAATTAAAAATAATCTTATATTAAATTTCATGTAAAAGCATATTTATTTGTTCATTATCTCATGACCTTTCTTTAAATCTAATCCATTATATTCATTTGAATAATAAAATTATAAATTAAAAAAATAATAGAAGTTATTTAACTATCAAAAAGACCATTTTATTTATTTATTTATATTAGGTTGTGAAAAAGCAAATAAATAAATACAGATTTACCATTTCTATTTAAAAATAGATAGTGTCATTCTAATTTAAGCAAGCTCAAAAAAAATATTAGTAAAAGTCAATAAAGCAAAATATAGATAAAAATAATATATAAAATGGAACATGCCAAAAATAAGTTAAGAATTCTTTGTCTGCATGGATTTTCAACTAATTAGAAAATCATGATGTATTAAACTCGTCAATGGCGCAGCTATTTTAAAGATTTTGTTGAATTTGACTACATTAATGGAAAATATGAAATAAATTCAGATGAATTTGATGATCCAGGTTTGAAAAAGATACTTGAGAAAGATGAGTGTGTTTATAGTTGGGCTTCCTGGAGCTCTAGCGACTATGAAAATTAGCTTATTAGAGACCTGTAATACATTGTAGACCATATTGAAAAGGAAGGTCCTTATGATGGTTTGATGGGATTCTCTTAGGGAGGTGGAATGGTGAACTCTCTTTTACAGTTTTACCATATTGGAAAAATAAATATCAGCTCTCTGCCAAAGTTTTTCATTATTATAAATGCTCCCTTCTTCCACCTTCCAGTGGGAAAGCCTTAACTTGATATCCCTACTTTGCACTTCATAAGCCCTTAAGATTAAATTCTATATGATAGACCATTATTAATGATTACTTTTTATAAAAATCCAATGATTATTTCTCATTCACATGGTCATAAAGTTCCAAGATTAGAACCTGCTTAAATAGTAGATGTTAAGAAGTTTATATTAAATGCAACATAATAATCGAAAAATGCTTACTTCTCAATGCAAGCTTCTCTTTGAAAAAATTAAAAACCTAACCAAACAGACAACAAATAAATAAATTCCTTATAATAAATTGCTAAAATATGTAAGAAATATAAAATTTGTCAAATGTAATTTAAAATAACTAAATAACATTTAAATCCTAAAATTAGTTAAATCTAAATTATCCAATTAAAATCAGTAATTCAATTTATAAAAATTTATTTTAAATTTGTAAATTTGCAAAGTAAAAAAGTGTAAATTTTAATTTTAATGAAATATTTTTTAATACAAATCTACAATTTTATAAAAATAAATAAGATTATTTTATTATTTAATAAATACAAAATCAATTTCATTTTAAATTCAATTAAATTAAAAAAAGCCAGTGAATTAATTCAGTTAATAAACATAAATTCATTCTAAAAAACCAATAAACTAGTTCAATAAATTATTAAATTTATTAGTAAAAATAAATAAATTCATTTTAAAAAATGAATAAATTCTTTGTAGAGTAATTAAATTCATTTTGGAAAATCAGAGAAACTTCTATTTTCGTCTTAAAATTCTAACTTTTTTTAAGGATTAGAAATCTGTTATTGGTACTTCTTCATGTCTTTTGTTAAGCTCAGTAGGCATGATTTTATTTTGTATTTTATTTTATCAGAATTAAGCATATTTAATTTAGTTTAAATTTCTTAAATCTATTGGTAATTAAGTCTACTAAAGTCTTAGTATGATTTATATGTTATTGATAATATGAATAGCTGTAACATGCATAAAATGAATCTATATAATTTAAATTTAATGAAAAAAAATTATAAAGTAAACAAATTACCTAAATGTTGTTTGAAAGTAAGATGAGTTTATGAAAAAAATATCATTCCTTAAAAACAATCTTTCAATAATAAAACATATCCAAAGCACTAATTTGAATAATTTATTTATTAGATATTTATTAATCTATCAAATATTTACATAAAAGTGAACTTGTTCGACATTAGCATAGCTTTTTAAAGGAAGTTAAAAGCATCAATAAAAAAGAGAAACCAAAATAAAAAAGAAAAGTTGATAAATCAAAAAAGTTGTTTGTTATCCATTGTTATGCTATTTTAATTTCATTCAGTCCTTCAAAGAGATCACTTAGTACCTTACTAACTTTATCTGATTGAATTAAAATTTGATTTACTATCTATTCGAATGATGTGCTAATTGACTTTTTTAACTTTTCAAGGTTTGTATTATTTTCCTTATTTAATAATTAAATTTCAGTAAATGATACATTTTAATCTATTAATACCTAAATAGATCTGTTTGCCTCTTCTTATAACTAAAATTGGTTTTACATTTGTTAGTGAATTTGGTTCTGTATATTCTTCATTTATAGAGAATTATTCAAAGCTTCTAATCTTATTTTAAAAGTAATTAGAAATTCCTGATCAATAATTTTATTTTACATAAGTAAATTTGCTTTATCAGAATTATCAAGCAAATTAGATATCAATTATTAAGTTTCTTTCTACCAATTCAGTGCTTGGTAGTAAAAGCAAATGTTGTCTATATGCATGTAAAAGCTAGAATATGTATTCCTATTTATTTATTATTCTAAAATAATAACTTAACAAAGCAATAAAATTAACTTACCATGAATCCCCATTTAATTCCTAAGAACAAATTTCAAACTACACATCATCTGAACAAACAATTTGTCTTTTACTAGAGCGGATTAGCAAACAATTCGTTAGCTTTAATGATAACTATAATTTATCAAATTAGTCATTAATAAAAAAAATATTTTAAATTTATTTTACTCTACTTTTTTAATCCTCAGAAAGTTGTTTGCAATCTGAAGAAATATCCTTTATCAACTAATAAGCGCATCCATCTGTCTTTGAGAGATTATTCAAATATACAAAACTATCTAAAATAATAATCGATGATTAAATTAATTGGAATTTAAAAAGTACTTTTAACATTTTAAGAATCCTCTTAAGTAAGATTAATAGGCTTAGAGTTTGAATAGCAAATTATCATCAAATAAAATAAAAACAATCTCATTTATTATTTAGATTAAATAAAATTTTTGATCAACTTTATTTATTATTTTAAATTCAATGGGCTTCTATTTTTAAATAGAACTATTTTTGAAGACACAATATTAAAGTTGAAAAATGAGCCAAATTTTAAATTAAAATGCTTATTTTATTTTAATAAAAGCAAATAATCAATCCATTTATTTAAAATTCATATTTATTTTATCTAAAACTATGTAAAAATAAATAACAATTATATTTATTTATTTAAAATATATTTTATCTATCAAATTAAAATAAATTGCTTATTGAGATTATTATTTGTTACAATATTAATTAAATCTCATCAATAATAAATAACAAATAAATTTTTAAGATTTCATTTTTCGAAAATAAAAATAAAATGTTTGCAACTAAATTCTTTTTAAGTTAAGAAGACAGACCTATTTTCATTAGAGTTATTATCAACAAACAATTAAATTTATTTTATTTATATGAAATTTAAAAAAAATAAAATATATCTTTTAATTAATATTTTAGCTTTATTAATTGATAAATTAAATAAATCTATTATTTATTTTAATAGCATCTGTTATATATTATAAATAAATTCAACTAATTATTTTGAAACGATGAATCATTTTAATAAATTATTATTTTATTTTAACTATTATATATTTTTTATTCTTAAGATATCTTCAGTTAAGTTTAATACCTGCATCTTAAAACATCTTCTTTTGAAGTTCCTTTAGGGCAGCTTCATCTTCTTCATCATCTTCATCATTCATATCATCAATATTTCCTCTATCTCCACCAAGCTAGGGAGTATAAGATCCATTAGATAATTTAAGATTAGCACCTGTATTTTAGAGAGGATCAGAGTCTCCTCCATATTCTTTAATCAAATTTTATTTGTTGAAAAATTAAAGTAATTCACTATCTTCTCCCAACACTTTTACTTTTTTACTTGTCTTTTCACTCATAAATGTAGCCACTACTTTAAAAGCAGCTCTATAAAACCTATTTATTTTGAATAAAAAATAAAATATAATTACCTAAATTCTATATAAATAGTAATAATAAAATAATCAACAAATACTTAATATAATAAATATAGTATAACCAGAGAATAATAATACTTTATGTTAAATAAATTTTGTAAATCAATTACCAATTAGCTCCTAAAACATAAAACATTGACAATCTCTCAGGGTAGTAATCTTGCAAGATAGGAACAAGAGCTCTCATAGTTTTCATAGCATTTTCATCATACTATTTTTTAGTGTATCCACGTCTATCATAAATAACGCAAATTGTTCCTTCAGAACCTAATTTAATACCTTCTTTAATGCCTTATTCTAGCATGAATAGGAAAAATCGGACACTTTCTTCTACAGATGCTAACTTTGGTACATGGTATTTCATTCTATAGTAAAGACATGGTCTTCTTTCGTTATCAAATTTATGCCAAAAAAGTTTACCAGTTGATAATTATTTTTATATTGTGGATTCTTTATCGCTAATTAAATCAGGACGATATTCTTAGTGCCATTTAATCCACTTTTCCCACATTTCAAAACTTTTTTATTCGCTAAATTCTCTAGCATTCATAAAGCGTATAGCTGTATCAACACTGGAGTAGAGCTCCTTGAGTTCTTAGCTTATGTTTGGGTGAGTCTAATTTATTTATTTTTCTATTTTTTTCTAAAATTCTGCAATTTGCTATAATTGCTACTCTGTGCAGTTATAGTTATTGACTTCTTCAAAGCTTTTAGTATTCATTATTTCGAAATGCTATTTTTCAATCAGCTATTTTTATGATGAATTTCTTCTAAATAACTTTTAATATAATAATTAATTTAAATTAAAAAATATCTTCGATCATAAATTAATAGAATAAATCTAGAAAATATTACATACAATTTAATATTAATTTATAATTAAATGTACATAATTCAATCTACTCTATTTATCCCTTCCTTCTTATTTACCAAATACTATTAATACAAAAATCAATAAGACTATATTTTAATTACCATTGGCTGATTTTAATTTTTATAATTAAATTGAGTTCATAAATAATCACATAAAGATAATAATAAAATATTTCTAGAAGAATTTAATAGCATAAGTTTATAATTTATTTATTTATTTAAATATTGTTTAAGACAAAATAATTAATATGAAACATTTTAAAACTATTCATTGCAAGATTCTCTATAGTTTTCAATTATTTCATGAGTTAGAAATTTATTATCTTATTTGACAGTCTTATTGGCATACTTAAAACTTATTGGTCTCTTTATATCTTTTAAAGTTTTTGTAGAGTTATAAGCGACTTAGTTCTTATCTGATTAACTAATGAGTTTTTTCTTAATAGGAATAAATAACTAAATTAATTATTTTACTTTAAAATATAATTTTTATAATTAAATTTTGTTATTATTAAAATAAAAACAAATTTATTTCATTTATTTGTTATCATTTTCAAATATTAATATACAAAATTTAAACA
Organism: Tetrahymena thermophila SB210; assembly: GCF_000189635.1. NCBI lineage: Eukaryota > Ciliophora > Oligohymenophorea > Hymenostomatida > Tetrahymenidae > Tetrahymena > Tetrahymena thermophila. The sequence goes on from NW_002476407.1 coordinate 24,222, forward strand.
TTTCTAATCATTAATACACATATATTAAATATTTATAATTTATTACTTTTTAAGATGAAATAATATAGCTAATATTTTAATAATTAAATTATTAATATTATTTCAAATTATTTATTATTTATTTTCTTTTTTACTTACTAATTTATTAACCTATATTTATTTTTTCTTCTAAAATTGGTTTTTAAAATAATATACACTGATTATTGTAAAATTTTATTCACATTAGCTTCAAGATTTCAATTTCTTTTTTCCATATTTTTTCTCTCTCTTAAAGGTTGAATTATAACTTGCATATTATATCCAAATTCTTAACAAATGAAAGTATATTTAAGATTTCTTATGGCAAATTCTGTTTTAAAAATGAAAATTAATCTCCACTCCATGGAGAGCACTTTAATTGCAATAATTCCTATTTTATTAAAAATATTTAAATTTTAAAAAAAACTTCATGTTATTTTACTTTAACCAGCTATTTGTTTTCTGTAATGAGAGCATAATAGAGTGGAGTTCTTTTCATAGAATCTTAGGCATCTATTTCTGCACCTTTGGATATTAAATATTTTGCAAGGAATAGATTTCCTTTTTTGCAAGCATGGTGAAGAGCTGTCATATGAAACTATTTATAAATATTTTTAAGAGAGAGTTAATATAAGATCAGTTAAATTACCTAGTCAAAGTCAGAGACATAATAAATATTCTTTTCAAGCTGTTATATAACTTATTGATTTTATCCCTTTTTGACAGCCTCTATAAATGCAAATGATCCTTTATTTTCATATGGAATTGTGCTAAATATAGAAACTGTATTTATCTATATTTATTTTAATAAAAAAATTATAATAGAAAAATATGAGCAAATTATGTTCATACATCTTTTGCTTTAATATTCATTTTAGCGCATTTTATTAGTAGTTTTCTTAGTTTTTATTTAAGTCTTCTCTTTCTTTTAATTCTTTCGCAATTAGGATCAAAAATAAGTTTGTCATTGTCATATTCTGCCTAATCGAGTTCTTTCAAAGCTTTATTAATTGCTTGTCTATCTAATTGTTAGTTTATATCAATTTTTTGATTTTTTTTATTACCCTAAACTTACTAATAAAGAGAAAGAGCAACCTAACTGCTAATTGAAGAAGGTTTCTTAGAATGTTTATTTGAAGTTTTATTTTTTTCATAAAAAGAATTTATCTTACTCCTTAGTTCTTATTATGTAAATCTTTAATTTGTTATTTCTATGTTGTTATAAGATTTAGAGTAAAGATTTTTATTCATTTTGATAGGGCTTCTGCTTTCTCTGTTTGACACACTGCCTCTAGGAGGGCTAAACTATTCCTATTCATTAGCTTATTCTAGTATTTATTCTTCTAACCCGATCTAATTAAAAAAATTAAATTAAAAAAATAAATAAATGCCTTTAAATTTAATTTACAGATGTGAAGTTAGATTTTTTATGCCTGTCTTCTTTATTGTATTTTATGGGAGTTTGCTGTAATGAATAGTATTTATTTTGAATAGAATTTTGATTCAACTATTTGTTATTTTGATCATTATTTATTATCTAAGAATGTGTATTAAATTATTCTTTTATTGAATCTTTTTATAAATCTCTTGCGAAACCAACACTAGAATTAGGTCTTAAAAATACACCAGTGGGACTTTAAAAATCTTTATTATTATTGATAGTACTTTAAGGTGAAACTAATGAAATTGACGGAGAATATCCTCTGGGAGATTAAAAATCTAGAGTTAATTTAGGTGTATTAACTGTAGAATATTAACTAATTGAAATGTTCGTTTTATTAAGAGAAGCATTTTATTAATTTAAATTAATGGATCTAATATTTTTAACAACAGAATCTAAATTAGAGCGTATGTTGTAATTATTTCTTTCTTTTTGCTCTCTTGTGTCATTTTCTATTTAAACATCTAATTTTTAAACTATTTTGGATGCTCTTTCCACAGATTTCTTTTACACAACCTAAGAAACGAAAAAGCTGTTTGAAGATTAAGGACGAGTAAGTTTCCATTTAGTTATATCAGAACCTATAGGAGTTCCTTATGAATATATTTACAAAGGCTGCTTTGCTGATCCTGATTCAGAAGGAATTTTATTGAATAGATAATCAATACGTGTTTAAAGACATGTAATATTTCTTGCAGGTCCAACTTTAGAAAATTCTACAAATTTTCCAAACCTACGCAATTCTTTATTAAGTAGAGATTCATTTTCTTTTTTCATTTCCTTTCTTTTTCTTTTATCTACATTCTCTTTAAAGTATTTGATTTTCCTTTTAGATGAAAGGTTTTAGGATGAAGATGTATTATTTATAGTTTATTAACTTGCCACAGTCTAAGTGTTGTTTTACTATCGCTTAAGAGAAGATAAATTTAATTAAAATACTGCTGGATTAAGGCTTTTTTATTTTTATAGCTGTTGCAAATGCTGCTATGGCACCCATTTTTAAAATATATCTGCTTTATGAACTTCTACATCTAAGAGATATTCATATTTCTTGGTGTTAGTATCATACATAGAGTCATCACCATTAGTAAAATTAGTATTAAATTAGTTATTTGAAGTGCTACTTTATTGAGTTTTTTGCATCAACATTTATTTTTTCTTCTAAATTTAGTCAAATACCTATTAAGTTTGATCTTTACTGTCTAAATTCTTCTATATTCTAGAAAATTATGATAAAGTTTTTGAGTCTATCATTTATTTTTTTAGTTTTCTAACTCCAAGCAATCCAGTAATTGAATTCTTGTCAATATACTCCTTAATTTGCTTAGCTGAAGGAGTAATTCCTTACAAAGTTGTTTTATCTTAAGAATTTATAGAGAGTTATGAAGGCTTTCTGTAATTACCAATTTTTTCATTACGGACCGAGGGAGTATTTTATTAAGAGTTGCCATTAGATATTGTTTTGTTTTGAATAGATTGTTACTGCTAATTGCAAATGTTAGAAAAAGAATCTAATTTATACTTGCTGTTTATGGGAGTATTATTCTTAGATTAGTTACCGTTTTACTTGGTATTTATGCTTTTAGGAGAAAAATTATTTATTGAGTTTTACTACAACTATATTTATTTTAGGCTAACTTAAGTGTAACTTTACCTTTCATCTAACTACTCGTTTTAGAGTGATATTATCTTTATATTCTGCATTTGCATTCTTTGTTTTAATTAACAAATTTTAAGATTTTAATATTTTTTGCAATCATTTAAAACATAAAGAATTAATTTAAAATTTTTGTTCTTCCAGCCAATACAAATTATGTAAGCTATACTTCTAAAATAAGTTAAGTATTTTTTATACAAATACAAAAAAAAACACTCCTTAATTTTTTTTTTTACTGAATACTTCAGTTTAGAAAAAGCAATAAATAAATCTTGGCAAATACTTTAAAGATACAGTAAAAATTAATCTCAAAAAAAACTCCAAAAAAAATAAATAATATTTTTATTTTGAATTTTGGTATCAAATGAGAGAACCAAATTTTATCAATTTGGAAAATAATAAGTTTAATATTTCTGAAAAATTGTGTGATACCTTAAAAAAAAAAATAACCTCAATTTACAAATTAAGAAATAAATAAATTATTCAAGCTAATTATTAGTATTACTGTAAAAATATCTTTAATGTAAAAATTCTTTTTGTTTGTAGCAAATAAATCAAAAGTATAAATTAATGAAAATGATTTTACTTGGATAATATCAGTGAATTCTTTTACTATTAATAATTTGATAAAGTATTATTTTTTTAATATTGTATTAATAAAAATCTATTTTGTGTATCAATAATCTTAAAATATAAATTTGAAGTTTATTATAATTTATCAGTAAATATTTTTGATGTCATTGATAATCTAGCTAGGTTTTTAATATTTTGAAAAAGAGAAGATTATTTGAATTTATTTTTTTCTTTCAATAAATTTAATGTATCTATCTGTGGTTGGTATCTTTCTTAAAACCAAAAAAAATCATCACAAAATAAAAAAATATTAATTATAAAAAATATTTAAGTATTTTTTATTATCTTTTTTTAACTTATGATCTTTTAAGCTAAAAACAGCAATAAATTAATCAATTAAAATTAAAATATTGGCAAAGGATAAATTAATAATAATATTATTATTCAACAAAAAAGATTTATTAAAATTACTAAGAAAATATAAATAAATCATCTTAATTTAACCAATAAATTTTATTTTAATTTTAAAAGTGGTTTGCTTTTATCTAATATAAAATTTAAAAGAAAGAAATTAGTTTTGTACTTTAATATGTTGCATGATATTTTTAAAAAATTAATGGCTTAATTTGCAAGGCTAGATGAAATTTATATTGGTATGAAAGAAAGAATGGTAATATAAATTTTTCACTTGATTATATTTAATCAATGATTAACATATATATTGTTCATTAAATTTATTTCAATAATTTTATGTGGTCAGTAGAAGAAGAGCATCAAGTAATTAGAAAATTTATATACAAAATACACAATATAAATATCGCTATTAAAAGGTATTTATTTATTTATTATTTGATTAAGAATTCATTAAAAGCACAAGCATTTATTATAAATGTTAGAATCTTATGGGATTAAATTGAATAAGGTTTTTTTGATAACTAGTTTATTAATTTAAAAGCAAAAATCGCCCTTAAAATTTTGCAAGTTAATAGTTAAGATTGGCAATTAATTATTCTATTTTATAGTTATGCATTATTAATTCAAAGCTTTTCAGGCTAAGCTTATTTCATTTAGTGTTTGTTTATGCCTTTCTTGTTGCCATTTTTGTTATAATTTTAGTGTTTCGAATAAAATGAAAGGTAGCTAACAACCTCATTTTATTTAAAATTTACATTGTTTAAAATTAGAGAATTTATTTGTGCTTAGAATTTTTATAGACTATATATATATGTCATTAACTGCGAGCGGTGAGCATGAAATTTATTGATCAACTTTGGTAGTATTCCATAATTTTTTCGCATTCTTCGCAGTAGGCTGAACTAATCATACCAGTGCTGCATAAATCATCGAATTTTTCAATTTCATCTTTAAGCTCACCTGTACAAACTTTGAGTCTATCTTTTAAGCATTATTACTCTTTACATTAGTTTGATTACTTCTTTAGGCTAAAGAAATTCTTTTAAAAGTTATTGCCTTCTTCCTCTTACACTAAGCCACATTTCTTCATGCTTTGAAGTGGGTTAGACTTTTATAATTTCTAAAATGTTTAAGCACTCATTTCAATTAATTATATTTTGTTTTTTATAAATTTATTTAATTTTTAGTTAATTTTAATAATTATTAATTGATAGTCCTACTTTCTTCTTATATTTTTTTAATCAATTGGAAAACTTCAAATTTATTCTAATTTTTCTATCAATCTTCTGACATCAGAGCCATAAAGTTAAAAGAATTAGCTTATTACCAATAATTCCTTTCAAATAAAATATGCTGCTATAGTTAAGCAGAAAAAAGTATAAAGCTAAGCAAACAAACATATGTTCAGTATTTATAAAAGAAAAATAGGTTTATATACCTTATATATTTATATATGAAAAAAGATTTTCAGACAAGCTACATAAAAAAAGAATAGTTATTATTAACTTAATAATATTTATACTGACTTATAATTAAAATAGGAATATTCAGTTAGTAAGTTAGGTACGTAGATACATACATACATCCATTCATATATATTAGGTTAGAGTATTTATGTTATTATTCGTATTTTTAATAGTAAATTAATTTATCTGAAAAATATAAAAAATTTAACTCTTTTATTTATAATTATCAGATTTTATTCAATGACTAATGCTTTCTAAGTAAACTAACTCTTCTACCCTTTGGCATTTAGATTTTATATCTCTTCCAACTAATTTATTTAACTCTTAATAGTCCTATTTTAAAACAAACAAAAAAATTAAAACATGACATTTCGAAAGTAAAGATTCTTACCTAGTTACTCATGTAATCGCGAGATTTGATGAAATTATAAACTTTATTAAATTGTTCTTCTGTTAATAAATTTATGCATTCTTTTCTTAGATTATCTACTTTACTGTTGAAAGATTTGTTTTCTTAATAAGGTACATCTCCTTTTCCTTGTTTCTGGGGTGTTTGAGGTATATATTCTCCCGACTATTCATGAATAGCTATTTATTTTTGTGTAAGTTAATTTTAATTGTATAGAAAAATATTATTTAGATAGAAAAATTTTACATTCCAAATCATTGTTTTTAAATTTAAGATTATCTTTATAAATGTTGACGACGTCTTCTCTTTGAGATTCTGTAGCTCTTAGAGTAAGACGGTTTTATGTAGCAGTTAATGAGAAGGTATTATTTTTTTCATCTTCTTAGTCACTATTATACTCTTCGAAATCATCTTGATATGCATCTAACCCATTATTAGTTGCATTGAATTTGTTACCATTTTAAATATCAGTTTTTATGGTCTGATCATTGTGTTATTAGTACTAATTCATAGCTTATTATTAATTGTAAGGGTTATTGTATTAGTTATAATTGTATTCGTTCTATTATTGCTATTGGCTCATATTTATAGGCATGTTATACATTTACTGAGGCTATTTTTTAAATATTTTAAAAGTAAATACTTTTTATAAAAACTAAAAAAAAATAAATAAATAAATGATTAGATTTACTTGATAGGAATGATCAAAAGGCTAGTTATAAAATTAGTTTGTGTTTTAAGAAACGCTGAGCATTTCCATTTGCTAAGTGAGCATATTCATATTTTAGTTATTCATAGGTACTTACTATCCTTATTGAGGATAGAATTTTTAGGTTGAAGAATAGTATTGTTATTATGGCTATTGTTACTGACTGTAATATTATTACATAGTTTAAGCCATGTTTTACTTTTCTCTTGCGTTTTAATGATTTAGCTATTCTAGTTTACGCTATTTAGCAATATTTACTAATGATGCATTTTCTCTTATAGCCTATGTCAGCTCTTATGCCTTTTTATCGCTCTCTTATTGCTTTTTGATTTACAACATTTACTTAGCAGTTAAATTTCCACCTTGAATGTTGACAGATTAAACAGTGTCTCCTAAAGTTTAATCATAGCGCTATTGTTGTGTTTGCTACATTGAATTTATAGTTTGACCTATTGTAAATTATGTACCATTAGCTTGCTGAGATTTTACAGTTTCACCTAATCCATCATCATATTGCTATTGCTATTGCATTTACATATGAGTATTAGTTTTACGAATTGGAATTTCAGATTAATATATGTTTTATCCCTAATTTTCCACAAATTCTTCCATAGTTTTAGTTAAAAAGGGACTTGCTAAAACTTAGCGCAAATTAGGTCTTAATGCATCATCTTTAATAAACATTTACCTTTTAATAAATAAATAAAATAAATGTTTATACTTTGTAAGGTTTTAATAGATTTTATCATCATCTTTTCAATAAAAATTAACAATTTTACTTTACTAAATTTTTTAATTCATTTGAATATATTTCAGGAATATCTTCAACTTACTCTTTCACAATCTTGTATACTAATCCTAAAAGATTGTTTGAGTTAAAGGCATGCTATATATAAAATATAAATTGTTACTTAGCCTATTTTTAGAAATAATTAATTAGTAAATACCTTTAAAGTGCATAGCTCGTATACGACACAGCCTAGAGCCCACACATCAGATTTTTGAGTATAGGGCTTGCTTTCACAAACTTCAGGGCTTTATTTGATAAAAATTAATTAAATTAAAGTAATCTATTTTCATTATCTTTAAAAAATAAAAATTTTTTGTTCATATTTATAATGCAATAAGAGTTATTTATTATTTTAGGTTTAGTACTGATGCATTTTAAAGGCATAAACATATCTTAATCATTAATATTTTAATGGTTCTATTTCTTTTTTTCATTTATGCTGTTATAAAATTGAAATTGTGAATCTTTCTACCTCATATAGTATCTATTAATTAATATAAAAATAAATTTCATTTTTATCTATGAATTATATTTACGGTGTTCCAACTACAGTTTAGGCTTAATCTTGTGTGTGCTCAAGTACTCTTGATATACCGAAATCTCCAATTTTAACAGTTCCGTTTGATGTCACAAATATATTGGAAGTTTTAATATCTCTATGTAATATTTTTTTATCATGGATGTATATGAGAGCGAAAGCTATTTGCAAAAACCAGTTGAGAATTACTCTCTCGCTAAAATACTCCTATTTATTTTTTTTGCGCTTAATGTGAAAAGCAATATCACCCTCTTTTAATTAGTTATTTATTTATTAATAAAAAAATATTTTTATTTTGTATTTATTTGAAAGCTTTATTGTTAAATTCATAAATTAATTTAGAGTTTAAATATTTTTTTTACCTTCACAATACTCCATGATAATAATAAGAGTACCATCTATCATAAAGGAATCTTTATATGCTACTATATTTGGATGCTTCAAGCTTTTTAAAAGTTCTGCCTAAATTATAACAAGAATAATCAATATATAAATAAAGAGTTTTTAAAGCGGCTTTACTTCTTATTTCGCTGATTCCTATTCCCTTTCTTTGAGTCCAGCCAAAATAATTTTTTTAGCAATAAATAGAATCTATGTAGCTATTTCTTTAACTAATGTCGCAGAACCTATATAATAAATATTTAAATATGGATTCTAATCTATCAAGCTAAAATGATAAACGTAATAGCTAGTTTTTAAAAGCTTGGTTTATCCTAAATCTAATAAACAAATTTTTATTTACCAAAGTTGCCTCGACCTATAATTTCAAGTTCTTAATACTAGGCTAAATAAGGGTTCATTGATAATTTTCAGCTTCGTGCTACCTTTTAGAGCTATTCCTTATCTAAAAATTATTGAATGATTTAATAAATTAATAATAATATATATTTATTTATTTTGCAGTTTTTTGTTATTTTTTTATTTATTTGATGAATGTTAAAATTTTGATCCACAACTTATGGGATTTTATATTTTATCTATCTATCTTTTTATTATAAAAATAATTAAAAAGATGTGTTTTTGGCTTACTAACCATACTTTCCTTCTCATTTACTGACGATCATTTTTTTTCCTTTTAGAAATATCAACTAAGATCCTAAGCTTAGATATTTTGCGAGTATTCAGAAATAAATCTTAACAAAAAATAATTTTTTTAAAAATATTCATCAAGTAGTTAATGAAGAACTGCCAAAAAATATTTATTTTGTTTATAGCAAATTAAAATTTAATAAGGTTAATTTAAAATATAAACAATATAATAGCTGTTGAAACAATTTTAACTTTAATAATTATTTATTTAAGAATTTCTACACTATTTTTATTGTTTTTCTTCATAAGAAAATGTTTCAAATTCATCTTAATTAACATTTTATTATTCTATTTGAGGATAACAAATTAATCAATTGGATTTGTTTTATAAATATTTATAATATTAAAATTTACTATTTATAAATTTAAAATTTTTGGAAATGTTTATTTGTAATCTACTATTGATTTGAGTAATTTATTTTATGTAAAATAATCGAATAATCTTAAAAAACAAAAATCAAATATTAATTAATTTAATTTAATTATTTTTAACGAAAGCAACTTAATTAGCATTATATCAAAAAGCAAACACTTATTTATGTCGGAAATAGCAAAGGACTCATTTTATAAGGAAAGATATTACTAGCTTTCTTTAACTAGTTGGGGAGAAGATGAAAAGAAGTTTATGGAAAATAGAAAATTAAAAGAATTGAGTAGAAATGTTATGACAGAAGAAATTATAAAATCTTCTCTTGGTACATTAGGAAAGACAGCCCAAGGATCACATTATGCATTTTTATCATTTAATGCTAGCAACAAAGATTTATATAGCATAGGAGTAATTTTGCTCTTTATTTTATTTTTGAGAATTTTATAATCTTTAAAAACAGTCCTCAATTAACAATAATTATTTAAAATTTTAGGGAATTGAAGATTTTAAACATTTGCAATATATTGATGTATCATTTAATAACTTGATCACTCTTAAGCCTTTATCATAATTGAAATATATCACTTATCTAAATATTTCGCATAATAATTTGACAAAGCTCTTAGATTTTAAGTAAAGATTTCATTTATAAATAAAATTAGCATTTAGAATATGGTTGCTTTAGTAAACTTTAAGATTTTAAAAAGCTAAATAAAATTGACTGTTTCATAAATAGAGTTGATTGATAATATAAAAATAGTCTTACTAAAAGATTGATTATTATTTTTTTTATTAATCAATATAAATAATAAAATGCTTTTTTATAAATTAAACAGAATACTGAATATATTTATTTTATAATTTTAAAAAACATAATTATTTAAAATAGAGAAATTCCATATAACCTAGAGGAAGTAATATCTAGTCATAATTAAATAAATGAAATCAAGGATTTATCTGAGCATAAATTCCTCAAAAAATTAGATTTATCTAATAATTAAATTGAAAAGATAGAAGGCCTATCTTCCAATAAAGATTTATAGATTTTAAAATTGGCTTATAACAGAATCAATATTATTGAAAATCTCGATCATTTAAATATTGTAGAACTTGACTTAATGGGAAATCAAATTGTTCATTTAACTGGTTTGAATTAATTAGTAAAATTAAGAAAATTAAACCTGTCTTCCAACAAAATATCTAAGTAAGTAGATTTTTTAAATTAAATAATATATTTTAAGGATGATTGTAAGCAATTAAATAGCAATAAACCAAAAAAAATTAATTTTAATTTGTGAAAAATTACAAATAAATGGAAAATAAATATAATTATAAATGTTGATTATTTAAAAAAAATAAAGCTTTTTATACAAAAATAATATTGTTTGACATAATTAAATTAATTTTAAATTTTATTTATTTTAATAAGATTAAAAGGTTTGGTTGATTTAGTTTAGCTAAGAGAGTTGAGACTTTCTGATAATTTGATTCACAGAGTTAGAGAACTTTATTATTTATAAAACTTGACATTCCTTTCTGATTTAGATTTGTGTTTTAATAGAATTTAAAATAAAAGATTTTACAGATATTAAGTAAATTTTTAAGATTAATCGAAAAAAAGTTATCATAGCTAGATTTAATTTTATTTTTTGTATTCTAAAAGGTGCTTTATAGACTACCTGGATTAAGAGTGCTTGATGGTGTCAATACCACTTCTGAAGAATTTGTTAAGGCTGAAAACTTATATGGAATGGACTTAGAAGATAGAAAGCGTATATTTTATGAAATTCTTCCAGAAGAGGAATTTATAGATAGAAGAATAAATATTGCAGATTTGATTGAACCTGAAACTGAAAGTGACAATGAAGATGGTATGTAATTTGTTGATCAGTATGACAAAGAAGGTAATTTAATTAAAGCAGCTGATTCTGGTACAAGTAAATCACTTAGAAATTCCTAAGTTTCTATAAAATCTCAGCATTAAAAGACATAATAAAGTATCCCCAACTTTTAAGAGTCACAATCAAGAACTAATAATTTTAACACTAATCAAAGTATATACGATTAAAAAAGCAGAACCCTCTAAGAAAAATATGACTCATTAAGGAACAACAGCAGATCTTCTAACAGCATTAATTAAGTTAATCAAAATCTAAATTTAAAGAGCAATTGAAAAAAAATAAAAAATAATTTCATAGGCAATTAAAAATAAATATGAATTTTATTTATAATTGTGGAGTATGTATTTATTTATGTATATATATTAATCATAACTTAATTTTACTATAAATTATATCTTCTTTATTAATTAATTAATTAATTTGCTTTGTAAATTTCAATAATTTTAATTAGTCATTTATTTATTTATATATTTATTTATTGCTGAAAATTTAAAACTCAAAATGAATGATTAAAAAGGAATAATGTATTTGTTATAATATAAAATTGTTTAACTTTAAATAGATTAATAAGATTTCAAGATACAGCTGCCACATCGTTTATATCGTCTTCGTCATCATCAGCCCAGGGACCACACTCTTCATCCATTTTATATTAATGACTGTATTTGTTAACTAATTCAGATACGTAGTTTTATATTTTTTTATTAGATGTTAATTAAATTTTTTTATCAGGCGATATTGAATAGGAACTTTTGTTATTCTTTGATGTATTAATAATCCTCTAAGATTCTATGCACAGTGATCTTCTCTTATCTTAGATATTTTAAATATGATAAAATTAATGTGGCAGTGTTTCTCCGGTTCTATTGGAGTAAGGTATACTTAATGATCCTCTTTGACTTATTATTTTCTTATTAGGAATCCTCTGGAAGCTGTTATTATTACTTGATTCGTTATTTTGTAATTTATATTTTTTAAAATTGTTTTTGTCAAATAGATTAGAAGTCTTTGATGTGAAGGAGCATTTATTTAAGCTCTGTTTGCTATCTTTTTTAAGAAATGAGTTTTCATTAACTATTTTATGTTCAATAATTTAATCATTAGAGCTTTCTGCATCCTTTTGATCTTAGATTACTAAAAAATTATTCACTTAACAATCTTATTGAACATTGTTTTGCTGCTGTAAAGAGGTTAGATTTTTTACTTCACTATTTTTCATAGTATTCGAAAATCTAAAGTGTTTGATAACCTTATCGGTAAAACTACTTGAAACAGAGTTTACAGAATCATTGATTTCTTGCTAGCTTTAATTCGATTCTGGGTTTATGTAAAGATTTTACTTCTTTTTAAAGTTGTATAAGTATTACTATTCATATGATATCTAATTGTTTTCATCAAAAGCATTTTTTTATTTTTTAGAACGATTTAAAGATTAACTATAAGGTCTTTCAATATTTTACATTTTTGCTTTTTAGCTTTGTATTTCAAGAGTACTACTTTATTATGCTTGATTGATTATTAATTAATTATTGAATATTTCATTAACATCTTATGTGCTTCTATGTGTTTCTCCTAAAATATCTTATTCTACGTTTACTAATGAGCAATTAATGTTCTCCTTACATTCTTAATCATTTTTAAAACTATAATTTTGACATAACTATTAAGATTAAGGATAAGCATTTGTTTAAAATTTCTCCTTAGAACTACTAAGTTATTGTTATAAATTTGCTTCTAAGTTATTATATTATTTAGTTGATGTTAAAGATTCTTGATTGCTTTTTGTATGCAAATTTATATATTTTTACTTTCTATTCCAATCCTATTCTTGCTAGTTAATTAAGTTATTTAGTCTTTTAGATTATTTAATTAAATTCTAGTAGAAACTTTGGGTAAAGTTAACCTAATTCTATTTATTAACTAATTTCTTTTATTCTTGTGCATTTTGAGACTAATTTATTTATAATTGTTTTCTTTAAAGCAAATTCTCAAAAACAGAAATGCCTTTTCCATACGATGTATTTTTACGAGTTCTTTAAACTTACTTTCCTACAATTATTCCACCCTTCAGTATACGTTAGTGATCTTCTTCTTAATACTCCATCTATTGCTAAATTTAAGGAGGGTAGCTGTATTGAAGCTTATTTTTTAGGTATTCTCTATAATTATTTGAAATATCTCTTCTTTAGCTATTATATTAAATATTAATTTATTATTACTATTCTTCCTCTTTAAGTGTGTGCTTGCTTTACTTTAGATTATCTTCGCCTATTATTTTTTAGGAATTATCAGCTAATTTAAAATTTTTGCATTCTAAAGAGTTTTAATTTGATCTCCCTTACACTTAACCAGATAAATCTTAACTATAAGAGTATCTATTTGATCTAGCATTTGATTTCTATTAATCTAATAAATTACTAATCACATTAAATCCTTAGTTTTTAATTTTTTGAATTGTCTAAAATTATTAAATATCATCTTAAACATAGTTATTTTGTTGTTATCCCTTTTCTTTTGAATTAGACATTTTATATATTTCAATTACATTTTTAGGTTTATTAGATAAACTTTAATTATTATTATTATCATCATCATCTCCTTTTATATTCTAAATTTTTATTTCAACTTTTAAAGAATTTTATATTGATTAATTCACTATTTCAGTAGCTTTCTTTCCATCTAAAGTGGAGAAGCTAGATCCTTTCGAATTTTATTTGTTTATTTTGATTTAAATAGGTTCAATTTGCTATTGTATATTCATGAAAGAGTTTTCATTGGTACTTTTTTAACATATTTGTTATTTTACAGGGCTTAAATTACTGCTATTATTTAATGTTAAAGAACTACGAACAAATACCTGCTGAACAAGTTTATTATCCTCAAACAAACCTTCTGAAGGAGTTTCAGCTCTTTCAAAATATCCTTATTGAAAATTTAATATGCTTTCTTTACTTTCTTTGCTTGATAATAACTTTTTACTAGAGCTAGAAATATTGTTAACCTATTCAAAATTTATTTTACTTTATGATTTAAACTATTGTGCTGATTATAGCTTGCGTTTTTTTCTAATAAATTAACTTGTAACTTAGCTTTTTTATTAAATTTGATCTTAATGAAGAGGAACGGATGAGGAAGCCAGCTCTGTTTGCAATTTCTAATTCATTTCGCAAGATAATCTTTGCTATTTTTATTTTTTAGTACAATAAAACCAAAAATTATCCCCTTAAATAATTATGTGATTTTTTTAAGTTGAAAAATTTAGTTTTACAAAAAAATAGATAATTTGGAATGAAAAAGATTGTGGAGAAAATTTGCTTTATAAATCTAAAAAATCAATAAAGACTATTATTATTGCATTTTACATTTATTATCTATCAACCAATCAATCAATAATTTTGTAATAAAAAAAAGTTTTTATTAACAAATTACATAGAAGTTGACTTAGTTAGATTACATTTATAGAATAAATTGCTTTTACACACTAAACAAAGAAATTAATAAAATTAAACTTCAAAAATAGTTTCAATTCTTATTAAAATAACTAAAAAATTTAATCAAATTATAAAAATATTTTTGTACTAAAAAATAAATTATTAAATAATTTTTAATCGCCATATTAATTAATTTTTTTTAATGACTTGTTAAAAAATATAAGTTATATTCATAGAATTTAAGGATTTTTTATTCTTAAATTATTAGGAATTTAGCAAAAGGATGATTAAAAATTATTTTTTTTAAGAATAAATTTGTTTGCATGAATATATTTATTAGGATATGAAAAATCTTTATTTATTAATGGGAATCAACAAATATATTTTATTAAAATTAAATTGAATTTATTTAAACTTGATTAACTTTATTTTTTTTATATAATTTTTTTAGTAATTAAGCAAAATGTTTTGCTTATTATAAGAATAATTTAAAATGTTAATTTTTTTAATAAAAATTTGTTTGAAGTAATAAAGGAAAAATATTTATTTCATAAAAGCAATCAAAAAAAGGTTGATATTAGAATATATAAAATTTATAGATAATTAAGATTTATCACTTCTTTTTTAGATATTTAATCTAGATTTAAGATTAAAATAGAGCTCCTAAAAATGATTTTTTGAATTTGTAAAATAATTAATAAAAATAAATACTCGATTTTGCTAAAAAGTAATTAGATGAATAAACAAAAATATACTAAATAAATAAATGAACTAATTTAAATTAAAATTAGTTGATTTTGCTATATAATAAATATTAATCTTCTATCGTGTATTCTTTAAACTAATTATTAAAAAATTGTCAAGTTCAAACTCTTCAAAAAAGAATAGAAATTTTATCAGCATAAAAGTAATTTATGAGTAATAGAGCTTCTAGTGAGTAAAGCACATAGATAGAATTCGATAAAATAAAAATAAATTGCTTTACTATATTAATTATTGAAGGAATACAAGCATTTTTCTTTGATTTGTACACCACATTTCCAGGTTATGATCAAAGCTTCGAAGAAGAGTGCTAAAAGTTGTGGGATTGGTCATTTGCAACATTTTGCACATTAGGAGTGTCTGTAATATTTTGTGGATTAAATATTTTAGGAGCTTATTATAAGAAGGCAGGATTAGTTAAATTTTTCTCAATGATGGTGGGTTTTAGCTAGCTTGCCATTTTAGTGACATATTGTGGAGATTGGATTTATTTAAATCACAATTGTGGATCACTTCATCATTTAAATAAAGTTATTTTTATAATTATGGTAGGAATAATTAGTATTTCTACTCTAGTTTAATTGTTTAAATGGCTATCAAATAAATTTAGATGAATATCAAAGCAAACACAAATACAAATTTTGTAAATATATAATAAAAAAAATATGATTATATTATTACTCTGTAAATAAAATATTGGTAGAGTCAAACAAATATTTATTCAAAAAAATAAAATAAATAACCAAAGGGCTTCATATTTTATTGATTATAATTAATGGCTAATTGAAAAAATTAGTTAAAATAAAAAATATTTAAATAAAACAATTTTAATTTTAGTTATAAAATAATTAATTTATCGCATTTACTTTTTGTAAAAGTTTTTTTGTTTGTTTGTTTGCTTGTTTGCTTATTTGTTTGTATTTCTAATTAATTGTAAATCATATCAAATAGATTTTAAGTAAAATTTGAATTTTAAACGAATAAATTAATTATTTAATTATCATCACATTTAGTATCGCCTTTTAAATTGTGTAAATTAATCTAATTAAGATACTCGATTTCACAATGTCAATATTACACACTAATTTTATTTTGGATAATTTAATCTTACTGTATATCATCCATAAACAATAAATTTTCTTTTAGCCAAGAGTAATCTTTGACTTTTTAATAATTTCTGAGAATGCTTGAAGAAATTTAGGTGAATCAGAGCAAATAAGCATTTTACACCTAAAAAGATATGATATTCTTCTCATTTAAAAGATTTATTAATACAAAAAGTTGCAATTTGAAAATTAAATAACATGTTTATTGTATTTAGGATAAAAAAATGAAAAAAATTTTTAAAAATGCTAAGATTTTTACTTTAGTAAGATTGGAGTAAAAATTCTCAATTTTTATTTGCTTGCTTAGTCAAAAATATAGATTTTAATTAATTAAGGTTGAAATAAAATTTATAGTCGTGTTTACAAATTTCAAACAAGTCAAATTTAGTTTTTCTTTTAAGTGAGTGTACTTACTAATTTTTATTAGCTTTTTGCTGCATTTTTTATCAACAGACTTCAGAATATTTTTTATCATTCTATAAAAGTTTAAAGAAAGCCTTTTATAAGAAAGGATAAAAACAGACTAGAAAAAATAATAAGTGAATTAAAAATTGCTTTATATTTATTATAAGTTAATTTTATTAGTAAACTTATTAAACACTTTTGATAATTGTTTTGATAGGTAATAGCAAATTTTTGATGGCAAATAAAATTATCTAAATTTTAGATTTGTGTTTATTTAATATCTAAAAATTTATTTCATGCAAATTTGATTAAATTTAATTTTTTTTTACTTATTTTTTTTCTAATTTTAGCTTTAGACATACATTCAAAACAGTGTGAGAGATAACATGTTTTTTTTTATTTTTTTTTGTACTTTTGATCATTTAATTATAATTTTTCTTTTATAATATTATTAAAAATAGTAAATGTCATTTTTATTTTCCTTATCATTTATTTTAGTACTTGTACTTTTTTTTCATCAATAATGGGATAAAAAAAGATACTTTTATAAAAGTTTTGATTTGAGTTGCGCAATCGTATTTTCACTATTTATTAATCAACTTTGTTTGCTTGTTTGTTTGTGTTTTTATTTGTGAATCTAAATAAATGTTTAGTTAGGATTGGTATTTTAACCTCTAAATAAAGAAAAATTAATTATTAAAAAGTGGATGTAAATAAACTATTTATGGGTAGAATAAGAAAGCAAAAACAATATTCAATAATTTAATTAAACAATCTTCTAAATAAATAGATAGATACATAGATACATAGATAGATTTAGTCAAATAGTTTTTGGTCAGGTCCTTATCTATATAATTAAAAAAATTATTAATTTTTTTAAACTAGGAAATATATCTTATTTAACAAAAAGTAAAAGCCCAACAAAATTTATGTAGCAAGAGCTCGCGCGCGACATAGACAAGTAATCTTATGAAGCTGAAAAGCGAAAAAATGGTAAATATTCAGCAGAACTCATGAACATGAATAATTCTGATGAAGAACATAAAGATGAACTATTCAAATCCCTAAATAATTAGGGCCATGATGACGCTACAAACGCTGGAAAATCTAGTATCAATTCATAAAGTAACTAAAATAATTACTTAAACGACGATATTCATTAAGGTAGAAGTCATACAAATAACTCTTCAAGTCCATAGAATACATTAACAAGCCCCTAATACTATACTGAAAATCTCGTAGAAAAGCCATATAGAGTTTAATGCATGATGCTTTTAATGCATATTGGTCTTCTATTAAAAAAGAATTTTTTGATCAACCAGCGCCATAAATTAGTTTTCCTATTTAACTTTTTAACTCCTGTAATTGTATGTCTCATGCTGATTATGTGGCAGTAAATAGCTGATAGATTGATATAATTTTTAATTATCGAACCAGATATTTATGAATAATCTTTGATCCCTCGTTGCTTATCTCCAGAATATCTTGATTCTCTGGATCCAACAGACTTAGAAATCAAAGGAAATAAGCGTGGTTGTATTACAGTAGGATATCATATCATCGGAGAAAAGTAATTATGGGTAGAATAAGCTATGGAATATGTGGCCTAAAGAAATAAACTTGAATTTGGCAAAGATGTAAAGCTACTATCATAGGGAGACCCTTCTTAATATCAAAAATATATCCGTAAGCATTTAAATCGTACTCAAATCGGAGTTGTTTTTTGCACAACAAGCTATCCACTAAAACAGTTCGGATATAATTTAGACATTCCATGCAATATCAATTTATAAGATAGTGACTATTCTCAGTACTTGCATGTATCAGGATATGATGTAGAGCGTTTTAAAAATATAAAGACTATGGTATATACAATTATGTATAACGGTACTCTTAACTATAAAACTCCTTATTTAGCTGATCCAAAAGCAAGTGTTGGAAAAGATGATTTAGTGAAATCATTAAAAGTATCGTTAGACAATGCTTTGATAGAAATAGTTGCTTAAAATACAATTGACGAATTCTCAAAGGTTTATGATGAAAGCAAATCACGTGACGAGCAAAGACTCAAAATGGATTTTAATAGAGAGCGTATGCAAGTAGTAGCACAAGACTATCCTAAAATACCTACAAGATTCACCCAAGGCTATGATGTATTTGCAGGTAATGGTGCTTTTTATCTGTTTGTGCCAATCATGGTGACTTTTATTCTGCTTATTAATGAAATTCTTCGTGAAAAAGAAAAAAGACTGAGATAAGGCTTAACTACTATGGGATTAACGCATTTCAGTTACATAACAAGCTGGGTTTTATATACTATAATCACTTTAGCAGTTTTAGAAGCAATTATGGTCCTTAGTGGAGTTTTATTTGAATTCGATTTTTTCACTAGATCTCCTGTTATAATTACTTTTACCATCTTATTCTCTTTTGGTTTATCATAGATGTCAATAGGTTTTTTCATCACCACCATTTGTAGTGATGTTAAATTAGGATACACTGTAGCTTATGCATTTTTATTATTCTCAGTTGTTATGGAAATGTTTATGTCTACTCCAGCTTTCATTTTTTATCTCTATCAAGATGATCCAGATTTGTTTGTTGAAATCCTTCTCAAGATATTTAGTCTCTACCCCGCCTTCCATTACTCTAAGCTTTTCCACGATGTAGCACAACGCACAAATAAGCACTATGAAATAGCAGCAGGACGTTGGGTATAAGGCCCAGGTTTCAATTATGAAGATATATTTGAAAATTTCAGTGGAAAATTCCCTTATCCTCCTAAAGAGTATCACACTCCATCATGCATTACTTCATTCGTTTACTTAAACATAACTGCTATTCTTTTCTTCATCCTTGGTTGGTATTGCGATCACGTAGTTTCTAGCGTAAAATTTTAACTTTTTATATTTATAAACTTAAATAAAACAATAATATATAGAATAGAGGAACATAAGAAAGTCCATTGTTTTTCTTAGGTAACGATTATTGGAAGTGTTTAAGAAGAAAGTAAAAAATTAGAAGAAAAGTCAGTGCAAGTCTCAATAAATGTAAAAATAAAGAAATCATAAAAAGAATTTACATTTTTTTTATCAAAATGAAAATTAGTTGAAGAAAATAATTAAGAAAGTACAGGAATTAATTTAAATGAATCAGTGAAAAATGAAAGAGAAGTAGTTTTAAAGAATTAATTAGAAGATGCTTTTGTAGATGGAATAAGAATTTAAGGAATTAGCAAAACATATTATAAATATCCATTCGGCATTAAATCAAAGCATGATAAGACAGCTATTTCTGATATATTTTTTGAAATTAGAGAAAATGAGTTAGTTTCATTACTTGGACATAATGGTGCTGGTAAAAGTACACTTATAGGTGTGTTGACAGGTTTATTAGCTCCTACATAAGGAACTGCTATAATTAGAGGTTATGATATCAGAACTAATATGGGTTAAATCCGTTAAATGATGGGTGTTTGCCCTTAATTTGATATTTTATGGGATGAATTAACAGCTTATGAACATCTTGAAATGTACTGCAAGATTAAAAATGTACCCTCGAAATATATAAATTAAGAAATAGATAAAAGAATGGCAGAAGTAAGAATGAGTGATAAAAAGCATTATCGTGTAGGAACATTTAGTGGTGGATAAAAGAGAAGAGTTTCCCTGGCTATTGCTGCCATAGGTAAAAATATAAATTAAATTAAAAAAATGTATTTATTTGATTTTGAATAAAGGTGATCCCAAAATTATATTCTTGGATGAGCCAACTACTGGTATGGATCCTAAAACAAGAAGAGAAGTGTGGAATATGATTAAAGAAATGAGAGTCAATAGAAGTGTAATTTTAACAACTCATGCAATGGAAGAAGCTGATATATTGAGTGATAGAATTATAGTTGTATCTGATGGACGCTTAAAAGCTATAGGAACTCCTCTTTATCTTAAAAATTCTCATGGAGATTCTTATAGGTTGTGTCTTATTCTAAATTCATCAGACCCCCTTTAAATAGAAATAGCAAGAGCTCAAATTAAAAAACTTCTTCCTTCTTCTAATAGTATAACTTCAGAAGGTGCAAGTATTATAGTAGGAGTCTCTCATCGCCACATTAATGAATTAAAGCAATTCTTTTAAATTATTGAATGCACAGATATTCAAACATTAAGCTAAGAAGAATTAAATTTCAAAAATTAAATCAAAGAATGGGGTCTCTCTCATGCTACTCTTGAAGAAGTATTTTTGCACATAACAGATCATGCAGAATAATTCCAAAGAAAGAAATGAAAAGATTAAATCTCTTACTTGATTCCTCCACTATGAAAATCCATCTATTTGTCGGTTATGTATCAATAAAATCTTATTAAAATAAATTATTCATAAAATATTGTTTCAATTTCCTGAAATATTCTAAATATGACCATTATAAATAAATAAATAAATAAATAAATAAATAAATAAATAAATAAATAAATAAATAAATAAGTAAGTAAGTAAGTAAGTAAGTAAGTAAGTAAGTAATTAAATCAATAAATAAAATTATATTGAATAAAATTAAAAATTATTATAATAACAATACAATTATATCAAATTAATTATTTTCATTTATATTGCCTCTAGTAAATTATTTTTATAGCATTCTTTCTATTTTAAAACAATTGATATTTTTAAAATTCAAACACTAACACTTGTACTGTAACTTAATTGTTGATTATATCAATTTTCTTAGGAATTGTAATTATGAGTATTAATTACTTCTTAGAAAATAAATAATACTTTTAATTCTCATTTATATTTATTATATTAATATTATTTTTAAATAATTATATTCATTTTTATTACCTTAAATAAATAAAGAATTTTGAACAAATTCTTTCAAATTTAAAATTAGCTAGTTGTATTTTTAGATAAGCATAGTTTATTTTATTACTTAATGATATAATAAGCTCTTTATTAAGTAAATTTAATTTTTTGAAATATTTTAATTATTATCATTTTAAATAAGTAAAATATGATACTTATTCATTCATTATAGATTAAATTTAATAATATATTGCTTTCTTTGAATTAATTATTTTGATTCCAATAAATTATTTTTAATATCATATTACTTTAATCTTTAAAGTTTAATTCATAACTCAAATATTAAATATCTTTAATTTTAAAAAATATTTTAATGAAAACTTAAATAATAAACAAATAAAATTCAAACAATCTATTTAAATTTTCTAATATATTTTACTGATGATTATTAAAATAAATAATATTCAAAAAATATTTCTATTTTCTATATTAAACAATACCATCAAATCATTTAATTCACCCAAAAGTAATTAAAAACAAATAATCACATATTGAAATTATGAAATAATAAATTTTTATTTTCAAAATTCTAGTAATGAATTAATGAATGAAGATATTAAATTCTATTTGTAAAAAACTATCAAATCTATTTAAAAATAGACAATTTTATTTTTATTATATTGAACACACTGATAATTTTTTATTTTTATTTTCTTTTTATATTAGTTCATTATTTGTTATTTCTAGCTTTAAAAGCTGATAATCCGGTTAATTCTCTACCAGCTACTAAGGCATTAATATCATAAGTGCCTTCATATGTATGTGTTGCTTCAATATCAAGCATAGCTTTCAAAATATAGTCATCTTCATAAATACCAGCACCCTCTTATTTTATTTGATTATTAAAATTTTTAACTTACAAAATATAAACTAATTAATTTATTAATTACCCAATAAATCTTTTGCTTGAGTGCATATTTCCCTTGTTCTGGTTGTAGCATATGATTTAGCTAAAGCAACCTAGCCTAATGTTAGCTGTTTACTATCATATAGCTCAGATACTCTCCATGCCATTAATAGAACACTTTGTGTATTTGATATCATACTTAAAACTTTTTTCTTTATCATAAAATTAAAATGGTTTTATTTCAGTATAAAATTTACTTTAGGTTTCTACTTGGGCTCAATATATTGTAAGGCTCTCTCACAAACACCTCTTGCTATACCGGAGGATATCCAAACAGCAACAATTCTTGAATGTTTTAAAATCTTATTTGTTGATTCTTAAAAGCTCGTAGCTAAAGGTAATTTCATATTGACTGGAATAAATACATTTTCAAAAGTTAGATGATAATTTTGAACCATTCTCACAGCTAATTTATGCTCAATAACTTATCTAGTTACTCCTTTTTAAGTTAGCTCAACTATAAAACCTTCAATTTGTTTTGTTGTTTAATTCTTAGCCCATACTACAACAATATCTCCATTTCCATTCCCAATCCATCTCTTAGTTCCATTAAGTATAAATCCACCTATTTTATATTTTTAAAAGAGATTGTTGTTTAAAATCAATACAAATTTGGTTAAATTATCAATATTAGTTAGCAAAAAATACAATTTTTTTTTTTACTCTTTTTACAAATAATATGATTATATTTAAAAATCTACTTACCATCAATTTCTTTCACATTTGATTCTAAACCTGAAGCATCGGATCCGTAATTAGGTTCTGTTAATGCCCAGCCTCCAATTTAATCGCAATCAATTAATTTAGGCAAATATAATTATTTTTGAGCTTCTGATCCAAACCATTCAATTGTTGTCATTAAAACAGACCATTATACAAGCATGAAAAGAGACAAACCTGAGTCTATCATAGCCATTTCAGATATTAAAATTCCAATTAGTCTTGTTCTCCTTCCTTCCCCAAAGGGAGGCCCCACAAATAATTTGAACAAGCCAAATTCTTTTAATTTTTATCTTACAAAAGTAGGAAACTAAGCTTTTTCAATGTATTGATTAATATGAGGTTTTATATCTCTTTGAATAACCTCCCTAAATTTTTTTCTAATAATATTTTCTTCTTCATCATATAGAAAATTATATTCTAAAATATCTAATGAATCAGTAGTGTAAAGCTGCTGACTTATTGATTATACTCTTTCCATATTTAAAAAAAATTTAAAATAAGATTATTTAATTATTTTTCAAAAAATAACAATCCAATTCTAAGATATGATTTATTAATTACTCATAAGATTGCGTCATTGCATGTACAAAGATTACACATCTTTAAATACAAACAGCTCTTTACTATCTAAAAATAATATGTATTTTTTATACATTGAAAACAAATAATTGATTAATTTACCAAATAGAAAAATTCAATTCTATTTTTTCATGGAAATATTATGCTAATAAAATGACAATTATTTCAAGCATGAAAATTAGAAAAGTAGTAACATTTTTATATACAAAATAAATAAATAAACAGATAGTGTATACAGATAATTTTATAGTAATAATATATTTAGAATTAAGATATTTAAGATGAATTTAAGTTAGATTGATCATTTATTTATCATTTTTGATTATTTTTAAATTAGATTGGTCATTTATGATTATTTTTTTTAGGTTGATCATTTACAATTATTAAGAAGTTTGTTATTAAATTATAATTAGTTTGATACTAAAAATGGTTATTAATTGTTTTAATTAGCATTTTTTGAGTACTTTTAGAAAATTTTTACATATTTCTTTATTCAGAAAAAGAAATCCCAGTGGTTTGAAATAGGTGATACCAAAATTCCAGGTAAAAACGGGGCTACGTGCTTAAAGTAAGCTTCAAATACTAATATTTGACGTGAGAGTATAAATTGATTGATTTATATTTTTTTATCTAGTGCAATTCTAAGATCTTAAATGCCTTCATCACTGTTTAATATAAAATGAAAATAGTTAATATAATTTTAGCATTTTTTAATTAAAATATTAATGTGTTTTATGTAAGTTGTAAGAATTTAATTAATTAATTAATTTTTATTTTACTCGATGTAAATCTGATATTATAGTAAAGAAGATGGTTTCATCAAACTTAGGAATAATTACTACTCTGACCTTATAGAGCAATGATTATACTTAAAATTGATTTTTAAGAGCAAAATATCTCTTAAGTTCTCTAAGCTATGAGATAATTTTAGAATACCAGAATCTTGAATTTTATTGTATGAAAAATCAAGATCTAGACAACAAAGTCTTTGTAATTTAGAAATACCCTATGAAATCATAATTAAGCCTTGATCGCCTATCCAATTTTAACTCATAGAAATAGATAGAGCCTTTAAGTTAAACAGTTCACTCAAACTATTTCCTAATTCATAGCATCCTGCATTTCCTATTTAGTTAGCCCAGAGTTATATTCTAAGGTGCTATAGATTCTTCATTTATTTTAAACCTTTTGCTAAAGCGATACATCCCTCATCTTTTAGTTTGTTATAACTTTAAAGAATAATAAATTAATTAATAAATTTGATTGTAAAATATCTTAAAATCTATTACTTTAAATTAATTTGAAGAGACTGCAAAGAATCTAATTAATTAATTGATTGAATTAGACTATTAATTCCTTTTTCGCTTATTTTGTTTCTATGTAAAGAAAGGTCAATATCTTCTAACTAAATCATATTGCCTAAGCACTATGCAAGATCAATGCACATAAGATCATCAAAATCGACATTTCTTTAAATATAATAAAGAATAAATTATCAATATTTTTACACAATCTGAAAATATTTTAAAAAGAAAATAAAATAATAAAAAAATACATTAAGTAGAGTCTTAAGTGTTTAATAGATTTAATACTGCTTATAGATCTAAAGATATATTTTAAATTAGCCTTTTACTGAATCTCACTGTATCTTTAATTAATAATAAACAAATTTAATTAAGACTTTGCTTGCGTAAAAATAAATGAAATTACTCTAACTAGAAGCTCAAATATTCAAGGCTCTAAAAGTTGAGTAAAGCCTAAGAAATTATATCAATATCTTTCTACTCTAGATGTTCTTTTCTAAATTTGATAATTAAAAATTTAATTTGTTTGATAAATATTGAAATAAACGCTTACTGGTATCTAAAGCTAGCGCTTTTTAAACTGTTAATATTCTCTAATTCTTAAGCATTAATAGAATTTTAAAGAGCAGAATAGACTAGGAAATCACTAGCCTATAGATGTTGGTTGCTTTGTAGCATGTTTTGAGAAATTTAAGAAGATCTAAGAAGATTCTTGTTAGTTTTTGTTTTAGATTGTATTTTTAAGAGTGTGTTTTTAATTTTTTGTTTTTGATATGCAAATAATAATAATAATAATTTATCAAAAAATTCTGAACTTTAAATTATTTAAAATTGATCAGGTGTAAAGAAAATATTGTATTCAACGTCTATATTTTCAAAAGAAAGAGACAAGTAGCTATTCTTAATAAACAATAAACCAATCTAATTTAATTTAATCAATAAATAGTATGTAAAATTTGCTCATCAATAATCTTTGTTCCCACTACCACTAAAATATAATATTAGAAATTAAGCTAATAAATAAAAAGGAGGGGGATTTATTTTTATTTTACTCTAAGCAATTCGAAAGCAAAGATAAGCATAAATGGGAAAGAAATGTTGATTGTTAGAAAAAAATTAGTTTTTAAATTAAATTCAAGTAATAATTAAATTATACATAGTTATGTTTGTTGAATGTATGTATCTATAAATATTACTTTATTCAATTTTTCTAATTTAAGCTAATAATAGTAGTAAAGAAATATTATTAATAGATATTATTAGAATAGTAAGATTTTAATCAGAGCAAGGCTTAAAAAGCTAAGCTGTGTAAGTAGCAAAAAATAATAAAAAAATATTTTTTTAATAATAATTGACATAAATTCGATCATTTCTCTCTATTTTTTCAAGTTATCGATTAATTTATTGTAATTAAAGATAATTCTAGGTTATTGTGATTATTATCAAAAATTTTATTTTTAAATTACAATGATAAAGTAATATTTGATAATAATTAATTCATTACAAAATTTTATGAAATAATCTATATCATTAAGTAGAAGAATTTATATTTAATTAACTTGTCTAATTTAATTTCTAAATTTGTAAGAATTGTAATTTTTATTTATTTATTATTATTTTTTTTTAATTACAGATTATATTTGTTAAGAGAAAAAACTGATTCATAGAGAATTTATTTAATTATAAATGTTAGAATAATTATCTATTTATAATATAAACAGACAAAGTTATAAATATATTCTTTTAGTTTTTATGGTAGATAATATTTTATTTTTAAATTTTATTTTTCATTCAATACTAATAAGCTTCTTCTATCATACCTCTGAAGGTGTCATAGAAGTTAAAAACAATAGAACCAGATATCATGTAATAAACTGATCTTGCCCAATATCCACTAAAGAAGAGTTTGGGCCATTTTTCTTCTCTAATAACTGTTTTTAAACAGTGGAAGAATCCATCATATTTAGGATATTATTAACTTACTAATCTTGTAATTGCTAAATCAAAAGGATTGCTAATCAAAATAGCAAATAATGATCCTAAAATCATACCAGTGATTCTTTTATTGTAATCAGATTAATTTGGAATAGCCCTATCTATATGTCTCTAAATTAATTAACGTTAATAAGGATCATTATTGGAGTACATTTAAGCATAATTTTAACCATGAAGGCACAATTAAAACACTGTATTAAAACCAATTCTGTATGTCAAATCTCTGTTTTATAATTTAAATTAATAAATATCTTTTTAAAATGTATATTTTAATATATATTACCTTAAAAGGCATGGCAATAAAACAGATCTCATTCCATTCATATATTTATTAAAGCTTATTTCTCCAGAATTCATTTGGAGATATATTTTACGGACTTCAAAAGGAAGTCTGAAAGGAGCAGCTAATAGATCTGCAAAGCAAAAACACATAAGTTATTTTTAAAATGTAGACAAATTGCTAACAAATTAATTTTTCATCATTTCAATATTTATCCATCTGTAAGCAGCATTATTCATTGTAACACCAATAAAAGTTCCCAACATGCCTTATCCAATACCTCTATATAAAGCTTTATTTTTAATGAAAAGAAAGATAAATCTTGATAAAAAAAGCAAAAAGAAGCGAATATTAAATGAAATAAATAAAAAATAAATGCATAAAAATAAAATTCTATCTAATTTTTAATGTAAAAAAATGCAAAAGTATTTTTACGGTATTTAGAAACATTATTTTTAGTAAAAAAGCTTATATCTTCTAAAGGATGTTTTGCTTATACTCTTGTTTTAATTGTATTGAAAGGATAGCAAACTAGCAGACAAATGGTTTCCATGGTTAAATTGCTAGCTAAATCTAAATTTTTTCTAATAAAAGCATGATAATATTGAGGATCCTTCCATGTGTATGATTTTGATTCTTGTCTTAATTTTTCTACCTTTTTAATTCTCCCTAAAAGATCATCAAGCTCAGATTATTTTACTATTTTATCATCCTAAAATTAGGATTGCTTTTAAAGAATATGAGATTTTTTATAGATTTCACGATAAGATTAATCCTATTATAAACTTCTCTATTCTAAAATATCTAGTAGCTTTTAGTCTTCGTAAAGCTTTCTTGAATCAACTTTTTCCCTATTGTCTGCCATTTGAATTAAGAAATGTGTTTAATATCTAGATTTATTTTGTTTGCTTTAACAACTAATTTAATATCAAAAAATCTTAAAAATTAAAAAGATATTAAACAATTTATTTAAAACATACAAAATGAACTCGAACATTCGAGATTATATAAAAAGTTATATGCCTACTACTTATGTAACATTTATAATAATTAACATTTATCTAATAATTGAAACTATGTTTTTTTATTGATAAACAAATTTACTGAATAAAATGTTTATAAAATTATTTTTACATTTATATAAAAATAAAATTAAAATTAATTAAATCAAAATTCTTTAAGCTATAAATACATTTAACAAAAAATATAAGTAAAAATTACACTCTTAAACAAATTATTGTCATAGTTTTAAGTTTAGCTTGAAGTAGTTATTTTTAAAATTAATTAGGAGCTTGCAAAAATAAGTTTTATCTATAAATTCATTTTAAGAAACGAGAATTATTTGGATTATATTTGCTTTAGTTTGCACTATTTCTCATGGTTGAAGCACTGAAATTTCCTGATAAAGTATTTTTTTATATTTAAACTAAAAGTGAAGGATTTTTCAGCTTTATTAGGTTTGAAATGTCTTCAAGTCTACTTTAAACGAAAAGCATCTTTGCCTTTAAAATATTATACCTATAAATAACATTTTATTTAACTAAATCTTCCTCACAAGCTACGAAATCTAGAGAAAGTATTTCTAAGAACTTATATTCCATATTTTCTATCAGTTTCAAGTTTGCTCTTCCTTCTTCTTCCATTTCAAATATACCAAAAAAACTAATTGTATAAATATTGATATTAAACAAGCTGTTAATTTTTATCATAAATAAATTCATAATATTTTTTAAATGAGAAAATAACTAAATCTTTTGTTTTTTATTATTGTTTATTATTTATTTGTTTTTATTCTTAAAAATAATATTAATAGTATTTTTATTACTTATGGGGTTCTTTATAGCATTAATTAAAAAGCTTAATCAACTACTAGAGGAATTAACCGTACTCCATTTTTAACTTATTGTCTTCTTTGATTTACTTGAAAGATTCATAATTGATGCTAATTTTAAAAATTGTTATTTATTTAGTATTGATTGTCTAATTAAATATCTAATATCTACATTGTTATATAGAAAAAGAACAAATCTGTTTCGCTAGTAAATTCTATTTTAATTGCTTAATCACTTAAATCACCACCAGGATGTTAATTCTAACTGGGCTATATATTTATTATAATGTTAAAGTTTTAGATATTTCTCAACCAGAAGTAGATTTTGATTAATTTTTAAGTTAAAGAATTTATTTTCTACCTTAATTAAAATTTTGACTTTAATGCTCTCAAGACTTCCTACTTCTTAGGATTGCTAATTGTTGATGATTGTTCTATAATAAGTAAATTTTTTAAAACTTTTAATGCATTTAAAAAGATTATGTATACCTTAGCTCAAGAGGTACTTCTCTATCATACACTATTTAAAATCCATCCTCTTTAAATATAAATTAATTTGATTCAATCAATATAGTTTTAAAAGCTAATAATATTTTACACAAAGAAGGATCTATATCTTCCAATGAATTCATATTATCATAGTTTTATGATTAATCTTATATGCTATTATCGAACTATCTTGACATTTTAAAATTTTATTCTAATTAAAAGCTGCTATATCTTTTCTTTAAATTTTTCTTTATATCAATTTTTTAATTTATTAACTGATTATCTGAATCTCTTTCACTATCAAAATTTTGAAATATTAATTTTTATTTAACTTTTAGTTCTGAAATCACGAAGCTATTTATTGATCATCTATTTATTAATTTATTTATGCTTATTTCATAAAATTTTGAATTTTATAAAACTAAACAAATCCAGCCAAGCTGATAACTGTTTGTTAATAACAAACAAATATCATTTTATTTTATTTTTATGATTTTTATGATTTTGAATTTATTTTTAAAAAACTATTTTAACTAATCCAAATAATAATTTGTTTTTTCATATTAATTTGTTATAAAATTTACATAAAAATAAATTTGATCTATAAATTTATCATAAAATAATATTTTAAATTAAATTGCATTAATACTTAATAGCCGCTTAGCAAATAGACTTAAAACCCTAGTAAAAACTTTGAATTGTTATTAACATTTATAAAAATTTAATATTTTGCATTATATTTAAATTTTTAATATTAATAAAAATTCAAAAAACAAAGTTAATTTATAATTACTACAATATGAGCAATATCTTCTTTAAAAATATATTTAATATGTTATTTTTTTAACTTCAGTAATTAAAATTTTAACATATTATTTTAGATTAAATTAAATGATCCTTTATTCTAACTTACTCAAATCTCAATTCATGCAAAAAATTAATGAATAATATTACCAATAAATTTCATTTATTCCAGTAATTATTTATAGAGTAAAATATTCTTTTTACTAAAAATTTGATATATATTGATAACTTAGGATATTTATTATATATTAAAAAATTTTTAAGTTAAAGTATAACAATGTCTTTAGATAGATTTGATAAAGGAGATATTAGTAATTAAGAAGATCAAGATGAAAATATTGCATTAACTTAGAAAAATATTCAACAAACTAAATAAGATATCAGAAAAAGCAAAATAAGCTTGAGAATTAGCAAAGCATAAATTGCTCAAGCAAGTTAAATTAATGTTTAATAATCATAACTCGATCTTAATGGGAAACAAACTTTATTGTAAATTAGACCTAGCACAATATATGATTAAGGCTTATATCAACATAATCCTGAAGATGTTTATACTCCTTAAGAACATGCCGAAGCCATACAACATATTTAGGAATTTGTAAAGGCTACAAATAATTTGAATGATAATTTGCCAATTTATGATATTGTTAAAGAATATTGCAAAAATAGAAAAAATAGATAGCTTCTTATTTTAAATGGTAATTATAATCTCACTTTATTATTGTTTTAGTTAAAATAATTTAAATTTAGATTTTCACCTGTATTTGAGAGATGCTTATATGGCTAAATTTGGAAAATAATAAACTATTCTAGAAATAATCTATTAAATATCTCTTGAAAAGGATTTTTGCGATGAATTGGCTTTGCTAGGAGGGCTAATTGATGAGGCGTTTGTCTTTTTACAAACACATTTAAAAAGTTACAATAAAATTGATGTAGATGATTATTATAATAGATAAAACAAAGATTCACTCAATCAACATAATGTAGAAATTATAGACAGTGCTACGCTATTAAAACTTGATCTCTGGATAAGAATTATTTCAAATTTTTGTAAGAACGATCAAGTTATTGATTATGTAGCCAATAATAAAGAAGACTTTATCAAATATATGCTAGTTTTTCTACAGAACATAGATACTGTTATAAAAAAGAATCCAAATCTATCATCTATTAATTCAGTAATCATAGGTAAATTTATAGTTTATTACCTATACCTGTTTTATTTTATTATGGTTACTTTTTATAATAGCTTCAACAGTAAAGACAGGGGTTTTGGAAGCTATGTTTTTAGTGACTTAAATTGATGAAATGAAGAGAAAAGTTATATTTAATCAATAGTATTTTAGTGCTATTTATTTAAACTTGTTAAAGGTAAAATATTTACGGCTTTTGTTTTTTTTTAATAAATTTATTTTTATATTAGAAAACATCGAATCAGACTATTTTTTCTAATTTGTGCAAACTTATGTCTTAGTTAGCTCAAAGTGATAAGTTTCCTATCCATATTTTAGGACTTAATATCATTGAAGACTTTTTGTTGAGCTACATGATGAGAACTATCTATAATGTAGGATTACCTAATAGTGATCCATAAGATACTTCTTAATCTTTATGGAGCTCTATTCAATAAGAAAGAGAGAGCAGATAAAACTTTTTAGCAGAAGTATGGCTAGCAAGAACATTTTTTTATTTAACTACTAATTCTCATCAAAGGAAATTGCTTATGAAATCAATAAATGGATATGAGGATCATGTTTTATTTAGGTTTTTGTTTAAGTGTTTTTCTAATAATTTGTTTGAAGCTTAGATTTACATGTTATTAGGTTTGACACAATTAGCACAAAAGGAATAACTTCAAGCAACTAAAGATTATCATAAACAGTATAGCTTTTTATTATTATCTGAAATTTAAATTTATAATTATTTTTCCAAAATAGAATTGTCATGTACATTTACCAATAGTGCGAATAAGTTTACATAGAAAAAGATGCTAAAGATGATAAATAAAAGATGCTAATTACTATTTTAATGACAAGATTTATTAAATTTTTGAACTTTAATAAATAAGAAATTGAGAAAATTTTAGAGTTGATGAATGTAAAATTAAATAACTCATTAAAAGTTCCTGGCACAATAACTGAACCAGTTATTGTAGATTAATATTTGTTATAGTAAATGTAAACTAAAAAAACTAAGAAATATGAATAGAATGATGAAGTGTATTAGAAAGAAGTAATGGGATATAATGTTTAAGGACTTGTAATTTAAGAGAGACCATATAACGATAGTGTAGATTATTCTAGGCTTATTAGTGAGATGAGTGAAGGAGACTTTGAAGATTCGCTTTTAGAAGATTAAATCTATCATTTAAGATTAAATTTTTCATCAAAAAATAATCCTATCGAAAATAAAAAAACAGCAAATATTAAAAAAAAAGA
The DNA here is from genome assembly GCF_000189635.1 of Tetrahymena thermophila SB210. Lineage (NCBI taxonomy): Eukaryota > Ciliophora > Oligohymenophorea > Hymenostomatida > Tetrahymenidae > Tetrahymena > Tetrahymena thermophila. The sequence goes on from NW_002476407.1 coordinate 57,517, forward strand.
AATTTTTGATAGTGAAAATTAATTATTTAACTTTGAAAAATTATTTTATTCTAAGTACAAAAATCAAAATGAGAATGAAATCAAAAAGCAAAATTAACAGTAACTTTTAAACAATAGTTTTTTGAAAGAATAATAAATGCTTATCGATTAAAAAAAATACATAACCAAAGAAGAATAAGCACTTAATCAAGAAAGCATTTCATTTGGTTTAACTCCTATGGCAAGAAATTAAGCATAGATTAATCCAGCAAGTTTTAATATAAGTGCAATTTAAAATGATAAAGACATCAAAAGTAATAACTAATCCTACGAATTAATAAAATAAGACTTGAACATAATGAATAGCAATTAAAAAGGTAATCCATCTAAATTTAAATAAAACGCATAAAATCAATAATCACTAAGTAGTATTTAAGATATTAAAAATGAAAATGAAATTATAGATAAAATCAACAATATTAGCTAAAATAATTAGTTAGAAAATTAATTTATTTAATAACCTATAAGTGAAAATATAAATTTTAATAAAAGAAAATCATCATTAAACACTTAAAAATATCCTAAGCAAGTTAATCAAATAATTGAAAAATAAGATTAAATACCTTTATATCTGAATGAAAAAAAATAATGTTTTATGTTTCATTAGCATTATTAAAGGAGATGTGAATACTGTTAAAGTATTTTTTATTCATTTTTCGATCAACCTAGCATATTAGTAGAATAGTGGATATTTAATTCCTAAGATTGTTCTTTTGATGATGTTTTTTAGATTGACTTCTTTTATGAAAATTTTATTTAGATAATTCATAGTTTGTTTTACTTTTCGATGGTGGTAAAAGGAGAAATACCATTTAGCGTATTAAAGTAAACTTGTATAGTTTTAGCAGATGAAAATAAAATATACGCTGATAGAAGATATAAAGCAGCTATTATATTACTCCTTTCTCATATTGTTAAAATAAATCCTTCTTATGTTAGCAGACTTATTTAGATTAATTTTTTAAGCGTTTAAGATTTTATTCTCACTCAATTTCTTAATTGCTTTGGGTATAAGACTTTCAATTTAATAAAACTTATAAAAAGAGGTACAGGAACTGTAAATAAATAACCTATTTTCGAATAAGTTCAAAGAAGAGGCAGCAAACTATCTTCACTTAATGAAGAGGATCTTGAAGGAGAACAAAAAGATAATATATATGAGAATTTTTTAGTTCAAAGCACTCTTTAGCTTGAATTTGATGGAACATAATTTAATGCAAGTGAAGTTACTTTATCTGTTAAGCAGTCAGCCGAATTTTTAAAATAAAATCAAGACAAAGAAATAGATAATCCTGAGCACTTATGTATGATTTTATTTAAAATTGATTTTATTAATAATTAATTATCTTAAAGAAAAAGAAAATTACACAGATTATTACCTCTAATTACATTCCATTTAGCATATACTTGACTTATCTTATAAATTGTTTAAGTATGCAATCAAATAAAAAAATGAGTTGGTTTTGGAAGGAGCTCCTAATCTAATTGAGTAGCTCATTTACTTATTGATATTTTTCAATGATATTAATTCTTACGAATACCCAAGGATTCCCTTTTATATTAATACAAAATGTTGGAGATAGAATAAATTATTGATTTAAAAAGGGTTTTCGAACGTTGTAAATATAATCAAATAATTTTTAATTCAGAAGCAAGTTGTAACGGAGTATTACAAAATAGTAATTTTTATTAAAAATATTTCAACAAAATTTTAATTTCTATCTTATTTAAAGCAATAAAATAGCCCTCATTTGTTAGATATCATAAAGATGGCAGAATTCTTCCCTTCTTTTAAAGGATGCATTCTTCTTTTTTAAATAGTATATTACATATATAAATACAAATCAGTTCAGAGGAAAAGTTTTGATAACTATGATCTCTAAGTAATTAAATAATTATTATATATTTTTAAGATAGTTAATTAATCTTATATTTTTTGAATCAAAATACTTTAATTCAGATAAAAATAAATAAAGTATTCAAGATAAAATTTTATTTATTCTTCATTTAAAAAATGTTTTTTTTTATATGAAATTAATTAGTGCTTTTGTGCAGGTCTTAAGTCCTCAGCTTTAGCTCAAAAATTGCATTTAGAATCAAAGAAAAAATTATTAAGTTATGATGTAAAAATGCTCTAGAAATTCTTGAAGAACAGAAACGATGAATAAAATGTTGGAAGAATTTTGAAGTTTTAAATAATATGTTTATAGTTTTTCTGTTCTTTTTAAGGATAAGAAATGCTTAAAACTATTAAAAAAGAAGGATATTAAAACTTAGAGCTATACCTTTCGGAAATTTTCACAATTTTAGAATTATGTAAAAAACTATAATTTATAATTTATAAGAATAATCTGAATGTATAATCGATGCAAGATCTTGTGATAAATGGTCAGAAAATTGAAAATTAGGTATAAAATGAAAATATTAAAGATGACAACTCTCAGTAATACAAAACCGTTGGTAATCTGGAAAACTTAGTTAATGATTTTCAATCATCACTGATGCTTTTCTTAAGCATGCTCTGTGAATATAGAAATTTTTCTGACACCATCCTTTCTCATCAAACTTTTTAATATATAATGAAAAATATAAAACACTTAAATTTATCTAATGAAGCATAGTTTTGTTTTACTGGCACAATCCATTCTCTGGCAAAAACTAATGCTTGTCTTGATAACCTCTAAAAGTATTTCTTTAATTTCAGTCTTAAACAATAGTTTCTAAATTTTTTCTTTTTAATTATGAATTTAGATAATATAAAGAATTTTCTAAAGATTTAACGCTGCTACTCTATTAAGGAAGAATCAATAAGAATAATTTGATGCCATTGTTTAGAAGTGTAAGAATATTATTGTAAAATCGTCATCAAGATTCATAATACTTCAGGGAAATGATTCCAAAGCTAAGAGAGTATGCAGAGATATCTTAAAATAAAAACAAAGATTTTAAAAGTAAAAAATTTAGCATGTTTCATTTTTTAAATGATATTTAATAAAATTATAGAGTTAGAGGAAAATTTGGGAAACCTAAATATCAGCTAAATTAACTAAAATGCTGAAAATAATATCAATTAACAATAGAAAATAAAATCATAAGAAAACAATTAGAGTTTTATAAATCAACAAAGTTTTGTATAGATGCTTCATGTAAATGGCAAAAAGCCTGTTGAATCTTTCTTGGATAATGACGAAATGACTTTTCTTTAAAACATGAAGTAAATTTTTTATTTTTAATTCATTAATTTTATTAAAATACTATAAAAGAGACGAGAATGAGTCAGCTGTTTAAAATGTTAATGAAACTGTGAGTATATTAAATAAAAATAAAAAATTATAAGATATGAGTAAAGTTGAAAAAAAATAATTCTTTTAAGAAATGTTTGTAAAAGAATCCAGACTTCTTTTAAAACTGTTAGTTGTTATAAGTGAGAATGAACTTAAACAAAAAATTAAAGACATGTAATTAAATAAAGAGTTTAAAATAGATGAAGCAGGAACTCTTTCTAAAAAAACTCAAAAGCAATAAATTGATTATGAGGAAAAAAAGAAAAATATAATATAACTCCCTCATAATGAAAGCTCAATATATGGATATGATGTAAAAGTAAACTACGAACTGCCTTTATCCAGAGTTCCAGACTTCTATAAAAAAAGTGCTTATGAACTTTATGAAGAGAGAAAAAAGTTAAAAGAAAAATAATAGATGAGAGATAATGAGCCTATCCCTATTATTCAATTAAAAGATGATTCAGATAGTACACTAATTAGAATAAAAAATGCTTAAATTAATGATATATTTGAAAAAAAACCTGAATTCTTACAGGAAAAGCAATCAATTTAAGGTTAGTAAAAGCATTTCTCATAAAAGGGATTTTCTTAAGAACCAAATAAAAATAGGTACAGTGCATAAAGTTTATAAGAAAGTAATGATTTTAATAAATAAAATGGATAGCAAGTTGAAAGCTTAGCAAAATTTATGAAGCAACAGCAAGAAAAGTAATACTACAATAATGCTAATTCCAAAAATATTTTACCAGCAGATTTCAGTAGTTTAAGTTCTATTTAGCAGTTAAATAAAAAGGAAATTAACTTTTAATTAAATTAAAATGCATCTTAGTAAATGTTTAAATAGTAAAAAAACTAATCATCTAATATCCTTTCAAATGATTATTCAGTTCTAAAAAGTACAGGTTAAAATATTTTACTAGATGTTGATGAAGTATATAAAAAAATGTATTAAAAAAAATTATTTTAATGAATTTAAAATAAAATAAAATTGAATAGTTTATTTAGCATGTCTTGATATTTTATGGCAAATTAATTAACAAATATTAAATTTATTTAAAAATTACAAAAAATTAATTTTCTAATAAAAAATAAAGTTGAAATGAAATTGAATTATAAAATTAAGAAATAAAAAAGTGAATTAGAAAAATAAATTAAAATAAATTTAATTAATTGATCAATTTTCTAATTTTCTGTATGGTAACTTTTTATAAGAAGAATAAAATAAAAATAAATTAAAATATTGGAATAAAATTAGTTATTTATTTTTATGTTTTTTAGTCAGTTTTAAAAGAAAATAAATACAATATAATAATTTATTTATTTATCTTTTATTATTTTAATTTCACTATTTTCAGTCTACGTAATTTTTTTGATCAGAAGTGTTTAAAGCAATACTAGAATACTCACCTTGATCTTTTTGTTAAGGATCATATAAATGAAGTATCTCTAATTTGCTTTTATCTTTAGTTTCTTTAACCAAGAATAAAGTGAAGGTTGCACAAGAAAAGCAAACAACAGAGAAAAAAATGAATAGTGGCCACAAATGATCAAAATATGGTATTGAAACAACTACTATTGTTGCACTTATCCAGTTCAATGTTGTAGCTATGCTAAATTCTTTAGATGAAAGAATTTCTGAACTATATAACCAAATGACAGGGCCAAGAGAAAAGTTGAAGGCAACAAAGTAACAGCTAATAAAAAAAAATGCAAGAAAAGAAATTTATTATATGTCAATAATTTATAAAAGAGCTAATAGGAGCAGAAATATTCCAGCAAATGAAGAACCTGTTATAAGAATGGCTCTCCTTGTATACTTTTTTACAAAGTACGTACTAAGAATTGAGGCTATTAAGTAAATAAAATTAGAAAGTAGTGAAAGTAAATTTGTCATTCTAAATGAAAAATGTTCTTTTTAAAATATTTAACCTAAAAACATAATAACTGCATTTATTCCAGAAAACTACTAAAATATTAGCAAGGTACATCCTATGAACAAGCGCTTAATATTATAACTCTTGGAAGTGTCTTTGCTGCCTTGCTTAATTACTTCTTACTAAACTTCTAAAAGTATTTTGTCAACATATTGAGATTTATATAATATTTGTAGTAATTATTTGCAGCTATCAGGTTGGTTGTTAAGGATGTAATAAAAAGGAGTTTCGTGATTGAAGAAAACTTAAAATAAGATAGGACGGCTAATAGTAAATATTAATGGAAATAATAGTACAAAAAAGCAGTATTAATCTTCTTAAGAAGGATTTTGACTAAAAAACTATCCATTTAAACTTGCTATAACTATACCTAAAGTCAAAGATATACTAAAGACTATACCCATAACTCCTGTTAAACTAATTGGAGTAATTTCATTTACATATTTAAGAACAAGTGAGCTATTTAGTCCTATGACAAATCCTGCACATAGTCTTGCTAAAACAAGCATATTTATATCACGAGTTAAGACTAAGAGTCCAAAAATGGTTCCAATAGCATCAGCAAAAATCATAGAGTTTTTTCTGGAGCTATTAGAAAGAAAGCTACCAGGTATGATTGCTCCAAATATAGCTCCAAAAGGAATAGCAGCAGCAAGAAGAGAAGAGTAGAAGTTATGTTAACTTTCTTTAACTTCAAATACAGTAAAAACGGTATCTTAAGCTAAAGACATAACTGAGAGGTGGTATCCAAAATATAAAATTCCTAGATTCGAAACAATTACATTAATTAATATATACAAAAACGATATATATTCCTATTCTTCCTATTTTTTAGAAGATTTTTAGCCATCTTCAGTTGTGATATCCATATTATTTAAGCTTGATGGACTTTTCATATGCTCTTTTTAATCTTGATTATTCAATCAATTTTTATATGATTTCCTTATTTTTTGTTTTTTTGTTTTTAATTTGCAAATTCTTTCTATATCCAAACTTAAGGATATAATTTTTACCTCACAAATTAATTAAAAATAATACTACACTAAAGATTTGTCCAAATAAATTAAAAAATATTGAATAATTACTTAAAAATATTTAGATTCATAACAATCATTCAATAATGTTGACCACAAAAATATCATAAGGAAAAATACCTGTTTTAATCCAATATTATCTCATAATAAAAAATGAAAATATTTATTAAAAATAAGTTAAATAATATTAATTAAAATACGATTAAACACGTTTTTAAAAATTTTTTTAATTAATGCTAATGAATTAATAAAAAACTTGTTTGTTTGATTAGCTTTGTTTTTATTTAATTTTTTTTTTAAATAAATAATAATTTTATAATGTTAATTTTTTTGCATACAAAATTGAAAAATATGAAAATAAAAATGGGGGTTTAGTTAAAATTATGCTTTGGATTTCAAAATATTTTTATTTTATCAATTGAACTAAAAAAAACAGAAAAACGCGTAATTAATTAATTTAAAAGGAAAATAATTATACTAATTACTTGTTTTTTCTTCTCAATTTCTGTTGTTAAAATTAATTTGAGCAGCTTTTCTGCCTACTAAAAAGCTTATCAATAATACAAATTCTTTTATTGCTTGCTTTAAAGTTAATTTTTTTTCTAAAATTTAGCTTAAGATATTCATTATATTAATAATCTATTGATAATCTGATTTAAATATATTTTTTTTAATTTATAAATGACGATAACAAAATTAAAATGTATTTTTAAATTAGGTTTTTGGTTTTATAATTTTTGATATATCAATAAAATGTTTGTATTTTAATAATGAATGGAATTTGCAATTCATTTTTGGAATTTGGTATAGATTTGATTAAATTCCCTCCTTGTTTAACTTTGAGCTTGAATAAATAAATTTGTTCAAACAAATTATTTAATATTTTTTGGGTACATTTATCATAATAAAGTTTTCTTTCTAAATCAATTTAATTGATTCCTTTGTATTTATTAGCAATCATTTAAATTTTTCTATTTATAGGATTGATATACAAAAATGCAAAAATATAAAAGAAGTGTTTTAAATGGTTGCTAATCATCAAACTACTTTTTTAATTCTATTATCATTAATTAGCATATATCAATTTAAACCTCTTAGTTTATATTTTAAATTACAATTTTGTTTCTTTTTAGATTTTATATTAAAAGCCATCATCAACATTAACTATTTTTCTTATTATTTTAGAAAATCAAAATTTTTTTAAATTTTAGATGAAATGAGCCTATAATTAATCGTTATTTCAAACTATTTAGAATGATAACAATAAAATTTAATTTTATTAATTTAATATACTATTCTAATATTAGCATATAACAATAAAAATTTTATTTGATATTTTAAAAGATATCCTATAATTATTCTTAAAATTCAAAATATAAAATAAGTAAAGACTCTCATAATTATTTTTCTGTGGAATAATGTATGTTATCTTTTTATTCATATAAAGCTTATATTAAATATTTAAAATTTGCTTGATTTTAATAAATATATAGCTTATTAACTTTTTAAAGACTAGTGATAATGCTTCACTATTTTTTAAATGTTTTGCAATTAAAAAATTTATAACAGAAAATTGGGTAATTAATTTAAAGATGAGTCAGTGTACCTAACTAGCATTAAATTTTTTACAATCGATTAGAGATGAGAAAAAGTTTATTTAAAAAGCTCTAATCAATTAAATTAATGTATGAAAATCAACAAATTTGTATTAATATATTAGTGCCTTTGAACATACATATTTAAATTAGATAAATAACAAAAGGTTTTTAAAACATTCAAAATAATTTATGGAAAATATATAAATAGTATTAACATAAAAAAATAAAAAAGAATGATAATTTCAATTACGATTACTTCTACTTTCTTAATAATAATACTTTAAGTAGTTAAAATAAAAGCTGTAGGGTGTCCTTTTAGATTAGATGGATGCACAAATTAAGATTTAAGGGTTAAACAGATTTTGTTACTAAAATCTAATCCTTAAAGTGATGTCTAAGATATCGCAGCTGTAGTTTACGATCCTTTCACTGTTGGAATTTTTAACTTTGAAATTAATAAATAACTCAAAGTTATTGAGCAGTAGGAAAATGTTTCCTTCTACTAAATTGATAAGGATGACAGGTCTCAACTATAAGCTTCAATTATTCATACTTTGGACGCGAATGGTAGAATAATAACATGGAATTCAGGTAACGGATTCAAATAAAATGTAGTATAAATACCAAATATTATTACAATATAACCTAATTCTTGTCTCAATTCTGAAGAAATGCTCGTGTTGACTTGGGATGATACAAAGGTAGAATAAACAAAAAATATATTATTTTAACTATCTTTTTTAATATTAGATTTATATTATCGATTTCTCTTAACAATAGAATATTCAGTTTGATAGTTTAAATGTTGATAAAGCTAAAATATTTTAAAATTGCTTTAATGATAAGATTAACAGAAGGTTTTTAATAATTAATTAACAAGGGTAGTTATACTCTTATGACATATAGAAAAAATTATTTAGCTTATAATTTCAAATTAATTAATTCAAGAGCTTATAATCTCTTTTTAGCACCTAAAATCAAATATCTATTTCTTACTAGTCAAGTTAAGGTTAAAATTTTGTTACATCTTATAAAAATAATACTTTGCAATTTATCGCTTCGTTTTCATAAATATCGACAAATGTTTTAGTAAGTAAGTAAGAAGATATTTTAATCTTAATAGGAAATAACAACTTATTTACGATTTGGGAAATAAAATCACAAAAAATAATTTATATCCCAGATTTTTAGAAAATTTATTGCGATTAGAGAGATTCAAATAACACAAAAGTTGATGGAGTTATAAATTTTAAGTTTGGCTCAATAAATGAAAAAGATGAAGTAGCAGTAGTTTCTGATTCTTATATTTTTGTGTATTCAATATAAGAGAAAAAACCAATTCTTTTCAAAAGCTAAAATTTAGGGTTAAGTTGGTTTTAAGCTTTTGTTGTTTAAAATAGTGTAATCCTTAGCCAAACTTACTCTGTTTCTAGCATTGATAAAAGGACGTCAAGAATCAATTATTTAATGAATTATTTTTCGAATGGATAATCTATCTATGATAGACCAGTTTAGCTAGAAGTAGATAACGAATTGAACAGGTAGCTTATTTAATTAAATTTATTTTGTTTCTTATTATTGGCATAAAATAAATAGAGTAATATATAGTGATTTCAAAGGAAATTTGTAAATTTGGTCTTAAATTAACAATCAATAGGAGTATTTCATTTCAGAATACGGTTCACCATTATTTTTCATTCTAGATAAGTAACTTAACAAGGTGATTAACTCAATTTATAAAATTTTTACCATACTTTAAAAATTTTTTAAATTAATTACTTTTATTTGAATATTTTATCAATTTAAAACTATTTTATTTTATTCTAACACTATGATTACTTTTTAAATTAAAAAGCAAACTTATAGTCCATTTTTAACATTAAGCAGCTTCCAAAAGTTTTAAATCCTCTGGTGGATGAGGAAGCTCCAGAATTTAAATTAAGGATTAATAGCTTATTTGATAAATTAATTAATTAAATAATTTTATTTAATTTGTCATAAAGGTCTTCTTTCTTAATAATTTTTTATTTTGAATACTCAGTTTTAAACATTAGATTTTATCCTATAATTTATTTAATTATTCAAATTCATAGTTTATACAGGAATTGAATTCATGAAAATAATAATAATTTTTATTTTAAATTTATTTATAGTTAGTTTTATACACTAATTCTACGGTATAGGCAAAGATTTAAATCTATGATTATCAAGAAGTAAAGCTATTAGATACTTTATCATTTCCTTACTAAAATACCTAATTGTTAGATACATTTTTATTGTACCAAGACAAAACAAATGGATATCTATTGGGTTTCGATAAGGGAAATACAAATTATGTTATTTACAGATTTACGGAGGAATCTAATTATCCTACTCTTTATAGTTGTACTCTAATTAAAAATGGCATTATTACAAATACTAATATTTATTTGTTAGAAAATTCTAAATAATTTTTAGTTCAAATAGCAGGAGTTTTGTACATGTTTAGCTATTTACCAGAAAATGGAAATAGACTTACAAGTTTCACTATAGCTGGATAAAATATTTAATATTCATTCTTTTAATATATCAAGTCAGCTTAAAGACTTATATGCGTCCAGGACACATCTATATAAGTAGTTTTTAATTATTTTTAAATTTATTTTAAAATAATTTCATAAAAAAGATTTATTAGTTTAGTAGTGGCCAATTTAATTTATAAAATCAAATAAATTATTATTCAGGACAAAGTAATTCAATATTCTTAGCAGAAGCATAAAACACTTTGATAATTTAGAGAACATCTTAACTCTTTTTTAAAAACTACTTAACTTAAAACGATTAAATGATAAATTTTAATAATCTCTAGATACTACGTTATTAATACGACTCCTCTCAATCACTTTTGATATGCTTAGATAGTAGCTTTATGATTACTGTAATAGATGTGTTAGCAATTAAATCTTTATATCATATATAAATTGAAGAGAATAAAATAGCCTTCTTCAATATACAAGAAGATATTAATTTCATAATAATTAGCTATTATAATGGTCAAATCTTAATTTATGATTATTAAGCGAATGTTATTGTTTCAACTTACAATAATTATTTATACAGTTTGCTCTATAAGTTTGATAAATCTAACAATAATTTAATACTTTAATCTTAGCTCTAAGTAATTTTTGAAAAAAAATTTCATTAATTCTATATTTTTAAGATTTTTGATTATTTTTAAATTTTTTGTAAAATCTTTTAAATTATTTTAAATTAAAAACTAAATGTCTAATAAAAGGTTTCTTCAAAAAGATTGACAAATCTTGGTCTTATTAGTCAGATAAATAATTATTCACTTTACTATTTTTGGGTAGATGAAATGACTGGACTAACTTTTATTTTAACGGATTAAATTATCATTATTTATAATCCATTTACATAAGAGTATCTTCCACAATTTTCTGTTGATTTTGATTTTTCTTTAATCTACGCTATATATTATATTCCACAATTAGATTTTCTTTTGATAGGATATTTTGACTACTAAGTAAATAAAATATATGTTTACAAACTAAGCTCTTAAGCACATCTTGCTACTTTGGATCACAATATTAAACATTGCTACTACGTCTATACCTTCTTTTATGACAGTTACTCTAAAAGACTTTTTTCTGGCTGCGCATATCCAGCAAGTGTAATAGTTTGGGACCTAAATAACTTTTAAATGATTAAGCTCCTTGATAAGATACTTTAATCATCGGTTGTTGAATCAATTAAATTTTATCCTCAAAAATAAATTATTTTAATGAGTGGTGTAAGTTAGCTTAAATCTTTCACATTTAATAAACTTTTTTTTGTTTTAGTATAATTGGTGGGGTGTTACTGTAGATTATAATACACTAGAGAAAAGATGCTAAATATTGGGTATATTTGGAGAAATTGATTATAGTCATAATCTACAAATTTTGTGGGATGTATTTTTTTTAATTTTTTATTAGTCAAAAAAAATAATTTCAATAAATTAATTTAAAAGCAAAATGGAGATTTTCGTATTTTTGATATAAATTGCCACTAAATAGCATTTTAGCATGCTCACACTGGGTGGATTAAATAGCTTTTAATAGATGAAGCAAATATGTATCTGACAACATTAGGGTAATTTTCTTGAATAACTCTATATCTAAAATTAATAATTTATTATTAAAAAGTTTTGATTAATATGTTAAATTATGGAACTACTAAAATATTACTTAGCCTATATTAATGTAAATAAATTAATATCATGTTCAAAGTAAAGTCTAATATTATAATTAAAAAATAGATCTTAACGCTTTTTAACATATTCCCTAACATATGGTTTGTTAGATAATGATAACAATTTGGTTTTAGTAGTAGACTCCTAAGGTTATATATATATTTTATCTTATCCTGATTTAAATCTTCTCAAAGCAATTTAAGCAACTTTTGCTTAAATAGATATGATTTCTTTGATTAAACCATTTAATCTTATTGCTATAGGTAGTTACGATGCTAGTTGTTTTTCATTTTATAATCTTTTTGAATTAATTTCTCCAAATTAAAATGAATTGTATTTTAGATACGAAGGTAAGTTTAAACAATTAATTTGATATTTAAAAATAAAAATGTTTATACAATAATAGGTATTTTATCTACTTTAATGACTGATCAAGGAGTAATATTCCACTAACTTGGAAATATAGTCTAATCTTGGAATTATTCTACTTAAAAACTAATTTATGGGTTTTTTGTAAACAGTTAGTTTGAATCTTTCGAGGCAGAAAGTAGATTTTTATCTTTGAGTAGATATTAAAACTTAGCGGTTCTTTTTACAAGGGATTAAACGATTTTCTTCAATACCAACACTTTAGATATAATTAATGTTCAGCAATTAAAGTGTATGAATAGTATTTAAATCTAAATATTTTTAATTTGCGCATTAACTAACAAACTTACTGTATTTAGTTTAGATAGCTTTTCTATTTATTAGTAAATTGTACTAAATCCAAACTAAAGCATTATATCATTGCAGCAAATATTTCAAACTGATTCTTTCTTCGCTACAACTACATAAGGAGAAATCATTTGTTACTCACTTCAATCAAATTAGTTTTTGAACAAATTTTAAACCAAAATACTAAATCAAGCTATTGCTAATTATTAATAGATCTAATAAAATGAATTTTACATTATTTTAGCCTCTGCTTTTGATGGAAGTTTTGGATACATTTAAATTTCAATAGATTTAAATAATATCAATTAACTTGATTTTAATCTTCCTGGTAAAAGTTCTCATGCTCACAAAATTATATATTTTAACAACAATGTAATAACAATCAATTTTTAATTTTTAACTAACTAACAAATTTATTTTTTAACAAATAAGCTGTTCATAAAAAGGATTTCAGACTACTATTTAGGTTTATATAACATAAACACTATGAATTAAATTACTTAGATTAAAAGTCCATGTGTGGGTTATACATATAAACTAGATTTCAGTTAAGAGTACGATTTAATTTTACAGAGCTGTGTAGGAAATTATAGAATTAATTAGCTATCTACATTTTAAGATATAGTTTATGGTAGGTTTACAACATAGCTTAAATTAACTAAAATATATACAGAAACATTAAATTAGATCATTTTTATCAATAAAGATTACTTTATAGATGCATATGACCATTAAATATTTATTTTTTAGATAGATTATAAGTAAAGTAAAATTACTTTAATTGGTAGTTACTAAGGAGATCATTCATTGGGTTCAATAGTAAGCTATAATATTATAAATGATTAAAATAATATATTTATTTAGCTAGTGCTATATTCTGTCAGCAAAATATCTAAAGTTTAACTTCCAATCTAAGGAGATAATAGCTGCAAAGAAATATTATCTTATAACTAAATATCAGAGGTCTTGCTTTCAATACAAGATGTGTATTACTAAATTTCAAATTATTTTAAAATAGAAGAAATGATATTTACTTTAACTGTAGATAAATACACTTACTTATAGCCTTTATCCCCTTTTATATTTTCATAAATAACTCAGTTAAATATAATGTCTGATCCTGTCTAAAATATTAAGTAGTCTATAATAATCAGTTAAGAGCTATTTAACTCTTTCTAAGGATATGATTATATATCTTTAGAAAACTTTAATATATAATCATCAAAATCAGAATCAAATAATTAAAGTTTTATAATAAGCAATTTAAATTCTTTTACCCTCAAGGACATTTTATTTACAAATCTAAATCTGTTCTAATTTGATATAAGTTTAATATATACCTTAATTTTTCAGAATATATCATTTAAAAATATGTAAATGAGCAGTCAAATATAAGTAAATTTATTTAAATTCTCTTCAATAGACACAATAATAATTAAGGATGTAGAAATAGTTTAGTGCTCATTTAAATAGATTACCCTGTTTAATTTTTAAGATGATATTAAAAATAAAAAAACCTCAATTTTATTTTCTGGTTTGATAATAAATAGTTCAGAGTTTAATTATGACAATAATTTATTGGTTGCAGCACCCTTATTTATATCTAATTATAACAAAGTTGAGATATAAAATTTCATCTTAAACTCAAATATAGGAAATGGAATATTTTTCATACTAAGTAAAGTTATTTAAAGCATGTCCATTAATGGAGCAAGTTTGCTAGATAATAAAGATATTTTATTTTTATCTTATAGTCATAGCTCACAATAATCTTAGTAGAACATTATTGCTGTAGAATAGATAACTGATGATAGTGTTTAGTTATAAAATCTTATTCTATTTAATAATTTTTTTAATATTAGCTAAACAAAAGCAATTACTTCTTTTATAGATATTAAAACTAGTAACTTGACATTAAATTAATGCTAAATATAAAAAAATAGTGTATTTTAAAATAATTAAATATCTATATTAAGCTTAAGCTAGTTGGTATACTTCAATTCATCAGACTTAAGCTTTACTAACAATCAAGGATTTTAAAACTTATTAGCACTTTCAGATTCCTAAAATAAAAACTAAATAAGCAAAATGATTTTTTTGAATAATAAAGGAAATATTTTGCTATTGATCGCATAATCAAACTTACTTCTTAGTGATTCTTAAGTATAATAAAATCTGTCATAAGAAGCAAACTAGCAATAATCCTTGATAAGTATCCTTTCTAATTCTTCTGTAATCATGAATAATATCTAGTTTGGAGAGAATATTTCTAATAAGGGAGGATCTATTTACGTATAATAAAGCGAATTAATTATATTAAGTAGTTTATTTAACAATGATAAAAGTTCATATGGAGGATCTATTTATTGTGACAATTCAAAATTAAATATTACTAATTCTTAATTTGATAATTGTACATCTTCTTTTGGAGGTTGCATATATGCTTTTCAAAGTAATTTAAGCTTAGACAGTGTTAATTCCAGTTATTCAAAAGCTAGTTAAGATGGAGGGTTTTTATATATCAATAATATAAATAGGTTTACTTTATCTAACATAAATATATAATATTGTTCTGCATAGAATGATGGAGGATCAATTTATATTATTAATTCTGGTGGTATTGATTCTTTTATCACATCATCAAACTTTAATAATAATAAAGCACTTGGGTATTATATTTAAAGCTTATTTTTAGTTTTTATTTCAAAAGAATTATATTCAATATATATTTATCTTTATATATATCTTTTTAAAATAAATAGAAGTGGAGGAACATTGCTATTAGATAACTCTGAACTGATGATAAATTATACTAGCTTTAAATATAATTCAGCTGGTGTTGGTGGTGTTATTAGATATTTAAATTTAAAGCCAAGCTTTTTATTAAATACATAAAAGAATGTTAAAGATTCTTGCAAAACCTATAGTTTTAACTACTGCAAGTAAAATAAAGCTATTATATTTGGAAATTAAATAGCTAGCTATCCTACATACGCATCAATTTTTCCAAATAGCAATTTTAATGTAGATATAACATAATACCCTAATATTACATTTCATAATTTTAGAAGTGGACTAAATAATTTTGATTTATTTATTCAATTTTTAGATGAATTCAAAGATACAGTAAAATAAATAGATTTCCAAAATTAATGTAAAATATTAATTTATTTTTTAAATATATTTTTAATTAATTTTCTTAAGCCATAGTTGATTAAATTAGCTAAAATTTATTGAATGAAATCAGACAATATAGTTGTAGAGTGTATATTAATCAAAATTTTACAGATTTACAATCAGAAGTAATAAAATTAGATGGATCAACTTCAGCTGATTACTCCTTTTATGGATAAAATAAAATTGGTTGCTTAATGAACAATTTTAAAATAGCTGGCGTACCTGAAAGTAGTTCGTTTTTGATGCTTTAACTTAATGGGATGAGAGTAACTAATAGCACTAATTAATTTGTTGATCTTAATAATATCTAAATTAAGATCGAGTTTAGACAATGCGAAGTTGGAGAATTTTATACCCAAAATTGTGAAGGATGCTAATTGTATGAGTGCTCATAATGCTAAAATGGGACTTACTCTTTAATTAAACCTGAAAAAAGTAAATAAATTGAATGTAAAGAATGTGATAAGTCTCAAGTCGAATCATGCTACTTGAGTGAAATTAATTTGAGAGAAAATTATTGGTAAAATAAATTTGAAAAATTCATTTTTATAACTTGTTAATTAATTAAATAGGAGAACAAGTAATTCATCTGATTAAATCTATGCATGTAGCAATTCCTTTAAGTAATGTAATGGAGATTAGTCAAAAGGTTATTGTAATATTGGTTATACAGGAGCTTTATGTTCTGCTTGCGATAATTACGGCATGTTATGGGGAGATAATTATGGATAAGTAATTTCCTTAGAAAGTTAAATACTTCAGTGTGAAAAATGCTCTGAAGTAAGTCAAAATTTTTATAAATAAACTTTTATAATCATTTTAGTTTTATTTTATTTAATTTTCATGACAATAGAATCATAAAATAATAATTGTAAGATTTGTTAGATTAACCTCTTACAAAGACTAAATATTTTAAATATGGGAGTCTCACAATTCATATTTTAATCATCAGTTATTCTCAAGATAATAATTAATCAATTTTATATATTATCTATTCTCAAATATATCAACATATCTGAGTCCTTTAATAGAATTATTTCGATGCCTTCACTAAGTTCATAGCATGCATACATATTTAAGTAATCTCTAGACTGTTTTTTAGTATAATTAAATCTAAACTTAAAATTACAATACTTAAGGTTTCTATACATATCTATTATACTTCCTTTGCTTATTCTTGCTTTAATGTATATTTTCATAAAAATTATTTTGGCTCTTTGGATTTATTTCAAACCTGAAAACTATTTTTATGAAAGTGCAAAATATAATAATAAGAATATGGTTATAAGTACTTTGATATTATTTTCTTACATTACAACTTCTAATATATAATAATCTGCTTTAGAATTAATCTTTTGTGAAAGATTTGATAATTAATATTTTATGAAAAGTCAAATGGATGAAAATTGTTACACATAAGAGCATTATTTCTATATTGCATTTCTTATTTCTCCAATTTTAATTTTAGTTTCAGTTGTGTAGCCTGTGATAATTTTGTATATATTATACAAAAATATTAAAAATGCATCAAACAGTAAATAATTTACTGTGATAAGAAGGTATGGCTATTACTTTAAAGAATATAAGAAAACTAGGTGGTGGTGGGAAATAATCAAGACTCAATAAAAATTTATAGTATCTATTCTTGCTGCAGTATTTAAAAAAAGCTTTATAACTTTAATTTAATCAATATTATTTTGTCAAACAATATATTTGATAATACTGATTTATTCCAAGCCATATGAGGATAGAAAGATCAATAGGTTGGAAAGAAATTCTGCTATTTTAACATTATTAATATTTTGGGTAGCTTTACTTAACTAATAGAACTAAGATAATTTTATTTACTAAGCATCTTAAGCTATAATAATGCTACTTTTCATAATTTTATTTGGTAATTACTTATAAAATATAGCTTTTATTAAAAAGAAAATTAGCTTATAGTTATTTAAAAATAAATAATAGTGTTTATTATAATTGAATTACTAAATAAATATATATAGTAACCAAATATAAATATATATTTTTTTTAATAATAATGAGCAAAATTTTTTTTTATTTTGGCAATAATATTAATATTTTATATTAAAAATTAGGTTTTTTGGCTTCAAGCTTTTTAGGAGTTTTAATAAAAAGAAATATATATGTGCTTTTTAATTTCAAGTGTTTCTTGTGGATTAGATAAAAGCTGAAAAATTATACTAATAGATAAGATAAATAATAATTAATTGTACAGTATCTTAAGGATCACCATTTTGGCTTGTATAATATACTTTTCAGTGAAAACTAAAGTTAATTTAGAGTTTTTAAAAAGTAAGTATTTATTTTAATTTATTTATTTAAATTATTAAGAATAAATTATTTTTTTTTAACAATTTTATTTATTAAATGATGGATTTTATTTTTTATTAAAGTTGGAAGAAAGTTAAAAGTCTCATTTTAAATACTACCTCAATTCATCTATTTTAATCATAGATCATTAAGTAAAAGAAATTAAAATATATCTAAAGTAATAGATTTTCTTCTAATAATATCTTTAAATAAAAAAAATAAAATGTGATTGATATTAAATAAGATTCCAAATTTAAATTGTAGCATAAAATAAATAATGAAAATTAATCAGATTCACTTAAGTAGCAATCTGTATAAGATTCAGTTTGATGATATATTTGATTCATTTATTAATAATATTATTGCTATTTAAAAATTATATAATGTCTTTTTTATTTGTATTGTTTTTTTTAAATTAAATATATAATTCATTAATTAAATACATTTTTATTTAAAATATAAACTATTTTTATGTTTTTTTTTTGTTATCATATTCAGATTTTATAAATACTTTTAAAATTAAAATTTATTTGATGTGATGTATTTTATTTTTTTTTAAAATATTATCTATCTTATTTGAATATTAAATAATAGAAATCCTCATTAATTAAGGCCCTAATATATTAAGGACCAAAATATTATAAAATAGAAAATAATCAAATTTTATGAATTTTTACAAAAAATTAAAAGGCCTTTATTTTTATAAAATCACAGGTAGATCTGATAAATTCTGACAAATTAAAATAAAAAAAGCAAGAAGGCTACTTAGCTTTCAAATTTTAAATAAAATCTTATTGAAATATTTTTTATTTTAGAGTGGGATTAATTTTTTGATTTGAAATTAATAAAAATAAAGCGACAAAGCCTTCGCAATCATTATGGCTATTTTTTTTACTTAGATTTATTAATTTATCTTTGAACTTTTTATTAACTTTAAATTAATTTGAATCAGAGGGAGTTATTTAATTATTAAAATTATTTTTGAATAAGAATGGTTTATTGATATGAAATTAATAAAATCAAGTGACCCAAGCTTTGGTTATCAGTGCAGTTATATTTTAGTTTTGGTTTATTTGTTGATTTCAAATCTTAGTAATTCAATATTTATTTTTAAATTTATGCAACTGGCAACATTAACTCTACTCATAAATTCGAATCTTTGATGAGATTAGTTAATTTTGAATTTTAAATATTTTTTCATTTTTTGTTGATTTTTAATTATGAATGAAGCGATTTTATTTTTTAATTCTAAATTGTTTTTGATTATCTATTTAAATTATTTTGATTTAGTTAGAAAAGTTTATTTAAAAAACTCTAATCAATTAAATTAATATTTGAAAATCAACAACTTTGCATAAATAAATAAGTGTCTTTAATTATCCATATTTAAATTAGATAAAAAGCAATAGGTTTTTAAAACATTCAAAATAATTTGTAAAAAAAAAATTATAAATTAACACAAAAATAATTAAAAATAATGATAATTTCAATTTCCGTTACTTCTACTTTCTTAATAATATTACTTTAAGTAGTTAAAATATAAGCTGTAGGATGTCCTTTTAGATTAGATGGATGCACAAATTAAGACTTAAGGGTGAAACAGATTTTGTTACTAAAATCTAATCCTTAAAGTGATGACTAAGATATAGCAGCTGTAGTTTACGATCCTTTCACTGTTGGAATTTTTAACTTTGAAATTAATAATAATTCAAAGTTATTGAGCAGTAGAAAAATGTTGTCTTCTACTAAATTGATAAGGATGACAGGCCTCAACTATAAGCATCCATTATTCATACTTTGGATGCGAATGGTAGAGTAATAGAATGGAATTCAGGTAATGGATTTAAATAAAATGTAGTATAAATACCAAATATTATTACAATATAACCTAATTCGTGTCTTAATTCTGAAGAAATGCTAGTGTTAACATGGGATAATTCAAAGGTACTTTAAACAAAAACATATTATTTTAACTATCTTTTTTAATATTAGATTTATATTATCGATTTCTCTTAACAATAGAACATCCAGTTTTATAGTTTAAATATTGATACAGCAACAATATTTTAAAATTGCTTTAATGATAAACTAAATAGAAGGTTTTTAATAATGAATCAAATAGGCTAATTATACTCTTATGACATATAGAAAAAATTATTAATCTTATAATTTCAGATTAATTAATTTAAGAGCTTATAATCTCTTTTTAGCACCTAAAATTAAATATCTATTTCTTATTAGTCAATCTAAGGTTAAAATTTTGTTACATCTTATAAAAATAATACTTTGCAATTTATCGCTTCGTTTTCATAAATATCGACAAATGTTTTAGTAAGTAAGTAAGAAGATATTTTAATCTTAATAGGAAATAACAACTTATTTACGATTTGGGAAATAAAATCACAAAAAATAATTTATATCCCAGATTTTTAGAAAATTTATTGCGATTAGAGAGATTCAAATAATACAAAAGTTGATGAAGTTATAAATTTTAAGTTTGGCTCAATAAATGAAAAAGATGAAATTGCAGTAGTGTCTGATTCTTATATTTTTGTGTATTCAATATTATAGAAAAAACCTATCATTTTCAAAAGCTAAAATTTAGGGTTAAGTTGGATTTAAGCATTTGTTGTTTAAAATAGTGTAATCCTTAGCCAAACTTACTCTGTTTCTAGCATTGATAAAAGGACATCAAGAATTAATTATTTAATGAATTACTTTTCTAATGGATAATCTATCTATGATATACCAGTTTAGCTAGAAGTAGATAATGAATTGAACAGGTAATTTATTTAATTAAATTTTTATTGTTTTTTTTTATTGACATAAAAATAAATAGAGTAATATATAGCGATTTCAAAGGAAATTTGTAAATTTGGTCTTAAATTAACAATCAATAAGAGTAATTTATTTCAAAATACGGTTAATCATTACTTTTCATTATAGATAAATAACTTAACAAGGTAACTCAATTTTTAAAATATTTTTACTATATTTATAAAAATATTAAAATTAATTGTTTTTTAAATTAAAAAACACAATTTTTTCTCAATTTTTAACATAATGGAGCTTCCATGTTTTAAACTCTTCAGGATGCAGAAGCTCAAAAATTTAAATCATTGATTTGATGATAACTGATAATTAATTAAATATATTTTAAATTAATTTATAGATGGTTTTATACACTAATGCTACAATATAGACGAATATTTATATCTATGATTACCAAGAGATAAAGCTATTAGATACTTTATCATTTCCTTACTAAAACACTTAATTATTAGATATATTTTAATTATACCAAGACAAAACAAATGGATATTTGTTAGGTTTCGATTAAGGAAATACAAATTATGCCATTTACAGATTTACGAGTGAATCTAGTTATCCTATTCTTTATAGTTGTACTCTAATTAAAAATGGCATTATTACAAATTCTAATATTTACTTGTTAGAATAGTCTAAATAGTTTTTAGTTTAAATAGCACGAGTTTTGTATTTGTTTAGCTATTTACCAGAAAACGGAAATTAACTTACCAGTTTCATTATAGCTGGATAAAATGTTTAATTTTCTTTCTTTTAATATATCGAGTCAGTTTAAACACTGATATGCGTTCAAGAGACATATATATAAGTAATTTTTAATTAGATTGAAATTTATTTTAAAATAATTTTATAAAAAGATTTATTATTATAGTAGTGGTCAATTTAATTTATAAAATCTAATAAATTATTATTCCGGACAAAGTAATTCAATATTCTTAGCAGAAGCATAAAACACTTTGATCATTTAGAGAACATCTTAACTCTTTTTTAAAAACTACTTAACTTAAAACGATTAAATGATAAATTTTAATAATCTTTAAATACTATATTATTAATACGATGCCTCTAAAGCACTTTTAATATGCTTAGATAGTAGCTTTACAATTACTGTAATAGATTTGGTTGCTATAAAATCTTTATATCATATATAAATTGAAGAGAATAAAATAGCAATCTTCAATATACAAGAAGATACGAATTTCATAATAATTAGTTATTATAATGGTCAAATCTTAATTTATGATTATTAAGCTAATGTTATTGTTTCAACTTACAATAATTATTAACCCAGTTTACTCTTTAAGTTTGATAAATCTAACAATAATTTAATACTTTAATCTTAACTAGAAGTAATTTATTATCATTTATATCTTTGATTTTTTTTATTAATTAAAATATAAGCCAGAAAAAATGAATAAATAATTTCGTTTATTCAATTTTTAAAAACATTTTAAAGAAATTAAGATTATTTTTAAATTTTTTATAAAATCTTTTAAATTTTTTTAAATTAAAAATTAAATGTCTATTAAAAGATTTCTTCAAAAAGATTGACAAATCTTGGTCTAATCAGTCAGATAAATAATGATTCACTTTAATATTTTTGGGTAGATGAAATGACTGGACTAACTTTTATTTTAACTGATTAAATTATTATTATTTATAATCCGTTTTCATAAGAGTATCTTCCACAATTTTCTGTAGATTTTGACTTTTCTTTTATATATGCTCTATATTATATCCCTCAGTTAGATTTTCTTTTTATAGCATATTGTGACTACTAAGTAAATTAAGTATTTGCTTACAAACTAAGCTCTTAAACACGTATAGCTACTATGGATCATAATATTAAACATTGTTACTATGTCTCTACCTTGTATTATGACAGCTACTCTTAAAGACTTTTTTCTGGATGCGCATATCCAGCAAGTATAATAGTTTGGGACCTAAATAACTTTTAAATGATTAAGCTCCTTGATAAAATACTTTAAGCATCGGTTGTTGAATCAATTAAGTTTTATCCTCAAAAATAAATTATTTTGATGAGTGGTGTAAATTAGCTTAAATCTTTCATATTTAATAAACTTTTTTTTGTTTTAGTATAATTGGTGGGGTGTTACTGTAGATTATTACACACTATAGGAAAGATGCTAAGTAATGGGTATATTTGGAGAATTTGATTATAGTCATAATTTACAAATTTTATGGGATGTATATTTTTAATTTTTAAAAAGTAAAAAAAATAACTTCAATAAATTAATTTAAAAGCAAAATGGAGATTATCGTATATTTGATTTAAATTGCTATTAAATAGCATTTTAGCATGCTCACACTGGGTGGATTCAATAGCTCTTAATAGATGAATCAAATATGTATCTGACAACATTAGGGTAATTTACTTGAATAATTTTATCAAAAATTAATAATATATAATTAATAGTTTTGATTAGTATGTTAAATTATGGAACTACTAAAATATTACTTAGCCTATATTAATGTAAATAAATTAATATCATGTTCAAAGTAAAATCTAAAATTATAATTAAAAAATAGATCTTAACGCTTTTTAACTTATTCCCTAACATATGGTTTGTTAGATAATGATAACAATTTGGTTTTAGTAGTAGATTTCTAGGGTTTTATATATATATTATCTTATCCTGATTTAAATCTTCTCAAAGCAATTTAAGCAACTTTTGCTTAAATAGATATGATTTATTTGATTAAACCATTTAATCTTATTGCTATAGGTAGTTATGAATCTTATTGTTTTTCATTTTATAATCTTTTTGAATTAATTTCTCCAAATTAAAATGAATTATATTTTAGATATGAAGGTAAGTTTAAACTATTAATTTAATATTTAAAAATAAAAATGTATATACTATAATAGGTATTTTATCTACTTTAATGACTGATCAAGGAGTAATATTCCACTAACTTGGAAATATAGTTTAATCTTGGAATTATTCTACTTAATAATTAATATATGGGTTTTTTGTAAACAGTTAGTTTGAATCTTTCGAGGCAGAAAGTAGATTTTTATCTTTGAGCAGATATTAAAACTTAGCGGCTCTTTTTACAAGGGATTAAACGATTTTCTTCAATACCAACACTTTAGATATAATTAATGTGCAGCAATTAAAGTGTATGAATAGTATTTAAATCTAAATATTTTTAATTTGCGCCTTAACTAATAAACTTACTGTATTTAGTCTAGATAGCTTTTCTATTTATTAATAAATTGTACTTAATCCAAACTAAAGCATTATATCATTGCAGCAAATATTTCAAACTGATTCTTTCTTTGCGATAACTACATAAGGAGAAATCGTTTGTTATTTAATTTAATCAAATTAGTTTTTGAACAAATTTTAAACCAAAATACTAAATCAAGCTATTGCTAATTATTAATAGATCTAATAAAATGAATTTTACATTATTTTAGCCTCTGCTTTTGATGGAAGTTTTGGATACATTTAAATTTCAATAGATTTAAATACTATCAATAAATTTGATTTTAATCTTCCTGGCTAAAGTTCTCATGCTCACAAAATAATATATTTTAACAATAATGTAATGAGAATCAATTTTTAAGCAATAAATTAATTAATTTATTTTTTAACAAAATAAGCTGTTCATAAAAAGGATTTCAGACTACTATTTAGGTTTATATAACATAAACACTATGAATTAAATTACTTAGATTAAAAGTCCATGTGTGGGTTATACATATAAACTAGATTTCAGTTAAGATTATGATTTAATTTTACAGAGCTGTGTAGGAAATTATAGAATTAATTAGCTATCCACATTTTAAGATATAGTTTATGGTAGGTTTACAAGATAACTTAAATTAACTAAAATATATACAGAATCATTAAATTAGATCATTTTTGTGAATAAAGATTACTTTATAGATGCATATGATCATTCAATATTCATTTTTTAGATAGATTATTAATAAAGTAAAATTAATTTAATTGGTAGTTATTAAGGAGATCATACATTAGGATAAATAGCAAGCTATAATATTATCAATGACTAAAATAATATATTTATTTAATTAGTGTTGTATTCCATCAGTAAAATAACTAAAGTTTAACTTCCAATCTAAGGAGATAATAGCTGCAAAGAAATATTATCTTATAACTAAATATCAGAAGTCTTGCTTTCAATTTAAGATGTGTATTAGTAAATTTCAAATTATTTTAAAATTGAAGATATGGTATTTACTTTAATTGTAGATAAATACACTTACTTATAGCCTTTATCTCCTTTTACCTTTTCACAAATAACTCAGTTAAGTATAATGTCTGATCCTGACTAAAATACTAAGTAGTCTATAATAATTAGTTAAGAGCTTTTTAGCTCTTTCTAAGGATATGATTATATATCATTAGAAAACTTTAACATATAATCATCAAAATCTGAATCAAATAATTAAAGTTTTAAAATAAACAATTTAAACTCTTTTATCCTCAAAGACATTTAATTTACAAATCATAGCTTGTTTTAATTTGAAATAAACTTTATAAATACCTTAATTTTTGAGTATATTTCATTTAATAATATTCAAATGAGTAGTTAAATATTAGTAAATTTATTTAAATTTTCTTCAATAAATGCAATAATAATTAAGGAAGTAGAAATATTTTAGTGCTCATATAAATAGATTACCCTGTTTAATTTTTAAGATGATATTTAAAATAAAAAAACCTCAATTTTATTTTCTGGTTTGACAGTAAATAGTTCAGAGTTTAATTATGACACTACATAATTGATTGCTACACCCTTATTTATATCTAATTACAATAAAGTTGAAATATAAAATTTTATCTTAAACTCAAATATTGGAAAATTATCTTATTACTATTGGCTTCATTAATAAGTAAAATAGTAGATCTCTTTTTGCTATAATTTTTACCCTGAGTAAATTTGTATTTTTCAATTAATGTTCATTTTGGCAAGACTTGATAAAACAATTAGGTTTCATTTCTATAGAATATGTCTCTTGTTTGGTAATATTCGTAAAAATTAGGGAATTTTTTAATGAAGTTAGTAGCGCCTATATGGTCTGATGATTTTATATCTCCACTTATAACCTTAAATGAAAGTTAATGCCTATTTTTGAAGATGTCAAGCGATCTATTTGACGCTACAAAATATAATTTACCTAATTTTTTTTGCCATTGATAAGGCCGCCTCTTTTAATATTGGTCCTGATATAGGGAGATCGAATGAACAAGCTTTAATATAAAACTAAAAAACTAAGATATTTGTATCTTCATTTTCAGTCTTTCTGAGCTTTCTATAAATTGCATTCTTATTCATTTTTCCATTTATAAAAATTACTATCTTCATTTTTACTTATTTTAAAATTTTCAGTAACTTATCTTTAGAATTTGTCATTATCTATATTTTTTATAAATAGAGCCTTTTCCTCTAGTCTCAATTCATTATGTTTTATACTTTACTTTAATTCATTTATATGATATTTGTAAATAATACTTACTAATGTTATTTTTTTAATTTAATTGTTTGTAAAAATTCAAATTTGAAATTTAAAGATTTCTGAATTTTTAATTTAATAAGATTTATTTAAGATTCGCGCTCTGATAAATGGAATTCCGACTTCCGAAATTCGAGCAATCGAGAAATTATGGTAATAATAATTTTACTATGTTACTTTTTTTGCATGAAAATAAAAAGGTCAAGTTAATATTTTGATCTGGAATTCAAAATATATTTATTTTATCGTCTGAGCTAAAAGAAGGATAGAAAAACTTGTTATTATTAAATTTAAATGGAAAAATAATATGCTAATTAATTATTTTTTTTTTCTTCTTAACTTTCTTTGTTAAAATTAATTTGAGCAGTTTTTATGTTTTCATTAAAGCTTATTAAAAATACAAATTATTTTATTGCTTGCTTAAAAGTAAAATTTTTTTTAATTTAGCTTAAGATATTTTTTCAACATTAGATTAATAATTTATTGATAATATGATTTAAATATTTCTTTTATAAATTTATAAATGGCGCTAGTAAAATAAAGCTATATTTTTAAATTAGGTTTTGGTTTTATAATTTTCGATATACTAATAAAAAAGTTTTTATTTTAATAATGAATGAACTTTGCACCCAATTTTTGGGATTTGATTTCGATATGATGAAATCTCCACTTATAAAGCTTAATCCTTGAATAAATAAATTTTTTCAAACAAATTAATTAATATTTTTTGGGTACATATATTTTAATAAAGTTTTCTTGCTAAACCAGTTTAATTTTCCTCGTATTTGTTAGCAATTATTTAAATTTTTCTATTAAACAGATTGATTATTTGATATAAAAAATACAAAAATATTGAAGAAGCGCTTTAAGTGGCTGTATATCAACAAACTACTTTTTTAATTTTATAATCAATAATTCATATTTATGCAGTTAAACCTTTAACTTTATATTTTTAATTTTGATTTTGTCTACTTTTTTAATATTAACTTAAAAGCCATCATTCAAATTAATTAGTTATCTTTCTTTCATATTATTTTAGATAATCAAAATATATTTAAATGATATATGAAATGAGCCTATTAATCGTTATTTCTAACTATTTAGAATGATAACAATAAAATTTAATTTTATTAATCTAACAAAAATATAACTTTAATCCTATGAATTTTTTATACTACTTCAATTTTTTAATGAAAAATATAATCGAACTTTGAAATGACTTGTTTATACTTTTATTAACTTCTTTTTCTAATTTAAAATCAATTTATAAGTATTTTGGTCTAGGTTTATTTATTATCAGTAGACGTAAGAAATGATTAGTTGTGAAATTTGTTACAAAACTTCAAATGTAATTTAAATTTGAATATATTTATATAAATAATAATTATAATAATTTTATTTGATATTTTAAAATATATCCTCCTATTAATAAATATAAAATAAGCAAATACTTTTATTATTATTTTTCTATGGAATAGAGTATGTTATCTTTTTCTTCAATAAAGCTTATATTAAATATTTAAAATTTGATTGATTTTATTACATATATATAGTTTATTGTCTTATTAATCTCCTTTGCGTCACTATTTTTTTAAATGCCTTAATTTTTTAAAAAGTTAATAACAGAAAATTGAGTAAATTTAATGATGAGTCAGTGTACCCAACCAATATCATATTTTTTACAATAAATTAAAGACGAAAAAAAAGAATTTAAAAACTTAATCAATTAAATTAATTTATGAAAATCAACAACTTAGCATCAATATAATTTTTATTAAGATAAGTGTCTTTCCTCATACATATTTAAATTAGTTAAAAAATTATTGATTTTTAAAACATTCAAAATAATTATTAAAAAAATACAAATAGTATTAACATAAAAATAATTAAAAATAATGATAATTCCAATTACGATTACTTCTACTTTCTTAATAATAATACTTTAAGTAGTTAAAATAAAAGCTGTAGGATGTCCTTTTAGATTAGATGGATGCACAAATTAAGACTTAAGGGTGAAACAGATTTTGTTACTAAAATCTAATCCTTAAAGTGATCTCTAAGATATCGCAGCTGTAGTTTACAATCCTTTCACTGTTGGCATTTTTAACTTCGAAACTAATAAATAACTCAAAGTTATTGAGCAGTAGGAAAGTGTTGCCTTCTACTAAATTGATAAGGATGACAGGCCTCAACTATAAGCATCAATTATTCATACTTTGGATGCGAATGGTAGAGTAATAACATGGAATTCAGGTAATGGATTCAAATAAAATGTAGTATAAATACCAAATATTATTACAATATAACCTAATTCGTGTCTTAATTCTGAAGAAATGCTAGTATTAACCTGGGATGATACAAAGGTATAATAAGTAAAAAACATATTATTTTAACTATCTTTTTTAATATTAGATTTATATTATTGATTTCTCTTAATAGTAGAACATTCAGTATGATAGTTTAAATATCGATACTATTAATATATTTTCAAGTTGCTTTAATGATAAGATTAATAGAAGGTTTTTAATAATGAATTAACAAGGGTAGTTATACTCTTATGACATATAGAAAAAAATCTTTAGTTTGTTATTTCAAATTAATTAATTTAAGAGCTTATAATCTCTTTATCTCACCTAAAATCAAATATCCATTTCTTATTAGTCAAGTTAAGATTAAAATTTTGTTACATCTTATAAAAATAATACTTTGCAATTTAAAGCTTCGTTTTCATAAATATCGACAAGTATTTTAGTAAGCAATTAAGAAGATATTTTAATCTTAATAGGAAATAACAACTTATTTACAATCTGGGAAATAAAATCACAAAAAATAATTTATATCCCAGATTTTTAAAAAATTTATTGTGATTCGAGAGACTCAAATAATACAAAAGTTGATGAAGTAATAAATTTTAAGTTTGGATCAATAAACTAAAAAGATGAAGTAGCAGTAGTTTCTGATTCTTATATTTTTGTGTATTCATTGTTAGAAAATAAGCCAATTCTTTTCAAAAGCTAAAATTTAGGGTTAAGTTGGATTTAAGCTTTTGTTGTTTAAAATAGTGTCATCCTTAGCCAAACTTACTCTGTTTCTAGCATTGATAAAAGGACGTCAAGAATTAATTATCTAATGAATTACTTTTCGAATGGATAATCAAGCTATGATCAACCAATGTAACTAGAAGTTGATTATGAATTAAATAGGTAATATATTTAACAAAATTTGTATTATTTCTAATTAAATCATAAAAATAAATAGAGTTTTATATAGCGATTTCACAGGAAATTTCTAAATTTGGTCTTATTATAATAATCAATAGGAGAAAATTATTAAAGAATTTCGTTCAACAGTATTTTTCATTCTAGATAAGTAACTTAACAGGGTAATTCAATTTATTAATATTTTATTTTAGTTTGATAAAATTATTTTGTTTTATATTAACACGATGATATTTTTTTAAATTAAACAAAATAATTTGTTTCATTTTTAATATTAGTAGTGTTTTCAGTTTTAAATTCTAACAGATATATAAACTCAGGGATTTGTTATTAAATAGATTAATTAAATAAATAATTTTATTTTAATTTTTCTTTCATTATAATTTTTGTTTGTATATGCAGTTTTAAATATTAGATTTTATCCTTTATTTACTTTATTAATCTAATTCATAGTTTATTTAGGAATTTTATTTATGGAAATAATATAATTTTTTATTTTAAATTGATTTATAGATAGTTTTATACACTAATTCGACTAGTTTGGCAAAGATTTAAATCTATGATTACCAAGAAGTAAAGCTATTAGGTACTTTATCATTTCCCAACAAAAACAGCTAATATTTAGATACATTATCATTGTACTAAGACAAAACAAATGGATATCTATTAGGCTTCGATAATGCAAGTACAAAATATGCCATTTACAGATTTACGGAGGAATCTAATTTTCCTACTCTTTATAATTGTACTCTAATTAATAATGGAATTATTACGAATGATAATATATATTTCTTAGAAAGCTCTAAATAGTTTTTAATTGAAATATCAAGCGTTTTGTATATGTTTAGTTATTTTCCAGATAATGGAAATACACTTACAAGTTACATTGTAGCAGGAAAAAAAGTTAAATTTTCATACTTTTAGTATATCAACTCAGTTTAAACATTGATATGCGTCCAGGATGCATCTATACAAGTAACTTTTTAATTAGATTTCAATTTATATTAAAATTATTTTTTTAAAAGATTTATTAGTATAGTAATGGTCAATTTAATTTATAAAATTAAATAAATTATTATTCAGGACAAAGTAATTCAATTTTTTTAGCAGAAGCATAAAACACTTTGATAATTTAGAGGACATCTTAACTTTTTTTTAAAAATTACTTAACATAAAATGATTAAATGATAAATTTTAATAATCTATAGATACTAAATTATTAATACGACAGCTCTAAAGCTCTTTTAATATGTTTAGATAGTAGCTTTATGATTACTGTAATAGATGTGTTTGCTGTATAATCTTTATATCATATTCAAATAGAAGAAAATAAAATAGCCCTCTTCAATATACAAAAAGATGCTAATTTCATAATAATTAGTTATTTTAATGGTCAAATCTTAATTTACGATTATTAAGCTAATGTTATTATTTCTACTTACAATAACTATAAATACAGTTTAATCTTTAAGTTTGATAAATCTAACAATAATTTAATACTTTAATCTTAGCTGGAAGTAATTTTTTATCATTCTTCTATTAATTAAAATATCAATTAGAAAAACTCAATATAAAATTTAATTTAGTAAATTTCAAAAAATATTTTTAAGAAAGTTAAATTATTTTAAATTTTTTTGAATCTTTTAAATTATTTTAAATTAAAAACTTATCTTATGATAAAAGGTTTCTTCAAAAAGATTGATAAATCTTGGCTTAATTAGTCAGATAAATTATTCACTTTTTAATTATTGGATAGATGAAATGACTGGATTAACATTTATCATTAGTGATTAAATCATTGTTTATAATCCATTATCTTAAGAATATCTCCCACAATTTTCTGTAGATTTCGACCTTTCTTTCGCTTATGTTTCATATTATATTCCTCAGTTAGATTTTCTTTTGATAGGATTTTAAGACAACTAAGTAAATTAAGTGTTTGTTTATAAACTAAGCTCTTAAACACTAGTAGCTACTTTGGATCACAATATTAATCATTGCTTCTATACCTTTTACTTTTTTTATGACGTCTACTCTAAAAGACTTTTTTCTGGCTGCGCATATCCTGCAAGTGTAATAGTTTGGGACCTAAATAACTTTAAAATGATTAAGTTACTTGATAGCATACTATAATCATCATTTGTCTGTTCAATTAAATTTTATCCTCAAATAGAAACTATTTTAATGACTGGTGTAAGTTTGCTTAAATCTTTCATATTTATTAATTTATTTATTTTTGTTTTAGTATAATTGGTGGAGTGTAACTGTAGATTATAATACACTAGAAAAAAGATGTTAAGTTATGGGTATATTTGGAGATTTTGATTATAGACATAATTTACAAATTTTGTGGGATGTACTTTTTTAAATTTTTAATAAATAAATAAAATAATTTTAATTAATTAATTTAAAAGTAAAATGGAGATTTTCGTATTTTTGATATAAATTGTCATTAAATAGCATTTTAGCATGCTCACACTGGGTGGATTTAATAGCTCTTAATAGACTAAGTAAATATGTATCTGACAACATTAGGGTAATTTATTTGAAAAATTATATCAATCATTAACAATTTATCATTAAAGTTAAGATTAATATATTAAATTATGGAGCTACTAAAATATTACTTAACCTAAATTAATGTAAATAAATTAATATTATGTACAAAGTAAAATCTCATAATATAATTAAAAAATAGAACTTAACGCTTTTTAACCTATTCCTTAACATATGGTTTGTTAGATTATGATAACAATTTGGTTTTAGCAGTAGATTACTAAGGTTTTTTATATATATTATCTTATCCTGACTTAAATATTCTCAAAGCAATTCAAGCAAATTTTGGTTAAATAGATTTTATTTCTTTGAATAAACCATTTAATCTTATAGTTTTAGCTAGTTAAGAAACTAACAGTTTATCATTTTATAATCTTTTTGAGTTAATTGCTCCAAATTAAAATGAATTGTATTTTAGATATGAAGGTAAGTTATAATGGTTTATTTGATATTTAATAATAAAATTATATATATAATAATAGGTATTTTATCTACTTTAATGACAGACCAAGGAGTAATATTTCACTAGCTTGGAAATATAGTCTAATTTTGGAATTATTCTATTTAAAAACTAATATATGGGTTTTTTGTAAACAGTTAATTTGAATCTTTAGAGGCAGAAAGTAGATTTTTGTCTTTAAGTGGGTATTAAAATTTAGCAGTTCTTTTTACAAGGGATTAAACGATTTTCTTCAATACTATCACTTTAGATATAATTAATGTTCAGCAATTAAAATGTATGAATAGTATTTAAATCTAAATATTTTTAATTTGCGCCTTAACTAATAAACTTACTGTATTTAGTCTAGATAGCTTTTCTATATATTAGTAAATTGCACTTAATCCTAACTAAAGCATTATCTAATTGCAGTAAATATTTCAAACTGATTCTTTCTTCGCGACAACTACACAAGGAGAAATCATTTGTTATTAACTTTAATCAAATTAGATTTTGAGCAAATTTTAAATAAAAATACTAAATCAAGCTATTGTAAATTATTAATAGATCTAACTAAATGAATTTTACATTATTTTAGCCTCTGCTTTTGATGGAAGTTTTGGATGCATTTAAATTTCTATAGATTTAAATAATATCAATAAACTTGATTTTAATCTTCCTGGTAAAAGTTCTCATGCTCACAAAATTATATATTTTAACAATAATGTAATAACAATCAATTTTTAAACGTTTAATTAATTTATTTATTTTTTAAAAAAATAAGCTTTTCATAAAAAGGATTTCAGACTACTATTTGGGTGTATATAACATAAACAATCTGAACTAAATTACTTAGATTAAAAGTCCATGTGTGGGTTATACTTATAAACTAGATTTTAGTTAAGAGTATGATTTAGTTTTACAGAGCTGTATAGGAAATTATCGAATTAATTAGTTATCTACTTTTTAAGAAATAGTTTATGGTAGGTTTACGACATAACTTAAATTGACTAAAAAATATACAGACAAATTAAATTAGATCATTTTTATCAATAAAGATTACTTTATCGATGCATACGATCATTCAATATTCATTTTTTAGATAGATTATTAATAAAGTAAAATTAATTTAATTGGTAGTTACTAAGGAGATAATCCATTAGGTTCAATAGCAAGCTATAATATAATAAAAGATTAAAATAACATATTTATTTAATTGCTGCTATATTCTATTGACAAAATATCTAAAGTTTAACTTCCAATCTAAGGAGACAACAGCTGCAAAGAATTATTGTCTTATAACTAATTTTCAGAGGTCTTATTCTCAATACAAGATGTTTATCAGTAAATTTAAAATTATTTTAAAATCGAAGAAATGATATTTACTTTAACTGTAGATAAATACACTTACTTATAGCCTTTATCTCCTTTTACCTTTTCACAAATAACTAAGTTAAGTATAATGTCTGATCCTGCCTAAAATAATAACTAGTCTATTATAGTCAGTTAAGAGCTATTCAGCTCCTTCTAAGGATATGATTATATATCTTTAGAAAACTTTAACATATAATCATCAAAATCTGAATCAAATAATTAAAGTTTTAAAATAAATAATTTAAACTCTTTTATTCTCAAGAACATTTAATTTACAAATCAAAGCTTGTTCTAATTTGATATAAGCTTAATAAATACCTTAATTTTTGAGAATTTGTAATTTTAAAATATTTAAATGAGTAGTAAAGCATTAGTAAATTTATTTAAATTCTCTTTGATAGATACAATAATAATTAATGAAGTAGAAATAATTTAGTGTTCATATAAACAGATTACCCTATTTAATTTTTAAGATGATATTAACAATCAAAAAACCTCTATTTTGTTTTCCGGTTTGGTAGTAAATAGATCACAGTTTAATTATGACAATACATAATTGATTGCAGCACCCTTATATATATCTAATTATAATAAAGTTGAAATATAAAATTTTGTTTTAAATTCAAATATTGGAAATGGAATATTTTTCATAGTAAGTAATGTCATTTAGAACATATCTATTAATGGAACAAGTTTGCTTAATAATAAAGATATTTTATTTTTATCTTATTCTCATAGCTTATAGTAAACTTAAAACAAAATAATTTTAGTGTAATAAATTACTGAAGATAGTGTTTAGTTAAAAAATCTTATTCTATCTAATAATTTTTTTAATATTAGCCAACAAAAAACAATTACTTCTATTATAGATATTAAAACTAGTAACTTGACATTACATTAATGCTAAATATAAAAAAACAATGCATAATAAAATAACTAAATATCAATATTAAGCCTAAGCTAACTTGTATACTTCAATTCATTAGACCTAAACTTTACTAACAATCAAGGATTTTAAAGCTTATTAACTCTTTCAGATTCATTTAATATAAACTAAATAAGCCAAATGTTTTTATAGAATAATAGTGGAAGCAATTTATTATTGATTGCATAATCTAATTTATTTTTTACAGATTCTTCAGTATTATAAAATCTCTCTTACGAATCAAACTAGCAATCATCCGCTATAAGTATTCTTTCTAATTCATCAGTAGTAATGAGCAATATTTAATTTGAAGACAATATTTCTAGTAAGGGAGGATCTATTTATGTATAAAATAGCGAGCTTATTATAGGGAATAGCTGGTTTTATAATGACAAAAGTACATATGGAGGATCTATTTACTCTGAAAATACAATATTAAGTATATCTAATTCTTAATTTAATAATTGTACATCTTCTTTTGGAGGTTGTATTTATGCTTATCAAAGTGAATTTAAAGTAGACAGCATTAATTCTAGTTATGCAAAAGCTAGCTAAGATGGAGGGTTTTTATATATCAATAATATAAATAGGTTTACTTTATCCAATTTGAATATATAATATTGCTCTGCATAGAATGATGGAGGATCAATTTATATTATTAATTCTGGTGGTATTGATTCTTTTATCACATCATCAAACTTTAATAACAACAAAGCACTCGGGTATAATATTTAAAGCATTTTTTTAGATTTTATTTCAAAATAATTATTTTATTAAAAATATATTTTTAAAACAAATAGAAGTGGAGGAGTATTGCTATTAGATAACTCTGAACTGCTGATAAACTATACTAGCTTTAAATATAATTCAGCTGGTGTAGGTGGTGTTATTAGGTATTTAAATTTAAAGCCAAGCTTTTTATTTAATAAATAAAAGAACATGAAAGATTCTTGTAAAACCTATAGTTTTAACTACTGTAAGTAAAACAAAGCTATTATATTTGGAAATTAAATAGCAAGCTATCCTACATATGCATCAATTTTCCCAAATTACAATTTTAATGTAGATATAAGATAATATCCTAACATTACCTTTCATAATTTTAGAAGTGGATTAAATAATTTTGATTTATTTATATAATTTTTAGATGAATTCAAAGATATAGTTTAATAAATAGATTTCTAAAATCAAAGTAAAATATTTTTTTATTCTTTAAATATATTTTTAATTAATTTTTCTTTAGCCAAAATAGATTAAATTAGCTAAAATTTATTGAATGAAATTAAATAGTATAGTTGTAAAGTGTATGTTAATCAAAATTTTACAGATTTGCAATCAGAAGTAATAAAATTAGATGGATCAACTTCTGCTGAATACTCTTATTATGGATAAAATAAAATTGGTTGCTAAATGAACAATTTTAAAATAACTGGGGTACCTGAAAGTAGTTCTTTTTTGATGCTTTAACTTAATGGGATGAGAATAACTAACAGCACTAATTAGTTTGTAGATCTTAATAATGTCTAAATAAAAATAGAGTTTAGATAATGCGAAGTTGGAGAATTTTATACCCAAAATTGTGAAGGATGCTAGTTATATGAGTGCTCATAATGCTAAAATGGGACTTACTCTTTAATTAAACCTGAAAAAAATAAATAAATTTAATGTAAAGAATGTGATAAGTCTCAAGTTGAATCATGCTATTTAAGTGAAATTAATTTGAGAGAAAATTATTGGTACAAAAAATTTGAAAAGCAAATTTTATAAATTATTTATTAATTAAATAGGAGAACAAGCAATTCATCTGATTAAATCTATGCATGCAGTAATACATTTTAGCAATGTAATGGAGATTAGTCAAAAGGTTATTGCAATGTTGGCTATACAGGAGCTTTATGTTCTGCTTGTGATAATTACGGAGATTTATGGGGAGATAGTTATGGATAAGTAATTTCCTTAGACAGTTAAATACTTCAGTGTGAAAAATGCTCTGAAATAAGTCAAAATTTTTATAAATAAACTTTTATAATCATTTTAATTTTATTTTATTTAATATTCATGACAATTGAATCATAAAATAATAATTGTAAGATTTGTTAAATTAACCTCTTACAAAGATTAAATATTTTAAATATGGGAGTCTCTTAATACATATTTTAATCATCAGTTATTCTTAAGATAATTATTAATCAATTTTATATATTATCTACTCTTAAATATATAAACATATCAGAGTCCTTTAATACTATGATTTCGATGCCTTCACTAGGTTCATAGCATGCATATATATTTAAATAATCTCTAGACTGTTTATTAGTATAGTTAAATATAAATTTAAAACTACAATACTTAAGATTTATTTACATATCTATTATACTTCCTTTGCTTACTCTCGCTTTAATCTATATTTTCATAAAAATTATTTTGGCTCTTTGGATTTATCTTAAACCTGAAAACTATTTTTATGAAGATGCAAAATATAATCATAGAAATATGGTTATAAGTACTTTGATATTATTCTCTTACATTACAACTTCTAATATATAATAATCTGCTTTAGAATTAATCTTTTGTGAAAGATTTGATAATTAATATTTTATGAAAAGTCAAATGAATGAAAAGTGCTACACATAAGAGCATTATTTCTATATTGCATTTCTTATTTCTCCAATTTTAATTTTAGTTTCAGTAGTTTAACCTGTGATAATTTTGTATATATTATACAAAAATATTAAGAAAGCATCAAATACTAAACAATTTACTGTGATAAGAAGATATGGCTATTACTTTAAAGAATATAAAAAAACTAGATGGTGGTGGGAAATAATCAGAATTCAATAAAAGTTTATAGTATCTATACTTGGTGCAGTATTTAAAAAAAGCTTTATAACTTTAATTTAATCAATATTATTTTGCCAAACAATATATTTATTAATACTGACTTATTTCTAGCCATATGAGGATAGAAAGATCAATAGGTTGGAAAGAAATTCTGCTATTTTAACATTATTAATATTTTGGGTAGCTTTACTTAACTAATAAAATTAAGATAATTTTATTTACTAAGTATCTTTAACTTTACTGATGCTACTTTTCATAATTTTATTTGGTAATTAATTAATTCATAAAATATTTTTACAATAGAAAAATAGAAAAGAAAATTAGCTTCTAGTTATTTAAAAATAAGTACTCGTTTTTAGTATAATTGAGTTACTTTATAAAAATATTATTTTCTTTAATTGAAAAATAATCCGAAAAATCATAAAAATAAGAAATTGCTTATTGCAGCTTAACTTTTTTTTTATGGACTACTTCTTATTTAATTAAATAAAAAATATTTTTATTTAGTAACTCAATTAAAGATACTTAATTTAAAAAAAAACAACGAGAAAAATTTTTTTGTATTCTCTCAAGAATAATTAATATTTTATATTAAATATTAGGTTTTTTGGCTTCTAGTTTTTTAGGCGTTTTAATAAAAAGAAATATGTATGTGCTATATAACTTCAAATTTTTCTTGTGGTTTTAATAAAAGATTAAAAAATATACGAATAGATAAGATAAATAACCATTTATTGTAAGGTATCTAAAGAATCACCATTTTGATTTATACAATATACTTTTCAGTGATAGCTAAAACTAATTTAGAGTTTTTAAAAAGTAAGTATTTTATTTTATTTTATTTTTTTCGTAATTATTTTAAACAATTTTATTTATTGATGTATTTTAAATTTTATTAAAGTTGGAAGAAAGTTAAAAATCTTATTTTAGGTACTACTACTATTCATCTATTTTAATCATAGATCATTAAGCAAAAGAAATAAAAATATATTTAAAGTAATAGATTTTCTACTTAAATCAGCAATATATTTACTTAAAAGAAATAAAACACCATTAATACTAAAGTAGATTCAAACTTTAAATTGTGGTAAAAAATGAAAGATATAAATACATCTGATTCTCCTAAGTAGCAATCTGTATAAGATTCAACTTAGTGATAAATTTGATGAGATTTTTTTAGATTCTATTAATAATATTATTGTTATTTAAATAATAAATACTCTCTATTTTATTTATCTCGTTTTTTTTTTTAAATTAAATTTCTTACTCACTAATTAAATATATTTTTTTATTTAAAGTCAACATTATTTTTATAGTTTTTTATTTTTTTATTAATTTCAAAAAGATTATAAACTCAATAATTAAAAAATATTACATAGTTATAAAAATAATTTTTTTAACATCATTAACTAACTTACCGTACCATTTTTCTTCTGATTCTTCATTACTTTTCTTAGATTTTATTTATTGTATTTGATTTTTAAATTTATTTAAATTATTATAAACTACATACAAAATACATGAATATATATAAAATACTGATATATAAATTTATTTAATATTATATTAATTTCTATTAGAAAGATAAATAGTTATAGGTGTAACCTATCACTATTTATCTCTCTATTACATAAAAAAAAATCCGCAATTAGCAATAATTCCATTAAAAATAAAATAAAGTAAATAATTTCTTGCATAATAAAAAATTTGATTTAAAATAAAGTAATATCAAATAACTACCATTAATAGAGGTGAAAATCATTTATTTAAAAAACTCAAATCATTTAAAGTTAATTTAATATTTTCAAATTAACAACTTAGAGTCAATATAATCCTTAAGAGAATAAGTAGAAAACACATATTTAATTTTTCGATAAAAATAAGAGGTTTTTAAATTATTCAGGGTAATTTATTTAAAAAATACAATTAAATTAACATAAAAATAATTAAAAAGAATGATAATTCCAATTTCGATTGCTTCTACTTTCTTAATAATAATACTTTAAGCAGTTAAAATTAAAGCTGTAGGATGTCCATTTAGATTAGATGGATGCACAAATTAAGACTTAAGGGTAAAACAGATTTTATTACTAAAATCTAATCCTTAAAGTGATTTCTAAGATATCGCAGCTGTAGTTTACGATCCTTTCACTGTTGGTATTTTTAACTTTGAGATTAATAAATAACTCAAAGTTATTGAGCAGTAGGAAAATGTTGCCTTCTACTAAATTGATAAAGATGACAGGCCTCAACTATAAGCATCACTTATTCATACTTTAGATGCGAATGGTAGAGTAATAACATGGAATTCAGGTAATGGATTCAAATAAAATGTTGTACAAATACCAAATATAATTACATTATAACCTAACTCATGCCTCAATTCTGAAGAAATGTTAGTATTGACCTGGGATGACACAAAGGTATAATAAACAAAAATATATTATTTTAACTATCTTTTTTTTAATTTAGATTTATATTATTGATTTCTCTTAAGATTATAACATTCAGTTCGATAGTTTAAATATTGATACTGCTAATATATTTTCAAATTGCTTTAATGATAAGATAAATAGAAGATTTTTAATAATGAACCAACAAGGGTAGTTATACTCCTACGACATATAGAAAAGAGTATTTATCCTTTTATTTCAAATTAATTAATTTAAGAATTTATAATCTCTTTATAGCACCTAAAATCAAATATCTAT
Organism: Tetrahymena thermophila SB210; assembly: GCF_000189635.1. Classification (NCBI taxonomy): domain Eukaryota; phylum Ciliophora; class Oligohymenophorea; order Hymenostomatida; family Tetrahymenidae; genus Tetrahymena; species Tetrahymena thermophila. Next base: position 98,264 of record NW_002476407.1, read on the forward strand.
TTCTTATAAGTCAAGCTAAGGTTAAAATTTGGTTACATCATATAAAAATAATACTATTCAGTTTATGGCTTCGTTTTCATAAATATCAACAAATGTTTTAGTAAGCAAGTAAGAAGATATTTTAATCTTAATAGGAAATAACAACTTATTTACAATTTGGGAAATAAAATCACAAAAAATAATTTATAATCCAGATTTTTAAAAAATTTATTGCGACTAGAGAGATTCAAATTATACAAAAATTCAAGGAGTTATAAACTTTAAGTTTGGCTCAATAAATGAAAAAGATGAAGTAGCAATAGTTTCTGATTCTTATATTTTTGTGTATTCATTATTAGAAAAAAAACCAATTCTTTTCAAAAGCTAAAATTTAGGGTTAAATTGGATTTAAGCTTTTGTTGTTTAAAATAGTGTAATCCTTAGCCAAACTTACTCTGTTTCTAGCATTGATATAAGGACATCAAGAATTAATTATTTAATGAATTACTTTTCAAATGGATAATCTAACTATGATCAACCAATTTAGCTAGAAGTAGATAACGAATTGAATAGGTAACTTGTTTTATTAAATTTGTATGGTTTCTAATTATTTTTATTAAAATAAATAGAGTAATATATAGTGATTTCGGAGGAAATTTGTAAATTTGGTCTTCAATTAATAATCAATAGTTGTAATTTATTAAGGAATATAGTGCACCATTATTTTTCATTATAGATAAATAACTTAACAAGGTAATTCAATTTATAAATTTTATTTAGTTTTACAAATATTAAAATTTATTACTTTCATTTCAATATTTAATCAACTTAGTACTAATTTATTTTATATAACACAATGATCACTTTTTAAAGTTAAAAAAATAATTTATTGCTAATTTTTAATATTTATAGCACTTCTATGCTATATTTATCTTGATTTTTATTTAGCTAGATTAATTAAATAAATTTATTGTAATAAATAAGCCTTGATTTATAATTTTTTAGTTTGAATATGCAATTTCAAATATTAGATTTTATCTTTTAATTTACTTTAATAATCTAATTCAAAGTTTATACAAGGATTTAATTCATGAAAATAATATATTCTTTTATTAAATTAATTTATAGATGGTTTTATACACTAATTTTACAATAAATGCGATGATTTAAATCTATGATTACCAAGAAGTAAAATTATTAGATACTATACCATTTCCTAACAAAAACAGCTAAGTTAAAGATACATTTTAATTGTATTAAGACAAAACAAACGGATATCTATTAGGCTTAGATAAAGGAAGTACAAATTATGCCATTTATAGATTTACGAAGGAATCTAATTTTCCTACTCTTTATAATTGTACTTTAATTAAAAATGGAATTATTACAAATAATAATATACTCTTCTTAGAAATGTCTAAATAGTTTTTAGTAGAAATAACAAGAGTTTTGTATATGTTTAGATATTTTCCAGAAAATGGAAATACACTTACCAGTTATATCGTAGCAGGATAAAAAATTTAATTTTCATACTTTTAATATATCAACCCAACTTAAACACTAATATGCGTTCAAGATACATCTATATAAGTAGTTTTTAATTTTATTTAAATTTATTTTCAAATAATTTCATAAAAAAGGTTTTTCAGTATATTAGTGGTCAATTTAATTTATAAAATCAAATAAATTATTATTCAGGACAAAGTAATTCAATTTTCTTAGCAAAAGCATAAAACACTTTGATAATTTAGAGAACATCTTAACTTTATTTCAAAAATTTCTTAACATAAAATGATTAAATGATAGATTTTAATAATCTCTAGATACTAAATTATTAATATGACAACTCTAAAGCTCTCTTCATATGCTTAGATAGTAGCTTTATAATTACTGTAATAGATGTATTTGCAGTAAAATCTTTATATCATATAAAAATAGAAGATAATAAATTAACCGCTTTCAATATACAACAAGATATTAATTTAGTAATAATTAGTTATTTAAATGGTCAAATCTTAATTTATGATTATTAAGCTAATGCTATTGTTTCGACTTACAATAATTATTAATCTTGTTTAATCTTTAAGTTTGATAAATCAAACAATAATTTATTACTTTAATCTTAGCTATAAGTAATTAATTATACTTTTTATTTTTATTATCATTTTATCTTTTATTTTTTTATTAATTAAAAAATATTTGTTATAAAAACTGAATATAAAATTTCATTTTAGTAAACTTCAAATAGAATTTTTAAGAAATTTAAATTATTTTTAAATCTTTTGTTAATTCCCTTAAATTATTTTAAATTAAAATCTTAATGTCTAATAAAAGATTTCTTCAAAAAGATTGACAAATCTTGTTCTAATTAGTTAGATAAATTATTCACTGACAAATTATTGGATAGATGAAATGACTGGAATAACTTTTATTTTAAGTGATTAAATTATTATTTATAATCCATTATCTTAAGAATATCTTCCACAATTTTAGGTAGATTTTGACCTCTCTTTAGCCTACATTATACAATATATTCCGTAGTTAGATTACCTTTTGCTAGGATTTTAAGACAATTAAGTAAATTTAATATTTGTTTATAAACTAAGCTCTTAAAAACTATAAGCTACTTTGGATCACAATATTAAATATTGCTACTAAGTCTTTTACTTTTTTTATGACAGCTATTCTAACAGACTTTTTTCTGGCTGCGAATATCCAGCAAGTGTAATAGTTTGGGACCTAAATAATTTTTAAATGATTAAGCTGCTTGATAGCATACTTTAATCATCGTTTGTTTGCTCAATTGTATTTTATCCTGAAATAAAAACTATTTTGATGACTGGTGTAAATTTTCTTAAATCTTTCATATTTATTAAATTTTTTTTGTTTTAGTATAATTGGTGGGGTGTTACTGTAGATTATAATACACTAAAATAAAGATGCTAAGTAATGGGTATATATGGAGATTTTGATTATAGTCATAATTTGCAAATCTTATGGGATGTATTTTTTTAATTTTTTATTAATTAAAAAAAATAATGTTAATAAATTAATTTAAAAGCAAAATGGAGATTTTCGTATTTTTGATGTAAATTGTCGCTAAATAGCATTTTAGCATGCTCATACTGGGTGGATTCAGTAGCTCTTAATAGATGAAGCAAATATGTATTTGACAACAATAGGGTAATTTATTTAAAAAACTATATCAATAATTAATTAATTATTTATACTTAAAAGTTATGATTAATATGTAAAATTATGGAACTACTAAAATATTACTTCACCTATATTAATGTAAATAAATTATTATTTTACTCAAAATAAAATCTCGTTTTATAATTTAAAAATAGATCATAACGCTTTTTAACATATTCCCTTACAAGTGGTTTATTAGATTATGATAACAATTTGGTTTTAGTAGTAGATTACTAAGGCTTTATGTATATATTATCTTATCCTGATTTAAATATTCTCAAAGCAATTTAAGCAATGTTCAGTTAAGTAGATTTTATTTCTTTGAGCAAACAATTTAATCTTATAGTGTTAACTAGTTATGAAGATAACAGTTTTATATTTTATAATCTTTTTGAATTAATTTCTCCAAATTAAAATGAATTGTATTTTAGATATGAAGGTAAGATTAAGCATTTAATTTGATATTTAATAATAGAATTTTATAACAATAGGCATTTTATCTACTTTAATAACTGATCAAGGAGTAATATTTCATTAACTTGGAAATATAGTCTAATTTTGGAATTATTCTACTTAAATGCTTCTATATGGGTTTTTTGTAAACAGTTAATTTGAATCTAATGAGGCAGAAAGTAGATTTTTATCTTTGAGTGGATATTAAAACTTAGCAGTTCTTTTTACAAGGGATTAAACGATTTTCTTCAATATAAATACATTAGATATAATTAATGTTCAGCAATTAAAATGTATGAATAGCATTTAAATCTAAATATTTTTAATTTGTGCATTAACTAACAAATTTACTGTATTTAGTCTAGATAGCTTTTCTATTTATTAGTAGATTTTACTAGATCCAAACTAAAGTATTATCTAATTGCAGTAAATATTTTAAACTGGTTCTTTCTTCGCAACAACAACATAAGGAGAAATCATTTGTTTTTCACTTCAATCAAATTAGATTTTGAGCAAATTTTAAACCAAAATACTAAATCAAGCTATCTCTAATTATTAATTGATCTAATTAAATGAATTTTACATTATATTAGCCTCTGGTTTTGATGGAAGTTTTGGATACATTTAAATTTCAATAGATTTAAATACTATCAATAAACTTGATTTTAATCTTCCTGGTAAAAGTTCTCATGCTCACAAAATTATATATTTTAACAATAATGTAATAATAATCAATTTTTAAACATTTAATAAATTTATTAATTTATTTTATAAATTAGCTATTCATAAAAAGGATTTCAGACTATTATTTGGGTTTATATAGCATAAATAATCTGAACTAAATTACTTAAATTAAAAGTCCATGTGTGGGTTATACGTATAAACTAGATTTCTGTTAAGAGTATGATTTAATCATACAGAGCTGTGTAGGAAATTATCGAATTAACTCATTATCCACTTTTTAAGATATAGTTTATGGTAGGTTTACAACAAAACTTAAACTAACTTAAAAATATACAGAGACATTAAATTAAATCATTTTTGTGAATAAAGATTATTTTATAGATGCGTATTATCATTAAATATTCATTTTTTAGATAAATTATAAATAAAGTCATATTAGTTTAATTGGTAGTTACTAAGGAGATTATTCGTTAGGTTAAATAGCAAGCTATAATATAATCAAAGATTAAAATAATATATTTATTTAACTGGTGCTATATTCTATCAGCAAAATAACTAAAGTTTAACTTCCAATCTAAGGAGACAATAGCTGCAAAGAAATATTATCTTATAACTAAATATCAGAGGTCTTGCTTTCAATACAAGACGTGTATTAGTAAATTTCAAATTATTTTTAAATTGAAGATATGATATTTACTTTGACTGTAGATAAATAAACTTATTTATAACCTTTATCTCCTTTTACCTTTTCATAAATATCTCAATTAAATATAATATCTGATCCTACCTACAATATTAATTAGTCTATTATAGTCAGTTAAGAATTATTCAGCTCTTTCTAAGGATATGATTATATATCTTTAGAAAACTTTAACATATAATAATCAAAATCAGTATCAAATAATTAAATTTTTAAAATAAACAATTTAAGTACCTTTGTCCTCAAGAACATTTAATTTACTAATCAAAGCTTGTTCTAATTTGATATAAGCTTAATTGATACCTTAATTTTTTAAAATTTGTAATTTTAAAATATTTAAATGAGTAGCCAAACATTAGTAAATTTATTTAAATTTTCTTCAATAGATACAATAATAATTAAGGAAGTAGAAATATCTTAGTGTTCATATAAATAGATTACCCTTTTTAATTTTTAAGATGATATTAGCAATCAAAAAACCTCAATTATATTTTCTGATTTGACAATAAGTAGCTCACAGTTTCATTATGACAGTACACAATATGCTGCAACACCCTTATATATATCTAATTATTTTAAAGTTGAAATATAAAATTTTGTCTTAAATTAAAATATTGGAAATGGGATATATTTCATACTAAGTAATGTCATTTAGAACATGACCATTAATGGAACAAGTTTGCTTTATAATAGAGATATTTTATTTTTATCTTACAGTCATAGCTCATAAAAAACTTAAAACAATATAATTATTCTGCAATAAATAACTAATGATAATGTTTAGTTAAAGAATATTAATCTATAAAATAATTTTTTTAATATTAGCCAATTAATAACTATTAATTCTATATTAGATATTAAAACTAGTAATTTGACATTAAATTAATGCTAAATATAACAAAATAGTGCATTTTAAAATAATTAAATATCCATATTTAGTCTAAGCTAGCTATTATACTTCAATTCATCAGATTTAAGCTTTACTTAAAATCAAGGATTTTAAAGTTTACTAGTTCTTTAAGATTCTTAAAATAAAAATTAAATAAGCCAAATCCTTTTATAAAATAATAAAGCAAACAATTTGCTATTAGTTGTATAATCAAATTTACTTTTCATAGATTCTTAAGTATAATAAAATCTGTCTTAAGAAACAAACTAGCAATAGTCAATAATAAGTATCATTTCTAATTCATCTGTAATTATGAACAATATATCGTTTGAAGAGAATATTTCTAATAAGGGAGGATCTATTTATTTATTATAAAGCTAGTTGATTATATGGAGTAGCTTGTTTAAGAATGATAAAAGTACATATGGAGGATCTATTTACTCTGAAAATTCAATATTAAATATTTCTAGTTCTTAATTTAATAATTGCACATCTTCATTTGGAGGTTGTATATATGCTTTTCAAAGTGATTTAAGCTTAGACAGCATTAATTCCAGTTATGCAAAAGCTAGCTAAGATGGAGGGTTTTTATATATCAATAATTTAAATAGGTTTACTTTATCTGATATAAATATATAATATTGCTCTGCATAGAACGATGGAGGATCAATTTATATTATTAATTCTGGTGGTATTGATTCTTTTATCATATCATCAAACTTTAATAATAATTAAGCACTTGGGTATTATATTTAAAACCTTTTCTTTAGTTTTGATTTCAAAAAATAATATTCAAAATTTATTTATGATTAAAAATAATTATTTTATAAGAAATATCTTTTTAATACAAATAGAAGTGGAGGAGCATTGCTATTAGATAACTCTGAACTGCAGATAAATTATACTAGCTTTAAATATAACTTAGCTGGTGTAGGTGGTGTTATTAGGTATTTAAATTTAAAGCCAAGCTTTTTATTTAATAAATAAAAGAACATGAAAGATTCTTGTAAAACCTATAGTTTTAACTACTGCAGGTAAAATAAAGCTATTATATTTGGAAATTAAATAGCTAGCTATCCTAAATATGCATCAATTTTCCCAAGTAGTAATTTCGATGTAGATATAAGATAGTACCCTAACATAACCTTTCATAATTTTAGAAGTGGATTAAATAATTTTGATTTATTTATATAGTTTTTAGATGAATTCAAAGATATAGTTTAATAAATAGATTTCTAAAATCAAAGTAAAATAAATATTATTTTTTAAATGTATTTTTAATTAATTTTTCTTTAGCCAAAATAGATTCAATTAGCTAAAATTTATTGAATGAAATTAGATAATATAGTTGTAGAGTGTTTATTAATCAAAATTTTACAAATTTACAATCAGAAGTAATAAAATTAGATGGAGCAATTTCTGTTGATTACTCTTTTTATGGATGGAATAAAATTGGTTGCTTAATGAATAATTTTAAAATAACTGGAGTACCTAAAAGTAATTCTTCTTTGGTGCTTTAACTCAAAGGAATGAGAGTAGCCAATAGCACTAATCAATTTATAGATAGTAATAATATCTAAATTAAGATAGAGTTTAGACAATGCGAAGCTGGAGAATATTATAAACAAAATTGCGAAGGATGTTAGTTATATGAGTGTTCTTAATGCTAAAATGGGACTTATTCACTAATAAAACCTGAAAAAAGTTAATAGATTTAATGTAGAGAATGTGATAAGTCTCAAGTCGAATCATGCTACTTGAATCAAATTAATTTAAGAGAAAATTATTGGTAAATAAATTAGATAAATAAAATTTTAAAAATTATTTAATCAAATAGGAGAATAAGTAATTCATCTGATTAAATTTATTAATGCAGTAATACTTTTACTTAATGTAATGGAGATTAGTCAAAAGGTTATTGCGCTGTTGGCTATACTGGGGCTTTATGTTCTGCTTGTGATAATTATGGAATATTATGGGGAGATAAATATGGATAAGTATTTTCCTTAGAGTTTTCAAAACCTCAATGTGAAAAATGCTCTGAAATAAGTCATAATTTTTATAAATAAACTTTTATAGTCATTTTAGTTTTATTTTATTTAATTTTCATGACAGTAGAATCATAAAATAATAATTGCAAGATTTGTTAGATTAACCTCTTACAAAAACTAAATATTTTAAATATGGGAGTCTCTCAATTCATCTTTTAATCATCTGTTATTCTTAAGATAATTATTAATCAGCTTTATATCTTATCTACTCTCAAATATATCAACATATCTGAATCTTTTAATTCTATGGTTTCTATACTTTAACTAAGTTCATAGCATGCATACATATTTAAATAGTCTCTAGACTGTTTATTAGTGTCTTTAAATCTAAACTTAAAATTACAGTATTTAAGATTTCTTTATATATCTATTATACTTCCTTTGCTTACTCTTGCTTTAATATATATTATCATAAAAATTATTTTGGTGATATAGTTTAATTTAATACCTCAAAATTATTTTTATGAAGATGCAAAATATAATAACATAAATATGGTTATAAGTACTTTGATATTATTCTCTTATATTACGACTGCTAATATATAGTAATCTGCTTTGGAATTGATCTTTTGTGAAAGATTTGATAATTAATATTTTATGAAAAGTTAAATGAATGAAATATGTTACACATAAGAGCATTATTACTATATTGCATTTCTTATTTCACCAATTTTGATTTTAGTATCAGTGGTGTAGCCTATAATTATTTTTTATATATTATTCAAAAATATCTAAAAAGGATAAAATAGTAAACAATTTACTGTGATAAGAAGGTATGGCTATTATTTTAAAGGATATAAAAAAAATAGGTGGTGGTGGGAAATAATCAAAACTTAATACAAGTTTATAGTATCAATACTTGCTTCAATATTTAACAAAAGTTTTATAACTTTAACTCAATCACTATTATGTTGCTAAACAATATATTTATTAATACTGATTAAGTTTAATCCATATGAGGATAGAAAGATCAATAAGTTGGAAAAAAAATCTGCTATTTTAACATTGATAATATTTTGGGTAGCCTTGCTTAGTTAATAAAACTAAGATAATTTTATTTATTAAATATCTTAAGTTATAATGATGCTTCTCTTCATAATTTTATTTGGTAATTATAACTTAATTTTTGTAATAGAGCTAAGATAAAAAGAAAATTAGCAAATATTTATTGAAAAAAAGAAATATTTTTATTTATAAATATTTTTTTAAGATATTAAATAAAAGCATGTTTTTGTATAATTAAAAAAGAAGAGGTCGAAAAATGAGTTATTGGATTGAAATAACCTAACTTTATTAAATGGTCTTCTTCTTATTTAATTAAATAAAATATTTTTAATTAGTAACTCAAATATAAATACTTATTTTTTTAAATAATAATAAGCATTTATTTTTTTTTTGTATCTTTAATTAATATTTTATTTTAAATATTAGGCTTTTTGGTTTCTAGTCTTTTAAGTGTTTTAATAAAAAGAAATATGTATATGCTTTTTAACTTCAAGTGCTTCTTTGGGATAAAATAAATGCTAAAAAAGTTATTAGATAGATAAGATAATTAATCGTGTATTGTAAGGTATCTAAAGATTCACCATTTTGATTTATATAATATACTTTTCAATGATAAATATAATTCATTGAGAGTTTTTAAAAAGTAAGTAATTTATTAAATTATTTATTTACATTTTTCAGAAAAAAATAATTTTTTAAACTATTTTATTTATTTATTGATGTATTTTATATTTTATTAAAGCTGGAAGAAAGTTAAAAATCTTATTTTAACTACTACTACTATTAATTAATATTAATAATAGAACATTTAAAAAAAGATATTAAAAAGAAACAATAGTCATAGATTGTCTTCATTTAGCTTAATGAGTAATACCTTTATTTAAAAAAAATAAATTATGATTGAAAATAAATTAGATTCTAACTTTAAATTGTGGCATAAGTTAAAAAGTATAAGTAAGCCTAATTCTCCTTAGTAGCAATCTTTTTAAGATACATTTTTATGATAAATTTTACGTTGATTGCTTTATTATTTAAATATTAAATACTAAATACTAAATTTTTATATTTTATTTTTTTTTAAATTAAATTTCTAACTAAAAAAATTATTTTAACTAAAATCAAAATTATTTTAATGATTTTCCTTTTTGTAAAAAAATTATGAAATAAACTTTATTGTGATAAGTTTTGTTTGTTGATTTATATTTTATCACTATTTAAAAATTTTTAAATATTTTTACCCTTTTTATTTTTATTTATTTCAATACTAATAATTCATTAGTTATTTTAAAAATTTTATAACTTAAAAATATTTAAATTGAATATAATCGATTTAAAAAATTGATTAAAAATATATTTAGAGCTTTTTTATTTGAGTTATTTATAATACAACATATTTGAATAGCTTTTTAATAAAAATATATGTATTATGTTTAGATTTATTTATGTATTTATTCAATGTATTTATATATAATTTTTATAGGTTTCTTTTATATTTTTTTAGTAAAAAAATTAACGTTAATTAGTTTCTTAATTAGTCACTCAATCAGATAATCAGTTAATCAACCAGTCAAAAAATCAGTCTTCAATTATATTTACCAGATGAAGTTTTTTGCAGGTTGTTTGTTTTATATGAGGATCTAGAACGAGACTTTGACTTAGAAGATTTATTAAAAACACTATTATTATTATTATTGTTGTTATACTTATTATGATACTTGTTTTGCCTATCATCATTGTAATTATTGTAGTTTTTATAGTTGCTTCTTTAATAATTATTATATTTTAACCTATTATTATAGTCATTACCATTGTAATTATGTTAATTATGTGGTGAGAATGGAGATGAAGGAGATTTTTCGTTTCTTTGGTTTTTCTTATAGACTTCATTATCTCTTTTATTGTATTTTTATGGGCGTGAACGAGGAGACTGGGAGATTGATCTTCTTTCTTTATTTCTATCATTTTAATCTGGAGAAGAATCTCTAGACTATACTCTTCTATCATACATATTAGAATTATATTGATTATATTTATTCTTTTTATAATTATAGTTTTCTCTCCTATAATTATTATTGTTATTATTTCCGCTTTTATAATTTTTTTGGTAGCCACCTCTTTATCTATATTGATTGTGATGATAATTTTATTAGTTTTTTTCATCATACTCTCCTTCTTCTGAACTTGGTGATTTATTATCGTTATGGCTTTCCTTTTTCTATATAGATGGAGAATGAGATGGTTTTTTATTCTTTTTATAACATTTATTGAATTATGAGTTGCTCTTGCTTTTTTTCCTTGAGTTTGATCTCGAATTCGATTAATTATATTGTTAATTTTGTTATATTTCTGATGCTTTATTTTTTCTAATGATAGTTAATCCTGAAGTAGTTGTTTCAGTTATTGTTTTAGTATTAGAATCTATCTTTTCTTTTTGATAGGGTGATTAGGAAGGAGGGCTATGTGAGTGTTATCTTTAGCGAGTTTTTGAACTAGATTTTTATTGTACTAGCTTTTTTGGCATAGAATTTGAAGAAGATCTATTTTAGCTTTTATTTCTATGTTGAGATTAAGAATCTTTGTCTGAAGAATAAGATCTCTTCGAGATAACAGAAGATGATCTACGACGGTTGTGATAATTTTAATTTCCATATGAATTATTGTATTAATTGTTATTATATCCACCATGATAGTGACCTTTGTTAAAATTAAAGTTACGATTCTAATTATATCTATTAAATTAATTATTATTGTTATTATTATTATTATTCATATTAGAGTTATTGTTTTTATCATTATAAGGTCTTTTATTTGTATACCTTTAACTAGAGTTGCTTCTTGAGCGATTTCTATTACCTTATTGATTATTTGATTTCATATAATTAGTTTTATAGTTTTGGTAATTATTATTTCCTTAGTTTTAGTATTAGTTATAATTTCTGTGATTATAATTATTGTGATGGTAATAAGTATTATAATTATTGTAGTTGTTTTTATATTTATTTTTGCGGTATTCTCTAATACCTCTCTTGTTAGAATTAGTTCTATTCCTTTTTCTATCATCCGTAACACTTTACCTATCTTATTCTTCTGAAGATCTGCTTCCACTTGAAGATGGAAAGCTGCTCTTATTTGAATCTATACTGCTATTATCGTCATCATCTTCATCATCATCATCAAATTATTCAATTTCTTTTATTATCGATCTATTTTTTTGCATAGGCTTGATAGTTTCTTATGTTTCAATTTACCCTTACTCATTTTTACTAGACTAATTCTAATTATTTTCTGTTTCAATTTCTAATTATTTATCATCTTTTATTTTTCCTTCCTATAATTATTATTGTTGTTACTGCTAGGTTTTTATATTATTTTATTCATCTTTAAATTGTCTACTTATATCCTTTAAATCTTCTTCAGCTGCTTATGAAATTATGGGATCATTTCTTTAATTCGTTGAAAATTAAACCTTTTTATTATCATCTTTTGGTAATGCTTGTTAGATATTAGAATCATTTTTTTCTTACAATATGATGTTATTATTTTATTCTTATTGAATTTTTATTGCCTTTTACAAATCTTCCATTAAATTAGAATCATTTTTATTTGATGAATTTTATTCAATAGTATCTTCCTTACTAACAGATTTCTTTTTTGAATTAGATGACTTCTCAATTTGAAGTAAGTTTGTATTACCACGATTTTAATCTTGTTGTTATTCTTTTAAAGCTAATTAAAATTGCTTGTTTATCTATTCTTCAATGTTTATGCATAACAATTCGTCATCATTCACTTAATTATTCTCTGATACTTAAGAATTGCTATCATGATTGCTTAAACCCCAATCAGCGCTTTTAGGAGTTCTCATGCCAGAACTTTATGGAGATTACTCTTTATTATAATCTTCTTTTTGTTTTTACATTCTCTCTTAATTCTCAAAGTATTTTCTTAATTCTTCTTCATGATTAGTTATCTAGATTTAATTATCAGACTATCTTTATTCATCATCGTTTTCTTGCTAATATTTTTAAAATTTATCTTCACTATTTGAAGAACTTGATTTTTGATTGTTAGAAGATTTATTTTATTTTTTTTTATAATTGTAGCGCTCATCATCTGATTGAGAAACGCTTGGTGTTCTTCTTCTTTAATTTTTATTGTATTCTTCTTTTTCGTATCTATAGTTCTTTCTTTTTTTGCTATGGCTTCTACTGTTTGAATTTGAATCATTTTATCTTCTTGTCCTACTAAACGACTTGAAGCTTTTTTCTGGAGTCCTATTTGCATATTTATCACCTTCATCTCTGTAAGACCTGGAAGGAGATCTATAATCTTTTTTATCTTTAAATTAAATTTAAAATTATTAAATTAAAATATGTTAAATTAATTAATTAATTTACTTTTGTTGTAAGGAGATTCTTAATATTTCTAACGATTATACGATTTATATGTTTTTTCATTTGTTCGATTGTAATAGTTTTACTCAGAATCATTTCTATAAGGCGAGTCATATTTCTTTTACTATTTTTGACCTGTAAATGATAGTAAAATTAAATTAATTTTTAAATAAAAAAAATTTTATCGCCTTTTTATTTTTTAGATCAACGAAAATAAATAAACAAACTAAAAGATAATTTATTACTAATATTGAAAAATTTAAACTACTTTTTAAACCCACCCACCAACTTGCTACAACTAAAATGAGAATTTATTTAATTTATTGTAATTTTGATAAAATTGATATAGAATATGATTGAAAAAAGGAAGGAAAAATGTGATGTGATAAATATTGTAATTATTCATAATCCTTTTTTATTATCAAGATAATATTTTACAAGAATAAGATGTGGATATATAGGGGAAAACATCAAAAACAAATATTAATTAATAAAATTCAAATTATTATAAATGGATAAATGAATTTTTCATATTTTTTTTTTTTGCTGTTGATGAAGTAGTAAGTTAGGAATTATGTATGTAAGTAAGTATGGAAGGAAGTAGTTGTTATATTAGTAATAATTACTTTTGCTGAGAGAATTGATTTCATCTGCTCAATCTTCTCTCTGCTTTGAAAGATATTTATTTTTTTATAATATCTAATTTGTATAAGATCACTTAAATATTTATTTCATTTATCATCCATGATTTTGGGTGCTGTGAGGATTTGTTTAATGTTAATTTAATGCAACAAAACTTTAAGAACAGTTTATCAATTAAGAATTTCTTTTTATCTGCCTTCTCATTATAGGCTATGTATGTTTATCAGCTCAATGCTATCTTATTCCATCAAAACACAATTGCTTATTATATAGATTGATTTATTGATAGATGTGTAGATTGATAGATAGACAGGCAGAGAAAAAACTACTCTCTTCATAAAAGTATTAATCTAAAATAGTTTTTATTTTTTTTTCCTAAAGTAAAATGTTGGCACTGTGAACTAGTTAAATTTTACTTTTACATAATTTTCTTCAGAGATGTGATATTTGAAAAGTAGTAGAAAATTAAAAAATCATGTTAAAAGTATAAGAAAGTAACATCACAGGAATCCTCTTCAGCATTAAGAATAATAAGTTGAAAATGAGTATCAGAATTGAAAAAATTTATAAATAAGAAAGGATATGAGATATTGCTAAATTAATTTTATTTAGCATGAAGAAAGAAAGCAAAGTGCTATTGTTTGGTAAAGAAAAGAAAGGGCAGATTAAGAAGGAAATAGATGATATCAGATTCTTCAGATAAAAATGAATTGAAAGTTAAATTTATAATTAAGTTTTTTTTGTTGGAGCTGGTGGCGATTAATATTTATTATTTTTAACAAATAGTGTGTTACTTTTATCTTTAGAAGTTGAGTGTCGATTCTATTCGTAATGATTTTTTGTTTTAGTATCTCTCTTATCTTCCTTAATGGTCTTGGGGCTTTTTTCTGATTAATCTTTGTTTGTTTAACTAGAAGCCAAATCTTGAGAACTGTAAGTTTTACTCTTATGTTAAGAATATTTTTCTTCACGCATTTGCCTTAAAAAGGAATCAGTTAATGGAGGGTTATCTAGATAAGCATTTTCTTCTTTATCTGAAGGTGATTCATTTTCATTTCTCATTGAAGATTTTTATGAGATAAACATCTCGTGATTCTCATTATCGTTATTTTTTTCATGATGATATATGGGTGTAGTGCTTCTTTAGCTTAATTTTTTATAATCATCATCTTTGTCGCTATTCTTTTTATTCTTAAATATCTTATTCATTTGAATCACATCTTCTAAGAATGATTTCTTAAATTATAGGAACTAGCAAGTCTTTGAAGAATTTATGTAAGTCTAGACAGTTTCATAATGTGTAGAAGATCCAGGTGTTGTATTTTATATAGGGTTACTTTAGTAAACTTGCTTGTCGCTCGATTTATAAAAAATAAAATATTTATTTTCATGAATGTTTTTTTTCTTCCAAGATTATTTTGTATAGTATGGATGGAGATTAGCTTTAATGTAAGGAAAGTCTTTGAGTTTGATTGGAATTTGTTATATTGCATAAATAGCAGAATCTAGATCAGAAAAAACTATTAGTGTATGCTTCTTTTCATTTAGAATGATTGGTTCCTCTATTGATAAGACGTTTTGCATGATATTCATGCTTTATAATAGGTTACTAATTTGTGGTTTTCCATTATGAATCGGTATGTTACGAAGTACAACAGGAATCCACCATCCTTACTTATTAGTATGTGAAGAAGAAGATGAACTTGAATTAGAGCTTCTAGAGCGAACGCTTGAAGGCAGGGTATTAGAAGTTAAGTAAAAATCAATATAATTTGCATTTACTTTATAAACTTCAATTTGCTCACCAAGGATAGAACGATACTGCATTTAATTTTTTGTGTAGTTAAAATAAACAAATTGGGCATTATTTTTTTCTCCAAATGTTACAAGCAACGAATATTTTCCTTAATAGTACAATGTTCTAAAATCTTTAAAATTGACATGAATGAATGTCCTGAATCTTTCCTTCATTTCTTTCTTCAAAGTAGCCAGAGACATCGTAACATTGATATTACAAAAAAGTAGCTCATAACAATTTTGCCAAATAGAAGAACGATCATTTTTTGTTGCTCTTTGAGCTTAAGGCTCCTTATCGATTTACAATAAATCAGAATCAATTAAATACATAAGGACGTCTTCGAGGCTAGTGCTTTAAGGTATTTTTTAATTGAATTATTTTGTACCTTTCGAAACGCTTTCTCCTTTTAAAGAACTGTCATCATCACTCACTGCAGGTGAACTTTCACCTGAAGTGACAGCTGGCAAAAGATATTCTTATTATAATGTATATACACTATAATATGGATCATATTGCACATCATCATCTTCGTCATCATTCTCTTGATTGTTTTAATCTTTATTGAAATTTTCTTTGCTCTCAATATAGTTTAAATCTTTAGGTGATTGTATAATAATTGGGTTTTATTCAGAAGTTTTGAAAGGAAATTTACTTTGATGTTGATTTCGTATTTAAAGCTATTTTTTAATTAAAGTTGATGCTACACTCTGTTGTATTTTAGCTTTTTCTTATATATTGTTTCCTGCTAAGATTTCTTTTTCATCTTTAACTTCCATTTTGGAAAGAAATTATTTACGAAGTTCCAGCTATTACTTCATTTTTTCAAAAGCCGATTGAGAACTCTTATTTACTTTATTATTGCTATTTTAAGAATTGCTAGTTAGAGAAGAACTGTTATTTTATGTATTTCCACTATAACTGCTCATATTATCTTCTAATGCGTCAAAAAAATGTATTATAATTCAGAGTATTCTTTGTACTCGTTAATATTTTATAACTAATAATTAATACTTTCCTTGTTTTTTATATGTTATTATTAATAGATATTTATAAAATTTTTAAGGCTAAATGTCTATTTGCTATCAATTTCTTTCAAATTTAAGCTTTGAAATTAGTTGCTTTTGACTCAATAAATATTTTGAGTATCCTTTATATAATAATAATAAATTCCCTAATAGTTTTTTGTCTATATACCCTTTGTTTATTCAAAAAGCTTGAGTAGATCCAAAACAAAGAAAATGAGACTCTTAATCTATTGTTTAAGTGTTTTTACCCCCCTTTATGTTCGATGCTAGCAGTTCAATGTAGAGGATTAATAAATTTATTGAAATGGCTCTATAAATAAAATATATTAAATACTAAAGCAGAGCTTGAGTGTAATTCTGATTATATAATAGTTGAATATTGGATTTAAGCAAAATTCTTTTCTTTCTTTCTTTTTAATATAATTTTTGCTTTTATTTAATTTTTCTCTTCTTAGCTTAGTAAGTTTACTTATATTTTTCTTTTCCTTGTTTTAATACTTTAATCTTTTTAAATAGCAAAGTTTTCAATCAAAGCAAGTGTATGTATTCATCTAAATAAAAAGAGCCTTTAAATAAATAAAGGCTAAGCATTATAATTAGAAAGAACTGCTGCATTTAAAGGAAAAATGACAATTATTATTTTAACATTTTAATTTGATTTTTTATATACCAGAATATATGAATAGCTATCAACATTTAATCCAAAAATTAGATAATATATCTTTAATCGATATCCTAATATGTTCACTACTATTTGCCATATTTATTTTAATTTTAAAAAAATATTTTTTTTAATTTTGATAAAATACTTTTAATAATCTTATTTATTAGTATAGTAATAAAATTTTTAATTTAAAAATAATAGAAATTATTATAAAATAACTAAAATTCTCTACTTCTATTTACAATCTCTATATTTTAAATGTTATTATATATTTTTTTTTACTTTATTTATTCAGTAAGTAAAGAATTAACAAAAATCATTAAAAAATGTAAAATGACAGGTGCTAATTTTACTTTTTTAAAAATAGAATTTATAAAAATTATATCAATAATAATTTAAAAATATTTATTTTAATAAATAAATAAAAGCTAATGTTCTACTTCTATTTTACAACCTCTATATTTTAAATGTAATTTTATTTATTTTTTACATTAATTATTGAATGAGTAAATAATTAACATTTATCATAAAACAAACAATTTAAAATGAAAAATGCTTATTTTTTTGTTAAATTCAGAAAATTTCATAAGTAAAATAAAAAATAAAATGAATACAAATTTAAAAAATTCATTTAATAAAGAAATTAAAGTAGTTTCTATTAATAAATTAAGAAAAAAAATTTTTTAGCCTGGCATAATAAAAAGTAAATTTTTAAAAATTTAATTTCAAACTTAGAAATTTTATAAATAAAAAATTTTAAACTTCAACATTATTATTGAAATTAAATATTATTTAATAATATTTTAGACAACAAAAAAATATTTTTTGTGTAAAAATAATTTTTAATAATTAATTTTTATTTAAAAAAGACCTTTTTTGAATTTATTTATAATTTAATTTAAATGAATTTGTTAGTCAGTTAGATAGATAGATTTTCTTTATTCTATTTTTAAATTTATATGTTTTGTTTAAAATTAAAAAAAAGGAACTTTTATCATATTAAATTTTTGAAATAAGTACATTAAACATTTTAATTTGTTTGCTTTATTAATTTCAGTAATTCGATGTTTCGCGCCTCAGTGATAAAAATTTAGATCCGTTTGAGAGTGTTTGTTTGTTTTAATATTGAAATTCAAATTTGATTTTGATTTTTAGATATTTATTCACATAAATCAAAAATTAATACTTAAAAATACAAAGAAAACAAAAGCAATAGATAAATAATTTATTATTCTGACAGAAAAAATAGAAATAAAAGAAAAAAAATTAAAACAGAGTTCTATGCCCCCTCAAGTAAATTTTTTATTTTTTGAATAAAATTCTTTACTGATAGCTTAACACAAAGTTTATATTAAAATTATTTTATTGATTTATTGTTTTAAATTAATTAGAAAAAAAAAGGAGCCAAAATATAGATTAAGAATCAGTAGAAGCTAGCTAAAGCTGAAGAATAGATATAGTCTTCCAGCTATCAAACTTAGAAGGAAGATATTGAAAACACTGGCTAGGAGTAAATAAAGTATGACAACCCTATAGAAGATGATATTTAGAATAATGTAGTCCCTATGTCTTCCCCTTAGAAAACTTAGATTCAGCAAGAAACTAATAATAATATTAAAGGAAGAAAAAGTAATATTTTATTATTTTTTATTTGCAAAAATTTAAAATATATTATTAAATCTAAAGGACAAGCACCAAAACTCACTTAGCAAGAAACTCTCATAGAAGAAGCACCCCTTCGCTAATAACCTGCTCGTACTAGACGCTAGTTGGCCAGCTAAAGTAATTTTACTTAAGGTTCCAAAAAAATAGATAGGAAAATTGATGATCAAAATGAAAACCTTAAAGGTTAAATCTCTTAACAAAATGTAAGAGGTTCTAAGAAAAAAGAAAATTCTGATCAAAAAGGTAAAAAGAACTAGTAAAAGATAGTAATTGAAAGTTAAGAAGATGATATTGAAGACGATATAATAGAAGAAGGCTAAATAAAGCCAGAAGATCTGCCTTTGAGATAAGCTAAAAAAGGATCACAATAAGAACCTTCTTTATAAGCATAGGGAAAGCAATAAAATAATCGTAGTTCACAAAATCTAAACTCTAATAACTAATAGTAACAGAATTAAGCAAAAAAAGCTTAATAATAAAATCAACAGCCTGTATAAACTTAATTGTCAAACAATAACAAATCTCCTACACCCTAAAACAAACTAGGTGTATCTTAAAATGAGATAAAACCTGCAGATGCCCTACAAAAAAATAATACTACTCAAGCAGCAGCAATATCTCTTGAAAATTCTAACTAAAATAGTGGTGATAAACCTAATAGTGGAGAAAAAAAGAAATTGACTCTTAGAGAAATGGAAGGCCTGAGTAAATTATTAAGCATCCAAGTTGATGGATTAAAAATGAAAGAACAACAAATGTAGAGTATGTTGTAGAATTAAAATATCAGTAGCAACCCAATAATTAATAACAACATGGGAAATAGTAATTATAGATCTAATCAAAGTAATTTGTAAGTGTAGAATACTTAAGCAACATAGTTGAATGGTCCAAACCCTAACTACAGTATTCAAAATCTATTAAATGGAAATTTGACAAGAAAAATGGTTAAGCCAAATAATCATTTCGTTTAGAAGTAAGCTATTATATACAAAAATTTAAATAATCTAAGAAGCTAATTAAATGATAACCACATTGTGATAGATGATGATTATATAGACGATATTGAAAATTAAACATTTGATATAGAGAGTAAGGATGTAGATATCGAAAATTTAAATGTAATTACTACTAACCCAAGTTATGCAATTCAGTAAAAAGTCTAAAATAGAAATTAAGTAGATTAGAGGACTCCTCTCAGATCAATTACTCCATAAAGTAAAACTTCATTCAACTAATAAGCTATGAATAATAATATGAATCAGAGACCTCAATACATTCAATAGCATTAAAATACTTATGGATATTAATAAAATAATATCCACTAAAGAAAAAGTGTTACTCCTACAGGAAAAATGGGGATTCCTTAATCTAACTAGCAAAATTTAGGAAAAGTAACACCAATAGGATTAAAAGGAGGCAAGATAACACCTATTATTTAAAAATAATAAAATCAACCAACCCATCAGCATTTAGCCCAACAATCAGTATTAAATAATAACTTGAATGGAGGAAAAAGAACACCAATTACATATGGTAATTAATAGCAAAACCATTAGTAATCAACTCTAATAGAAATCGATAATGAAATTTAATCAAGATTAGAAATGATTAGATAAAATATAGGTCCTCTTCTGGCTTGCTTAAACTCTGACATCATGGGAGGAAACAACTAATAATAGTAGTAGCAATAATAACAATAGTAATAATAATAAGTACCTTAATAATAAATAAATTAGGAAAGTTCTTATATAAACAGAAGGATATACTAAGATATGAGAGAAAGGAGAATTAATTAATTTGATAATTAGTAATTATCAAAATAAGTTTAAATGCAGCCTTAATTATAATAATAATAATAGGTGAGAGGAAGAAGCTTAACTCCAACTATTTAAACAAATAGAAGACATTTTGATATAGACAATAATAAAATAAACAATAATAATAGTAATGGTTTTGCCCATAATAATGGATAAATTTTACCTAGGAAAGTTGTTACACCCATTAGAGGAATATAATAGCAATAATAGCAAATATAAAATTAAGATCATTAATAAATACCTATAGGTAGAAATTATGATGCCAGAGCTGGAGATTGGCTATGTGGTAATTGTAAAAACTTTAATTTTGCATATAGAAATATTTGTAATAGATGTGGATAGGTTTAAGATGAAAAAATTGATATGGTCCATCCATAAATCACACCAGAAGCTCTTGATTTAATTCATGAACTTAATCACCAAGGGAAGAAAAAAACTCCAATTCGTACAGTTGATGATGTGAAGAGAACGTTTTAAGATTTCAGCTAGAACAAAGAAAATTTAAAAAATATTTCAAATACCAGCACACAAAATTAATAA
The DNA here is from genome assembly GCF_000189635.1 of Tetrahymena thermophila SB210. Lineage (NCBI taxonomy): Eukaryota > Ciliophora > Oligohymenophorea > Hymenostomatida > Tetrahymenidae > Tetrahymena > Tetrahymena thermophila. Next base: position 119,765 of record NW_002476407.1, read on the forward strand.
TACTAATAGTAAAAAATATAAAATAAAAGTCCCTACTCAGTAATATAGTAAGATAATAAATTATAGATGAACTCAAGAAACAACTAGCGTTTGACTTACAAGTAACTTGAAGAGTATGAAAATTAACTAGCAAACTCAAAATAAAACTAAGAAAGCAAATTAATTACAAATGAATCTTAGAATAAAAATATTAATAAAGAAAACTAAACCAAAAATGATGTCATTGGAAATTAGATTATCTTTATTGATAATTCTAGTGCACAACCTCTTTCTGAAAATGAGAAAGAAGGCAAAAACCCAAATGCAGACCAAAAAGAAATTAAAAGTAATACTGTTAATCAAAATAGCAAATAAAATAAAGAATAAACTTAATTAAATAATAACTAAAGAAAGAGAGTTGTCGACCCTCGAATTTAAATGCGATGAGTTTTTTTATATTATTTATTTATTTACTAATTTTAATTTTTTAATTATTTATTATGAATCAATCTTATTATTTTTCAATTATTACTATTAATTTACAACTGCTTTTATAACATAATTAGTTAGTTAGTTATTTATTTATTTTGATTATTATCCTATTGTTTTTAAATATTCAACAAATTTCAAATTATTTTCTTCTTAAATTCGCAACACTTGTTAAAAATGTAATATTTAAAACTTTCAATACTTTAATTATTGAATTTTCAAAAAATTTTTAAAGTAAGCTTATTTCAATTTATAAAATATTTGAGTTTGACATTTTTTAGGAATTTAATAAAGAAATTTCTTTTTTTTTTGCTTTACTTTATTAAGAAATTTATTGCCTTTTCCTATTTTTTATTTGAATAAAAAAATGCAAACATCTTCTTGTATTTTTTATTATAATGAAATAATGTTATTTAAATTTTTGATATTGCATTTAAATATTTATTTAAATATCAGTTGAGAATTTTACTGAGAGAAAATTTAATTAAAAATAAAAGAAAGTAGAGATATTAGATATAAAGTATTGATTGATTAATCCTTTAAGCGAGAAAAATGCAATTAAATAATGTGAAAAAAAACGAAAATCGATTTTTATGGAGATTGATTTATCTAACAATTAGGGCCATTTATAAATATAAAATAGATATTGGAGGAATTAGAGTGTTGTTTGTTTTTTTAAACTTTGTTTATGTTGGCTCATTGCTGTTTCCAATAGTTAAATTAAAAAAGGTCGTAACTGTGAATTAACAATCTATTGTTAGTGATTTAGATTACCTCAATTCTTCCATAATTAATCAAGTAAGCTGGTATGAAGGGTACAAGTATCTGTTTATTATATTTCGTCCTACTTTAATTCTTCATTTCAATGAAGATAATAGTTTAAACTTTATTTTATCAGTAATAATTATGGTTTTTTTAGTATTCTTAGTATTAGGCACAGTCATAAATGTATTAAATACTAGAATAAATTAAGAGTACTAGTTTTTATTTATGAAATATGTCCTTTTTGTGGCAAATACAAATAATTATTATGTATTGATGCTAACCACAGAAATTTAAATTACCATAGGCATTCATGGAGGTTTTGGCAATGGTGTAGATAGCAGCTTTTAAAACAACACAAGTTCACAAATGGCTTCTAGAGTTATCTGCTTAGTTACTCTTCCTTTAACATATATTTTAGCTTAATACAGCATTTTGTATGGTGAACAATGCTTATCGCACTAAGAATATGGGCTCTACAGAAATAATACTAACACTTTAGTTGCTAATATAATCATGAATATCAAATTTGTATAAGCAATAATTATTGGAATAGATCCTAATTACTAAAGCTCATTCACTTTTCTTATATTTATTTTATCATGCGTAGTATTTATCATTCTTAAATATTATGAATATTTTTTTGATGTTCCTTTTAGCACTTTTACAGTTTAAGATTGGTATTTTAGCATGATAAATTAGGCATGTGTAATCATAGTATTATGTTTGTTTAAAGATAATTCTTATTTTTAAGCTAACTTTGAATATACTCCTAACATACTCAACCCTCAAATGTTTGCTTTGATACTATTCCTCTCATCTCTTATTTATCATAACTTAGCAAATAAATTATGGGAAATATAAAAAAGGAAATTTTTATTTGACAATATCTGCGAAGAATCTATGTTTAAAAAATCAGAGCATAGAAAGATATGCAGAAAAATAAATATGCTGATTGCAAATTAAGACTGCTCCATGAAAGACTAAGCAATATATTATATGGGAGTATTTAATAGACATCAAAAATACTGTAGAGACTAGTAATTATTTACTTATTTTTTATTAATCAAATTATCTTTCTCAATTTTATTTCTAAAATTTATTTTAAAGAAATATTAACATTTATTTTTTGAATTGAAATTTAATCCACATTATTTATAGAATAAAATGTCACTCTATTTTAAATATATATAGATTTTGCTTTTGCCATAGAAGTTAATTTACTAAAGGTGTTTAAGATAATTAGTTACTTCTAAGTAATAGAGTTTATGAATAGCTAATTAGGATGTATATTAGAAATGATTTAAGACTCATAGATATATTTAATCAAAAAGAGGACTCATTTTAATTTTTAAGATATATGGACCACTTTTTATCTGTAAAAAAACATACTTTTGCATTGTGTTCAATAATTGATGTCTAAATTGAATAAGAAAAAATGAAAAAATAAATGAATTTGAGAACTCAAGCTAGTTTAGAAGTTATGCTTCAGATTATAAAAGAGACTATGTCAATTGACATCAAAAAGGGTATAGTAGACCTTACTGTAGAATAGACTTCAAGAGCTATTGAGATTTACATACAAATGGAAAATCAAAAAACAAAACTTAAATCTTTGATTTTTAAGTGTTTAGAAATTAAGAGAGAAGCTATGGAATAAATGAAAAAATCTTTTGAGTATTCATGGCAGGTTGAAAATCTTAATAAAAGCTTTGTAAATATTATAGATTAGACTGAAAGTTTGTTAATAGATTTCTATAACAAATATACCACACCATAGAGTTAATAAATTTTAGTGTTTTTTGAATCTGAAATTAAAGGAAATTTAAAAAAAGCAAATTAAGTTAAATAAGCTCATAAATAAAGTGATATTGCTTAATATTTAAATAGTAAAAACATGTTCATAGAAGTATTTTCTTAAGATGTTATATCAATAACAGCCACTGTTGGAAAAAAATTAGGAAGAGTAAAATCATTTATTAAAATTTTAAAATAATATTTATTAAAATAAAATTAGATAGTTGGCTATTCAGATAAAGCACCAAGCGTCTTTGGATATAAAAAGTAAGAATTTCATTATGTTTCTGATATCAAAGAATTAATGCCCATTACTCTTGCAAGTGTTCATGATGAAGTAGTGAGATTTATGATGATTCGAGGAAAATATAATGTTGTCCATATAGCAAGAACTGTATTTCTAAAAAATAAGTTTAATTTCATATTCCAGGTTAATATATTTGCTGATATAAATTTTTTCTATACAGAAGAACTTCCTTTCATCTTTTTAGCTAAAGTCATAAAATCAAATAGTGGTTTTTTGATTGTCAGCAGCCGTGGAAAAGTAGAGGGTATTTGTTAAAATTTCTTCTCAAAAATTGGTTAGCCTGTTGAATCTCTACCATATGCATATAAAGTAGATGTATAGTATATACTACCTAAATTTGAAGAGTTCATCAAAAATGCAAAACCTTTCATAAAATCAGATTATTCAGATGTGGATTTGAGTTTTCCTGAAACAAAGAGTGCTTTATTTTATGACTTGTTTTACAGTAATTCTTGAATCCAAAAATGTATTTTTTAAATATTTTATTAAAATAAGGAAATAAATCGTCAAAATAAAACTTATCATCAACTGTACAACAAAAGGATCAGGATTTAGGTGGGCTTGATTCTATGAGATCATAAACTAGCTCAGTCAGAAAAAAACTATTGCAAAAAGAAATAGATATTTTAAAATTTAAAACTGATATTAGCATTTAATAAAGAGTTTTAGGAACAACTAAAGGAGATTTAGTTTATTATGTTGTAGAAATAAAATAATTATAACTTAACAACTATAAAAATTTGAACAATTCTCTTTATAGTTCTAATTAATCAGTTTAAAGACCATTAATGCAGAGTTAAAAAAGTAATTTTTCTAGAATTGATAAGGAAACAGCTAATTAAGTCGTGAGTTTAAATTCAACTGAATAATTTGAAGATGAAGGATTAAATCCTCCAAAAACTAATTTTACAAGAGATGAAACCATATTAGAATCAGAACACGAGTAATTTTTTGAATAATTTAATATTTTATTTTAAGTTGAATTATATATTTTTGAAATTCTTGAAATACTAAGATGTTTATTTTCATCAAAAAATTAGAAAAAATTGAATAAAATATAAATAATTAATTGTACTATAACTTATTAATTAATCCCTTAAAAATTTTAAGTTTTTCTTTTTAAAGTAAAAATTACAAAAAAATTATTTAAAAATTAAATTTCATAAATTCTAAGAAAATCTTAATTTTGAAAATTCTATTTTGTAAATAAAAATAATTTTTATTAAAACATTTTTAAATATATTTTTGTAATTAAACAAATAAATTTTAGATCGAAATAATCCTCAAACTCATAGACAAACAATTTAAAAAGCGCTAAATCAATCATAAAAAGTAAAACAAAAAACAAAAATGGCAAGAATAAAAAAGATAACAAAAAGTTAAATGAAAGTTTAGATGCAAATAAAGTTTTAGATGAAAGCTCAGCTCAGCTTATTTCAAAAGTTCATGCTAAAGATTTAAATTAATCTTTTGGCATGATAGATACAACAAGAACAATGGTATACATATAGTTTTTTGTAAAATTTTTATTTTAAACACTTTTTTAATAGGCGAGTGACATAATGATTGAACACAGGTTTAATTAACTTTAAGAAACTTTAAATGGGTAGACTAAATAAAAAGTAAAAAACCAAGCAAATAAAGAATAGAATTCAGATAGTGACAATAATGTAAAACAACAAGAATTAGACGCTTCTCTTCTCTAATAAGCTACATTTTAAGATTAAACTTAAATTGTAGTTGACATAAACCAAATAAAGGATACTATAAATTATTAATAGCAAATTGATTCATAAGAATAGATTAATTAATAAATGATTGATAAAAATAATGCAAGTGTAGTTACAGCTAAGAGCAATAAAAGTAACAAATCTAAGTCAGAAAAAAAAAAATAAAAAGTAGAATCACCATCGAGAATTTAAACTAAATAAGATTAAGCTAAAGACAGATATAAAAAAGTACATAAACAAATGCAAAGAGAATAATCTATGAAAGATAATTCTTTGAGTAAAACTGAAACCAAGGAAGGATTAGGTGATAAACTTAAAGCAGAAGCTAGTTTAAACGGAAGTGAGAATGATAAAATAAAGTAAATAGATAAATTTTCATACTTTGAAGCCTTTACAGAATAAAAATCACAACCTTCATCTCTAAAAATTTTGAAGAGTTTGAAATTTTTTGAATATGTTTTAATGATTACAACAAGTATTGTTTTAGCAATTCAAATCAATAAATCATTATAATCATTGATATCAGATATGGAAGGTATTATTTTCAGGAGCTATTTAATGATGCCATATGCCTCCTTTACTTCAGCTGTAATTTAATAATTTAAACTAGTATTTTATTTCACTAATTTATTTTTAAAAATATTAAATAGGAATTTATTATGAGGCACATTAAGAGCTTCAATACTTTTCCTAATAAATAAAATGTATTATTGTAATTAAATCAAACTCTAGCTGATTCCTATCTGAGAATTTTCACTAATATGACATCTTCATATTAATAAAATAACCTAATTGCAGATTTTTCAGATGATTACATTAATCTTATCAATCCATACTTAATAAATGCCAATACAAATAATGAATAAGATATAACTAATTAGAATAAAATTGATATTATATCTTCTAATTTCACCTTTGTGAACTCTTTAGGCTAGCTATTTTATCATTTAAATAGCATTTTAGGTAAATTTTTATACATTAAAAAATAGTTTTCAAACAAATCTATCTCAATAATTTTAACAATTAATTCATCAAAAAGTATTAAAGTAAAAAAGTGAAGTTAAATAGGAAAATCTCTCATAATTATAAAATGATTTTCGATTTTAAAAAATTCAAATAAGAAATAAATAGTTAAGATTTATTGTTTTTATATTTTAATATAATAGGGATTGATTTTGCAGTAGCTTATTCTTAGAATACGTATGAATACTAATCTATTTTATTTGTAGAACACAACTATAAAAATTTTTTAGAAAACTGTTAAAATTATTCCTAAGATTAATATTAAAGTACATTGAATATCAAAGATAATCTGAATGTAGCTGTTATAGTTGTATCTTCTATCATGATAGTGTTTACTTTAATCATTTATGTGGTGATTATCATGAATTTTGGGATATTCTAAAAGAGAATGATCTAATTGTTTAACATACTAACAACTGTGAAGACCAGCTAAGTAGAAAATGAGATGGCTAGAGTATCTTCAATTATTGAAAGTCTAAAAGAAAATGATGAAATTATAGAAAAATTCACATTCAGCATTAGGTAAAAAGAATATGTGCTCACTAAATTTTCAAACCAAGAAGAAAGTTAATCTTACTCATAAGATTCAAGTAAAAGAAAAGCTCTTCATGTGAAAATTAACCAGCAAAAGCTTTAAAACATAAGGTTCTATGTGGTTTCTTCCTTTACTATGATCTTGTTTTTCTTCTATATTCTGATTAATCTAATTTACAACGTAAATTAAAGAAATTATTTTTACAAATTTTCAATTAAATTTTAATTTAAAAAACTTACAGGTGGCCATTTTCAGCACTTTTTAACCTGCTTTGTAATATTTAAGTAATTTTGCTCAGCTTAATTAGGAAGTTCCTTCGCTTTTAGCTTATTCTAGCATGATATACGAGTAAAAATTGGGGAATGAATTGTTGTTTTAAAACTCAGAAATATAAAAAATCTAAAACTATTTTTAAGAATCTCTTTAGTTTGTTAGTGATTTTTCTCTTCAAATTTACAAAATATAATAATTATCTTTCTTTTCTTCATCATTTTCTAATTCTTTTAGCCAAAATTTGTAGTCAAATTTATGCCATTACTATCCTTAAATGCAAACAGATTAATGTTATTAGCTTTTTAATGGTGTTTTGACTTAAGGCTTAGTCAATTCTCTAAGTTTATGGAAAGAAAATTTCTTAAAAATCCAAAGCATTAATTTTTATATTACCAACTCATAAGATTTTTACATAAACTAACTTAATTTATTATCTTTAAGCTAAGTACTTAATGAATCAACAACATACTTTATGAAAAATTTATATGATTAGATGAAGAGTAATATATAAAATTAACAAAACACCAATCTCTTAATTGCTATTCTATTCTGTATAATAGTAAATATTCCTAAGATTTATGAGTTTTTTATAGAATTTAGTATAATATCTAATCGCTTCTATATTGCTAAAAAAATTATATTTATACTCCCTGCCTATACCCTAATGATAGAAGAAACTTTTAACAAAATGCTAAAAGCTATTGGAAATCAACTAAGTATTAAAAAATGATCCTTAAAAGAATCATATTCTTTTTAAAAATAATAATTATGCTTCTTTACAATAATATTTAAAATTAATAAAAATTATATAAATTGTAATTTTACTTTTATTTTATTGTGTTTTTGTCTTTTAAAATATAATTTTTTTTTCATTATCACAGAAAAATTCTTTATTTGAGATTTATTATTTTATTTTTAATAATTTGAATATTCCTAAATTTATGAGTTTTTTATAGAATTTAGTATAATCTAATCGCTTCTATATTGCTAAAAAATTATATTTATACTGAAGAAACTTTTAACAAAATGCAAAAAGGTATTGGAAACCAACTAAATAATAAGAAATGATCCTTAAAAGATTTATATTCTTTTTAAAAACAATAATTATAATAATAGTTAAAATTAAAAAAAAATTAAAAAATAGTATTTTTACTTTTATTTTATTGTGTTTTTTGTCTTTTAAAAATATTTTCTTTTTTTCATTATTACTAAAAAAAAATTTTTATTTGAGATTTATTATTTTATTTTTAATAATTAACATCAAAAAATTTATCTTGGATTATATAGAAAGAAATGTTTGAATTATTAATTGTGCCTTTTGTAGAATAAATAAGAAATATATAAAGTGCACTGGAGAGCAGAAGAGTCTTAGATAAAACAGTTTGAATGGAGAATGAAATATGAATAAGCAAAAAATCAAGGTTAGAAGAAAAAAATATAATTATTTTTATTGAATTTCTTAAGAATAGGCAGCAAACACTCGCATACTTAAGTTATTAAAATCCTCTATTAGATTTTAAAAGAAGAGAAAAGCTTAGCGACCAAATAGATTAACAAATTTTTAACTATTGATAAATTCAATAAGATATTTTATTGAAAAAGGATACATAAAAGAAATAAATAAACAATAAATAATATTAGGATAAGAATTTAGATTGAAATGACTGATAAAGTAGAGATTGTACCAGCTGTTTTGTTAAATATCAGTGACCATTATACTCGTGAAAAAGTTGAAAAAAATAACCCAAAGATTCGTGTCCTTGGTGGTCTTCTTGGTTAAGTTGACGGTCGTAAACTTAAGATTTTGTAAACTATTGAATTTAAATATGAGATCAATTAAAGCAATCTCTAAATTCAATCAATCGACTTTAACTTTATCAAATCAAGAGTTGACTTGTTTAAATAAGACCTTAAAGAAAATCTTTTCAAGGATTACGAATTTTTGGGATGGTATTCTGCAGGTGTTGGATAAAATCCCTATCCTAATGATATGAAATTCTAAAATTAAATTAGTGAAAATGTATCATCTAACCCCATTTACTTAATTATGGATACTGTCACAAGTATGAAAGGTTAGACTGATTTACCTGTAAAGCTCTTTGAAGTTAAGTATGAGTAAGTTATAGCAAGCGATTAGCACAAGAAACACACTCAAGAAAGTTTTATTGAGTTAAATTATGATATTCTAGCTAGCAAAGCAGATACCATCACAATAGAAAGTGCTTCTAAGAGTTATTCAAGTTCTGCCAAATCCGTTTTTGCAGAGAATCTTAAAAATACTGTCAATGCAGTTAAGAGATTTTCTGAAAGAATTGAAGGAATCATCAAGCTTCTTGATACTCCTGCAGTTACATAAAATCCTTCATTATTACTTGAATTAAATTAAATCTTAAGTTCTTTCCCTCAATAATACCACGAAACTTTAGATGAAAAGATGTTAGAACATTTCTCAGATGCTAATATCATCTCTTTCTTGAGTGCCTTAGCAGCTGCAAACAGAATTATTTCAAACGTTAGTGAGCACAAATCAGCATTTAAATAATCAAAAATGAATATGCTATGAAAAAATATCAAAATATAATATTGAATTTAATTATAAAAAGTCAATATAAAATAATGTTAGTATCTATCTATACTCCTTTTGTTTTTTTATTGTATAAGGAATTTTCTGACAAATCATTATCACTTAATACAATCTGATAATTTATTTTATTACTTTTTAATATCTTTGATGCGAATTTTACATAGCTTTCATTATTATTTATAATTAAGCTATTTATAATTTAAAAAAAAAAAAATTATTGTTTATACCATAATTTTTTTTTTAATGAAATAAAATAAATATTATTTATATTATATTTACTGAAATATTCCAATGATAAATCTTCATGAAAGATTTAAAAAGATGACAAATCTAAAATTCTTCACATAAATTCTGATGGGATTTTTATATGATTTTCATGTGAATAAAATAACGAAATTGATATAAAAAAAGAATAAATATTTGCTTTGAATTGATATATATACAGCAAAAACTGTCTAAAGATTACTTTTCGAATCAAACAGTTTTTAGCCAAATTACAAAGGTGTTGCAAGAATTATCGAAGTTCTTTATAAATGAACACTTTTTAAATAATTTGTTTACAAAAAGCATGTGTTCATTTTATCAGAGGGGCAATCAAAAAGCAGCTTGACTGTATATCAAATATTTTAAAATTTAAATAAAAAAATTAGAAAATAATATCTTTAGTTTTTTGAAATGATATATTTATATAATTTGTTATCAATTTTATGTTTAAAAAACATATGTCAACAAATTGAATAGTCAGTCAGCTACATTTAACATTTTTAATACAAAAATATTTAAAGGTATAATTTAATGTATTATAAGGAATCACTCTCAATTTAATTTAATTAATTATTATAATAATTATGAAATCTTTAAGAATAAATAAAATTAATAATAGTTATAATAGTTAATTACATAATCTTTTTAATAATTTAATTAAATATTTAATTTAAATATATAAATAAATAATCATTTGTGTTCTTCAATTATTGTTGTCTTCTTTTTTTATATTATTGTTGAAGATCTACCTTTATTGGATCTCTTAAAATTTGATTGACTAAATTATACTTCTTCGAATGCTATGTTAGAAACTTAATCAAATATATTTGGTTGTGATAAATTTTCTGATTTTTTAAGTTTATTTTCTTTTCCTAATATATCTAACGAATCCATACTTTAAAGAGTAGCTCTCGAATTTGATCTTTAAAGACTCAAACCGTTAGATGCCTTTCTTGGGATCGATCTCATACTTTTACTAAAATTACTCAATTTTTACTCAAATTTGTTATTTAATTAGCTGCTACTCAAGCTATTCAAATTTTAAGATGTATTCAAAGAAAAAATATCTAATTAGTCAGAGCCAGGAACACCTTATTTCATTTATAACTTTTTTAGTCTTAATCTCTTTTATACTTCTTAAACAGCTTTTATGAATATATCCTTTAAGTTTTTAATATTAACTTGACTACTGCTATTAGATGATATGTTAATACTATTAGAATATTTAAAATTTGAGGTTTTTCTGTTTGGATTTCTAGATTTTGGTGGAGTGTTTTAATTTTCTTTAGAAATTTAAGGTTTTTACTTTATTTTACTTTATTGCTTTATCTTTGCTTATGATTTTTTCTTGTCTTCGTCTTTGATTGTTTGAGAGTTTATAATTTTCTCTTATACCATGTACTAAATATAATCTATTTTATCTTAAGTGCTTAATCCTTTTTAATCAAGAGCAAAAGATATAGAAAAATCAGAAACTTGCTCAAACATCTATATAATTAAAATGCAAAAATAATTTTTAAAATACTTAATAAGATAATTAATTTACATTAAAAAAGCCATCAAATTTAGGCCTAGGCGTGAACTATCCTAACTGATTCTAATATTACTCAAATTGCTAATTGCAATTAATAATTTTTTATTCTTTTTATTGAATTTCATTAAGATGGCAATTTATTATATCATTTAATTCATTGATTTTTTACTAGCTCTATTGCAACATGTAGTTTAGATTATTATTGTTTCTCATCTACTTTTCATTTTCTTACTTAGTTAGCCTTATCTGTTCTTTAAGTCCATTTAGTTCTTTTATATATTCTTCTTATTGTGATATTTGCTACTCAATCTTGTTATTTAATTCAAAGTTTCAATTTGTAAAATTCAACTTTATTAATAAGTTTATTTACTTTTTTGCGAGATTCATTCAGCTTGTTTTGGTAGTTTTTCTCTATCGACTAAGAATTTTTTACAAAATCTGTTTGTGCAACCTAAATTTTATCTCTCAGACTAAAATTCTCTTCAATAACCTTTTCTTTTTCTTCTTTTATTTATTGTATTATTTGTTCAAAATGAGTATTCAAGTAATCAATTTCCTCAGAAAGAATTTGGACACATTAAAAATAAGCAGGGATGCTGCTAATTGTTTATTCTTTTACAATTAAAGTTGATTAATTGATTTTAATAGTTCAATGTAACTTACTCTTTTTTTTGAGAGATTTAGATTGCTTTATCCTGTTAAGAATAGTCTCCTCTTCACAAATGATCATTTATTATATGATATTAAAAAACAATTTCATTTGATCGCCATACATATTATCTTATCTTTTCAATAAATAGATTTTTATTAGTTAATAAATTCATTAGTTAAGTCGATAAAAGAAAGTACTTTGATAGTTTACCAATTAATTTTTAAACTAAAATACATAAGTTATAAGATATTTTTCCATCCTTCTCGTACAAAGCATTTATTTAATTAAGAATGACTAAGATATTCAGCTTTTATTAAGATTTTTAATTAAACTATATTTTCATTTGACCAAACAAATTACCTTCTCTTCTTTTTTATCATTAAGTGATCTGTAATCTTAGCGTTTTTTGATTTAATTACTTATTGGCACAGTGTGATTATTACCGTCTAAGTTCTATGCTGATAACTTAACTTATGAGTAGCTTTAAAAAAAGCCTGGATCTTGGGATAAATGTTTGATATGAAAGAACTTTTGTTAGGATTAAAATTGTGGATTAGATTTTCTTTCTAAAATATCTGGACTTTGAAGTAAATTAGAATAAGACTTAATTGCCTTAACATTATTATGATTCATGTCACTATTAAAGTTTTTAAATTATTAAAAGCTTTATTGCTTAATTTATTGGCTGTTTTATTGAGAGGATGGCATCTTGACACTATAATATTATTCTTAAATTTAATAATTAGGCATAAGATTATTTAAACTTTTAGTATTCTCATTATCACTGTTTAATTATTATGCATCTCCTGCTTAGATATGTGAATAGCTAGAAATTTAAGATTAAACTGGAGACTTCTTCTAAAAACTTAATACAGCTAATAACAATAATAGTATATTTAATACAAGATAAAGAGATTATCAATCATTTATAATTTTGAATTTTTAGTAAATAATTTACTTTTTGTTGCACTTGTTTAGGCACTCTTTTTGACTGTAACTCCACTGGAACCGAAATTAGGTCCTTCGTCTATCTCATCACTTTCTTTTGTGTAGTTTTTTTAAGAACCATATTGAGGTAAGCGAGCTTCTCTATCTGTAAATGGTAGCAAATTCTATTTTAATCTGTTTCCACTTTAATCAAACAATAAACTAGAAATTGGATTTAGTTTATTATTAGAAGTAAGATTTTATGAAAAATTTTGTGAAGACAACTAGATGTCCTTATCACTGAAATAACTTTAAAGATCACTTTTTTTTTAGTAGGTCTTATTATCTTCATTTTGTGAAACTAAATTTTTATTCAAATTTATAAACAATAAATACAATTATTTTATATATGTCAAAATGTCCACTTACGCTTTGATTCAACGCTCGAAATTATTTAATTTTCTTCTTGAATGCTTTTTCTTACTTTCATATTATAAAAATGGATTAGTTGGTTGGCCTCTTGTTACTTTTTATAATTAGGTTATTTATACTATTAATTGAATATATATAATTAATTACTGTATTATTTTGATTAATATATAGATTCTTAATACCAAACCAGTCAATTTTTTTGCTTTTTTAAAGATTTGATAGCTTTTAATGAATGATTTCAATGAAAAGTAACTTTAGTTTATTAATCTATTCACGAAATTTACTTTCTTAAACCAACAATTTAATTAAAAAAACTTAATTATCATTGTGTTAAGCAAACAAAAATTTAAAAAAAGATTTCCGAAATAATTATTTTGTAGAGTTTTTTGAATAAAAACATGAATTTTCAGCTTGCTTAATCATAGTAGCATGAAATCTTTCATAAATTTTTCTACTTTTATATGATAGTGAATTTCCAATTTGAATGGATTCTATTTTAAAAGTTAAATACGTTATAGAAATAAATTAACTTAAATATAAATAGAGATAAATTAGTTTAATTTAACTTAATTTTTTAACTAAAATAAGTCATAGAAAATTCAATTAATTTAATAAAATATAATAAATTAAATATTTTTGAGGAAATATGACTTTCTTAAGTTAAACATTTTTATTATTCATTTATTACTATGAAATTTCAATTTTTTAATTTTTTGATACTTTTCAATTACATTTCGTCATTAAGCTCGTTAGTAAATTATTTTTTCAAGTAAAAAATTGGGATAATGAATTTTAAATTATATTGGCCTTAGCACAATTAAATTTTATAAGGCTATCACAGTATTTTATTAGATTTAAAATGCACTTGTTCCATTAAATAGACAACCTTTAAAATTTATTTGATATACAAATGAAAATGAATATTTAATAGATGCGAAAAAAAAAGAAGAGAAGCGATAGATAAGGATAAATTTTCTAAATACCTAAGTAGTTTAAAGCTGTTTTATAATAATAAGTAAATAAATAAATAAAACACCAGCCTGCTCGCTTGCTTGCTTAGTAGAAAGAAGATGGGTAAAAGAGGTATTAGCTATAAAATTTACCTTGAAAAAATGAATATTGAATGGAAAATAAGATAAGAATTCCATTTGACTTTTATAATTCCTTTCAATATTAAATTATTATAAGTAATAATAATTAAATAAAAATTGATACCTAATTACTTTTTAAAAAAACAAACTGAAAGTATTTAAGAGAAAACATTATAGTTATTAAGATGAGCGATAAAACTAAACAAAAAAAATAGGAAACTACCAGTACTCAATCCAGTCATAATGATGGTTGGTGCGTTGTAAGTTAAAAAAAGCAAAACGACAAAGAAAATAGTGTGCTTTCAATGAGCACTAAAGAAGTTACAGGAAGTAGTCTAACTAATAAAAATGTAGCTGCATTAAATAAAATTTCAAAGAGTTCAAATATAAACTAGGACTCAATCTCCACTCAAGACGACAAAGGCAGTGAGAAATAGGGAGACGGCTCGACTACTGAAAAGAAGAAAATGAGCGAAAATAGCATTAACACAAATTAAAGTAATTAAATGAACGACACAAGTTCTGTACATAGTAAATCTGAAGACACTAATAATTAAATGTAGATAACTCCTACCGATAAATTTAACTAATTCCGTGAACGTTTGAATGAATAAACGAAAAGATATTATTATTTTGATAAGTAGTTTTTTAAAATTTATAATTGTTAATAGATTAATGGACTCGATAGTAATTAAATTATAAAACTTAAAGACGAAAGCAGTTAAATTTATTAAGATCTTCGCAATATTATTTTATCTTATATTAATTATAATGGAGGTATTATATTTTTTGGATTTAATCACATTAAGAGGGATAACTCCCCTCACATGGAAGTAAACGGATTCGATATTACTAAAAACGATAAAAAGAAGTATGACTTATTGAAAAATACTCTTGAAACTATCTTCTAGCGCATCACTCCCAAATAATTTAAATATGATTTAAGCATTATGAAAGTTAGAAAAGATAAGAATTAAGATAAATTCACTTAGGAGAAATATGTTGCTCGTATTATTGTTTAGCAAGGTTCTGAATTGCGCACACTCTATGTTTACAAAGATCCTACCTCTTCTGAGCAAATTACTGCTAAATATTCAAAAAAAGATTTTAAATTTATTACTATTAAAGGCACTGGCTTAACACAAGCTCAAGAATAAAAGAAACAGCTAACTAAAGTTAAAGATCTCATCTTTACCCATATAGATGATTTTCTTGATCCCCAAAGCAGCTATGCAAATCTAAAGAAGACAAAGATGTATTCAGATCCTAAAAAGAGTTAAGACCAGGATGGAGACTAATCTTTTTGTGATTCTAAGAGCAGGTCAGACGAGGAGAACTATCAGGATAATGACGATGATCCCTAAGAAGAAGACTCTAAGTCTAACTATTCTGATCATTCTTATAATTCTGAAGTTAATTCGCAAACAAATGGCTGGACCGTTCCATCTAAAGAGTAGCCTACACAGTAAAACAAACAGATTTTTATTTGTTTAAATTTGATTTCAATGATAAATTTAAAAATCTATTAATTGTTCGTTCTGTCTATCGATCAATCAATCAATCAATCTACCAATAAATCTAATAATATATCTTAACATTTAAAAGCTTTTCAAATCTTAGAAAGTAATTAGTAATTAAATAAATAAATAAAATTCGCCTCAAAGAAAAACTTAATTTAATATTAATTGTTAAAAATTTTAATCATTTTTTAAATAAATTACTTTTATTTATAAAAATAAATAGGGCAAAAGAAAGATAGAATTAATTTTAAGAAACTAATAAATCTAATAAAGAAAATTCAGAAATAACTACCTTTAATTATGATGTAGGCTAGTGGAACACAGAGCTGATTCCTGATAAAAATTTCTAATAAAAAGGAAAAACCAAATCAGACAGCAAGTAGAAAAAGTTTTATTTAAAAATCCACAATTTTTGATTTAATCTTTTAATTAAAAAGCAATTTCTTGTCAAACTAGCAGGATGAAGAAGCTTTCCCTAATATCAATTCATTTGGAAAGAACTCATCATCCTAAATGGATTAAGCTGATTCTTAATCTAATTCCTCCATTACTTAACATGAGTAGTCTATACCATAAGTTAATGGAAGCAAAAATCAATAAGACTAGCAAAATATTTTTTTTACAGGAAACTTTTAGTAAAATAATAATACCACTGTTGCTGCCTCAAACTGCTAGAGGTCTATCGAATAAAATCCAGTCATCTTAGCAGCAAATACATTAAGCAATACTCCTAATTCTCAAACAGTAGACACAGCATATTTTTAAAAACAAATTTACTAGCAATAATAGTAACAGTAGCAATAATAGCAGCAACAACAACAATAACTTTAGCCATAGCTCCAACAGTAAAAAATTTATAAAAATAATATTATTAATAATTAATAGCAGTAAATTATAAGTACATAGTTTCAATAGTAAAATTTGAATTTAACAAACATCCCTAAAAACCCAGAATTTAGCTAATAACAATAGCAATAAAATAATATTCAGTAACAGCCTGTTATGATGCCAGGCAATTAGCCTTACGTTATGTCTCCTTTTTATGGAAGTTATCCAACAAGTTAGTCAAGTACTCCAGCTCCTTACTAACCTTCTCCCTAAGTGATTATTTGCAATGCTAACAGTGAAAGTATATTAAGCAATTCACTTAAAAGTTTAACTAATTAATAGTTGCAAGAGTTAATTAGTCATTTAGATATGTAAACTAAAAATTATTAAGATTATTTGAGCTTGGCTAAGTAAGAGGATAACAAAAGAAAGTATGAAGCATATGTTAGTATTATGTACTAAAACACCCATTAGTAATAATAGTGCATGAATCCAAATCCTCTTAACATGCATACATTTAGCTCAACATAAAACGGGTCAGCTTATAGTAATCCCCATTCTAATTCTAGCTTAGCTAATTGATAAAGTATGCTGCTAACCTTTAAACAAACTTTCCTTTATTTATTATTTATCAGTTTACTTAAACATATTATTCAAATAATTACTTATTTCAACAAATATTTAAATAAATAAATAATCTGCAAACTCCTTTCTTATAGCTATTTAGTTGATTTATTTTGCATAATTGACAGTAATTATTATTTTATCTAAATAAAACACACATTCTATTTAAAAATAATATATTTTTAATCATATTTTATTAAAAATTTTCACTTTTTTCCAAACAAAAATGAATTTGTTAATGTCTTAATGTGCTTTTTACTAGTAAAAAAAGACAGTAATTATTATTTATTTTATCTAAATAAAACACACATTCTATTTAAAAATAATATATTTTTTATCATATTTTATATAAAATTTTCAATTTTTTCAAAACAAAAATGAATTTATTAATGTCTTAAAGTGCTTTTTACAATTAAAAAAAGAATATATTTATTTACTCTTATCTACATTAACTATCCAAATCTTATTCGAAATAGTTAAAAAAAGAACTTTATTTCAATAACAAACAGTTTTTATCAAAACACAATAAATAGATAATTAAAAATTAAAGCAACTACTTAATTAATAGACAGTTTATTTATTTTATAAAATTCAAATAGTTTATCTATAATCGTTTATGTTTATAATAATTAAATAATATCTATATAAAAACTAATACAAAATAAATGCTTTCATTAGAAACAAATTCTTATCAACTACTTAAAAAAATAGAAGAGCTAAGCTATTTGTAAGAAATGGCTAAACAAATTGAAGAAAATGATAATTACACAGTAATAGAAATTAAAAAAGTTCCAGTTATACATCCAAATAATTAAATATTAACGATCTACTATTAAAATAGTTAGCAATTTAACTCTTTTATCTAGATTAGTTAATATGCTTCTCATTATATAATTTATTTTTATCAAACATAAATTTTGATGAATTAAATACAATTAAAACCTATTTTTCTCAACTGTGTTAATTTAGAGCTAAACTTTAAAAACATTAAAATTGATTAGGAATCCTTTGATTAAATATGTTTATAAATACCTCAATTTTTGACTTTGAATCTATTAAAAGTGGAAATAACAAGTAAGAATGTTTAAAACTATGACTTATTATTTTAAGTCATTCATTAAATTGAAAGTGTATCATTTAACTTGCGTAAAGCTAGAAAAATTGGATTGAAGTAAGCTTATGAATAAAATTACAAAACAAAAATATTAAATCTAGATTTTTGTAAATCTGTTTTCTCAAGAGGATCCATTTAAATGTTAGCATAAGCTTTGAGTTATTTTGAAGAATTAATTAGATTAGATATAACTATGGATAAAAAAAGCTCATTTTAAATACTTTCTAAAATAAAACATAATACTAATATAACTATCAATATCAAATAACCATTAACATGTAAAAATATTGAAGAATTATCAGAAGTCTAATACCAAAATTAGCTTAAATGCATTCGAATTTAGCATCTAGAAAATAATCACCCCTTTTAAAAATATCTAGATAAATGATAATCTGATAAAAATTAAAAAATAATTTTTGAGTTTAAAATAAAATGAATCTCAAATAAATAAATAAATTTAAATTAAAATTTCTAAAGTGTAAAGCAAATTACTATTTACTAATTATAATTAAATATTTCTAAATAACTTATTAATCAATTAAATGTTGAAATTTATATTTTTGCACCGAATTATATGAAAATCATTACACATTTTATGACCTTATTATAAAAAACAAAACTCAAAAAAATATTAAAATAATTTTTTCTTATTTAATTTTATTTAAAATTCACTAATCAATATTGAATTTTGAGAGAATATGAATAATTTATATCCTTCCCTTTTAAAATACATTTTATTTATTGAATATTATTTTATTTAAATTAATATTAGTTTTATTTATTTTTGGATATCAACATTTTTTATTTAGATATCTTAAATAAATTGATGAAGCATTTTATAAAATTATGATTTGTTTTTATAAATTAAGCTTAAATTTGAGTAAAAAATTATACTAATTCTATTATTATTATAATAATTTTATAATATGAATAATAAATTTTAAACATTTCTCCTTTTAAATTATACTATATCATAGATTTTTCTAAAATTTCAGCAATGTTTGATAGAGAATTATCTGCAAATAATTTTATCTTTTCATATTTTACGTTTGATGAGTTTTTCGTCAATTTAATTGAATAAAATTAAATTTGTCTCTTAGAATTATTTAAAATAAAAATATTTTTATTGAATGATTTTATAAAGAATACAAGTTTACATTTTTATTAATATAATTGAGTGATTGATTGATGATACTCCTTACTCTTTATAAATTTTAATAAACTAAGGAATAGGTAATTATATGATCAATTAAAAAACTAAATTAATATTTATTTTTTTTGTGATTGTATAAAAAAGTATATAATTGAACATTTTTTAATGCGCTTTAACTTCAATCGATTCTTTAATTTAGTATTTAACTAATTATCTTCTACTGATTTTGATTGCGTTCATATATAAATGTAAAACTATAACCAAAAAAAAGTAAATAGTTTTTTAAATATTTATGAAAAGAAAGGCTCAATCAAATCCACAAAATTTATAAATAAATAAGACAAATTTCTTAAGTAACACTGTAACATGACCAATATTAAAATCAGGGTAGAATTCATAAAAAACAAATAATTACCTTAAATATTTTGTAACAAGAATTAATTTTTTAATTACTTTTAAAATTCCTAAATGCTTTTAATCAAAAAACTTTAATTTTATCCTTAAATTTAAAAATCTAAAATCAATCAAAAATAGAATTTTCTATGATTTTAATATTTTAAATCTACTAAATTAGTAATATTGCATTATTTTTTTAAGTATGCATAATATGTTGAAAAATTTGTGGGGGAATAAATAAATAGTAATAGTAGATTAACTTTTTAATAAACTTTAAGCGAACACCATACAAAATCATCATTAAAATATTAAACATAAAAGAAAATTCCATATTCGATTGGCAAGACAAAATATGAGCTTGCAAAATATTTTTGGATTTCAATTTATACCTAAAATATTTATAAGATTTATTAGAATAAATTGCTTAAATATTTAAATGAAAATGGAGAGACTTAAATAAGATGAAAATGGGTTCTTCAAAAAAAAATTCTACTATGAATATGATGTATTAAATTTTATGAGTAACAGAGTAACATTACTTAGCTCTCTGAGAGGTATTAACATATGCAGGAGGATAAAAGTAAAAAATTTTCAAACAAACAAAAAGTAACCATCAGAAAAAGAAAGAAAGCAGAAAGGAAAAAAAATAAAAAAAGCCAATCCCCCTCCAAAATCCAAGTAAATACTTAAGGTAAAAGATGAAATTAATACGAATAAAAAGGCTAATAAATTAAAAATATTACAAACTATTGAAATTTTTGACGTAACTATACTACTTAATTTGATGGAAATATCTTTGATAATGATTATACTTATTTAAATGCAATTATTTCTATCAGATTTAAATCCATCTATTATTTTGATAACAGTATTAGTAATAAATATATTTATTAAAAATTAAT
Source organism: Tetrahymena thermophila SB210 (assembly GCF_000189635.1). Classification (NCBI taxonomy): domain Eukaryota; phylum Ciliophora; class Oligohymenophorea; order Hymenostomatida; family Tetrahymenidae; genus Tetrahymena; species Tetrahymena thermophila. Next base: position 140,681 of record NW_002476407.1, read on the forward strand.
TAACTATTTAAACTAAAGCTTAAAAAGACTAATACAAACAAAATAAATGGCTCAAAATAGCATAGCTAAAGTCCCTGTTGTTGAAACTTCAAACTTTTTAAACAAGACTGGAGACTACAAGAAGCAATGTGAAGAAGTTGCCTAAGCTCTTCACACTTATGGTTGCGTTATTATCAGAGATCCTAGAGTCAACTAACAAGATAATGATAACTTCTTAGATATGTTCGAAAAATACTTTGTCAGCCGTGGTGAAATGCTCTACAAGGGTGAAAAGGTTCCTGAAGCTCTCCCTGAATGGGGCTATTAAAGTGGTGCTACTCCTCCTTACAAAGAGCGTGCTAGACTCCATGAATCTGTTGTCAATTAATTCACTGCTGAAAATGCTGCCTACACTCCTCAACCTCCCCCATATGTACATTATTATATTACATATTAATTTTAGAAAAACTAAAATTTATCATACAAGCTAATTGATTCATTACAAAATTTTAAAAAATAGGATGCTAAGTGGAGATATTTCTACAGAATTGGTGAAAAGCCAGCCAACAGAAGCACTGAATTCGACCCTCCTAAAGTTATTCCTAGCGACTTCCCTAACTTCGAAGCTACTTGCGAAAGATGGGGTAACTTAATGTTAGACGGTTGCATGACTGTAGCTAAGATGGCTGCTATTGGTATGGAACTTCCTGAAGAATCTTTCACTGAAAGAATGAAAGGTGGTGATCACTTACTTGCTCCTACTGGTTCTGACCTCGTTAAGAATGATAAGGGTGCAGTTTTTGCAGGTTTCCATTATGGTAGGACTTTATTTATATTCAAAAAAATATTGCAAAGCTAAAATAATTTTAAAAAAAAGCCATGAAAAACAAGTATCTAACAGATAATCATGTGTTTGAATAATAAATAATTTTATAATATTTAGCAAAAAAATAAAATAAACAAATTATAAAAAGTTAATTTGCATGAATAGGTTTTAATTTATATTGTTTTTATAAATATATAGATTTGAACTTCTTAACTATCCACGGAAAGAGCAGATATCCTGGTTTATTCGTTTGGTTGAGAACTGGTGAAAAGATCCCTGTCGCTGTTCCTGATGGTTGTCTTTTATTATAAGCTGGTAAATAATTTGAATGGATGACTGGTGGTTATGTCACTTGCGGTTTCCATGAAGTTATCTACACTGATGCCGTCAAAGAAAAGGTTTAATAAACTTTGGAAAAAGGAGGTATCCCTTGGAGAATTTCTTCTACTTTATTCTCTCACATTAGATTTGATGCTTTATTAGAACCTATTGGCAAATTTGCAAATGAAGTAATAGACTTTTTATTTTATATTTTTCTAATAATTCATTTTAGAAATACTTCTACTAAAGACAAAAATCTAATTAAAATTTTATTTAAAATAGGAAAGCATAGCTAAATTCCCTAAGACTAAAGCTTTAGACTAAGTACTTGAAGAAGTCAAGAGCATCGAACTTAAAAAAGACTGAAAAACAAAAACAAATAATTTTAAATAAAATAAATATATATAAATAAATATTAAAATCAATCAAAATAGAATTTAATAGAAAGATTCTTTCTTCATAATCTGTAATTTATATTAAAATTTTTATTTATGTATTGTCTCTTCTATTATGTCTCTTTGATTTTACTCTATAAAATACTACTGATATGTGTAAAAAATTAATAAAAAAATCTTAAAGTGGATATCAAGGATTAGCATAATAATTTATTATATTTATGTTCAAATTAAATTTTCTATATTTTTTTATAAATATCTTTCTATATTTTTTTATAAATGCTCAATCTAATATAATTAACATTAAATACTTTAAAGAAAGATAATAATTTATTGTTAATAAATAATTCTAATTGAAACTTTTTAAATCAATCATCAAATGTAGACATAAGTTTTTTTCAATTTCAGCCAAAAGATTTTAGATTCTAAAATAAATCATCTTCAAAACTTCGAAAATGTAAAAATTGTCATTGAATACTTGGAAGAAGACTAAAATAATCAGCAGTTTATTGAATTGATTTAGAAAATTAAAGATGTTAAAAATTTAGAAATAGTTATAGAAGAATTAGATTTATTTTCTAATTTAAAGGTTTCTGAATATAATAAAATGCTATTAAATTATTTGGTTGGACTGAAAAATCTTTAAAGATTACTGTTAGTAGTTAAATTAGATAATACTGATAACAGCAAATATGTTGAGTTAAATAATTTTTTTTTTGAAAATAGCGGATTATAGTAACTTAATTTTTAATTATAAGGATCTAATTTTTACTTTAAAATAAAACTTTAAAGATCTGATATTAATACCTCTGAATAAAAGCTATCAATTAAAGCTGCAAATCGGGTTTTAAATAGTTAATATTTAGACTATTTTCAAACTAATTAGAATATACTTAGTGAATTGTAAATAAAATAAGCATTTTTGTAACTCACAAGTGTTGCAGAACTGATAAAAAATCAAAAACACATAAAGAAAATCTTTATTTAAATAACTAATAATGCCGAGTAAATATAAAATTAAGAATTAATAACTTTGGCTAACTCAATATAATTCTGCTAAAATTTGAGTCATTTAGAGTTACAATTTAGTTATAAAGCACATAGAAAATTTATCCTTGAACTGGGAAAAAGCCTTCAAAAAATTAACTAAATTAAGAAATTATATATAATACTTTACGAGTTAGAAGAGTTAGACTTTATTAATTAAAGCGAATTTATTGAGCTAGCAAAGGGAATATCAAATTAATAACATCTTTCTATTTTATAAACTGATATAGCTCCTATAAATTATTGGGGATAGATAAATAATAATTAAGAAATCTAAGAATTAAGTTTATAAAGTATTTAAAATTCTAAAACAGATCTAAATAATTTACTATAAATAAAAGAGTAAGAGCAAGCGATGAATAAAAATGTTTATGAATTATTTTCAAATATTTAATCTTTGAGAAAAATCTAAATTTTAAATCTGATATTTTGCTATTAAAGTAATATTTCTGTTTAGTGTGTAAATAAACTTTATGAAGCTGTAGGTTAACTGATAAATTTAACAAATTTGTAATTGCAATTTTAATTCATATAAAAAGACCACTAAAAATAGAAATTCTTTGGAAATTAATTACAAAATTGTAAAGAGCTAAAAGAAATAGATTTGAATTACTAGAATCTTGAAAATAATTTAGAAGAATCGGAAGTTGAAATATTCTGTAAATCATTGCAAAAGCTATCAAAATTGGAAAAAATAAAAATAATAATCAACAAAATTACTTTAAAAGCACGGTTTCTATTATTTAGCTACTTAAATTAAATAGTGAAATGCAATTTTAATGATGGTTATGACATTCATTTTACAAGCCTTGAAAAATTTATGAGCTAATTAAATATAAACTATTAAAAACTGTATACTAAGAAAACTATATTTGAGTTTTTGGTTTATTTAGATCCTTAATAGTACTTCTCCGATATAAATGATTTGAATTTAGGGATGTCTATTTTAAATAATGTTTAAAATATCATCATTGAAATATAAAACATTAGCGATTAAAATTAAGTTATAATTTAGAGTCTCTAAACATTAATTTAAAATAACCCTTTATGTGATAAATTTCTTTTAAATTTAAATAACTCAAACCTTTAAATATTAACTGATATTGGTTTTTAGCCAAATATAAACAATTTAAGTTAATTATTCATAGATTTTAATAATAATCAAAATGTTTAAATAAATTAGATATTAACAAATTTATAGAATTAGAAACAACTTACAAAATTTGGAATATCAATTGGAAAATTGGAGAATTAATATGATTTTTTTTTTAATTTGTCAAATGCAATCAAAAATATGGCTTTACTAAATTATTTTTCTTTAGAGAACTGTAGCTGTCAAACTAATATTTCAGAATTTATAACATTGATTAGTATTTTATCTGAATTAAAAAAGTTGAGAACTTTATCGTTTTCTTTAGATATTAATTAAATTGAATAATATTTAAATTAACTTGGCTTTGAATTTTAATAATTAAATTAAGTTATCAATTTTAAATTCTAATTTGGTTTTAAATTAAGAATTAAAGCCAAAAAAATGTTTATTAAAAATATGAAAAAACTAATCTTTGTTGACACATCCCTTTTTCGAGAAAGCTGCAAATATGTCAAATATATTTAATAAGCATGATTTTGTTTAAACTGGCAAACTCACTCTTATCAATTAAGGCAAATCAGTATTATTGATTAATACAAATCAATTTATCTCAATCTAAAATAATAATATATATATTAAATGTTATAAAAAAATGTTTAAATATTTTTTAATAAATTCCAAAATTAATTATTTTTTTTTATTGTGTTCTAAACTTTAAAAAAGTTTAAAACAATTTTTATTATTGATTTTTTATTTAAAAAAAAATTATTTTATATAAATTTTAAAATTAATTTTTATCCTTATTTCTTGAATAGTTATTTTATTTATGATTTTATTCACATAAATTTGCCAATAAATGATAAAATTTTTAATAAAATAATTGCTTGATATCAATTAAATTAATGAAATAGTAAAATTTTAAAACAAACAAATTAATAAATATAAAACTTAATTTTTAGAAAAAAAAGACAAATATTTTTGATCATGTTTATAGCATTTAATATTCACAAGCACTAATGAAAATTGATTAATTTTGTTAAAAAAATTTAATTTTATTTATTAGGATTTGTTAAAATTAATGCAAAAAGGAATGGTTATCTTTTTTCAAAAATTATTAAGATATATAAATAAGTTGGTGGTATAGGTATTATTGAATGAAAAGGATTCGATACATGCACTAAAAAACAAGAGATTGCGAATTAATAAATTTTACTTTAGTTTTGAATATATACATATATATATGCATGCATACGTTGATTTTTATATTAATTTATATGATAAAGTGATTGATTTAATTAATTAATATTAATTTTCTCTGTTACTATTTATTTATCACTCTTTTATTATAAATTAACATATCAAACCAAGCAAAATTTATACTTTAATAGTTATCATCAATATTTTGAATACTATTTAGATTAAAACTTGCAAAAATACATTAAATAATTAAATTAGAATCATCGAGGAATGGCAGCTGAAACAGAAGTAAATTCGGCAATTCATATTTCAACTCCATTTAATAGTACTACAAAATAGATTTCCTAATTACATTTAAAATAAAAAGAACTACAAGCAGATGAATTCATATCATCTAAACAGCCAATCGAAAATATATAATCAGAGTCCTAACAATAAATCTCTCATTCATTATAACAGTTAGTTAAGAGATGGTAGTCAAAGCGGGTATTCTGATTATTATATGCCAGGCTCTTCTAGATAAGCTGCTATGGCTTCAATTTACAAAGGAATAAAGTAAATATTTTGATTTAAATTTAAAAATTAACTTACATACTTACTTACTTTTTTCAATTATAATAGGAATAATGATGTATCACAAATATTAGGAAAGAGCTCCAATAATAGAAGTTTCCTCCCTTCAATTAACTAAAGAGGTGATGATGATGTATGATAGTTTTATTAATCAAAAATATCTAAAAATCAAATATGAATTTAACAATTATAGTTTATACATGCTTTTTTTGTTATGAAATTAGAATTTTGACGAAAAGACTGAAGTTCATAAAAGCTTAACAGAAATGAGAAAGCACTACGATCAAACTAAAACTTTAGCAAATAGAAAAGAAAAAGAATTAAAGCAATTATAGGTAACTTAAATAATTAAATTACAATAATAGTTTTAAAAGAAATATTAAAATTAAATATATTCTCTAATCACTAAAATTCAACTATTGTAACAACCACTTACTTTGTTGTATTATATATAATAAAGGAAGAAAGTGATAAGCTTAAAGAGTAGGAATAATTCCTAAAAGAAAACAATGTAGATGTCATTTAGGTACAACAATTACATAAATAAAAAAATATTTGTTCATCATTTTATCTTTAAGAATGAAAAAGATATGATTAAAGGATGTGAAGAATCTAAGATTTAAATGGAAGAGACTGTTTTGCAGAGAAAGAGTTATTAACATATGAGAAATAGGCTTAAAAAAGACATTTAGCACTATGAGAAACAAGTAATTATCTACCAAAATGAATTAAAGTAGTTAAGATAAGAGCAACATGCCATTAGCTTGCGTGCTCACTAAACAAGATAATTTAACGATTAAACCTCTAAAATGATGGATGAAGTTATGAAAGTAAATTTTATTTTCCCATAACTAAAATTGATTTATTGAATGTATTTTTTTATTTTTTGTAGAACGTAGAATAAGAGAGAAAAGAAAGGGAGAGTAAGCTCAACCAGATAAAAGGAAAAATATAGACAAGATAGGAGTTGGACAGAAAAAGGTGAATAAAAATTTCTCATTGTAGCAAATTTAAACTTGTAAAATTATTTATTTAATTAGAGAGGAAAGAGTTATGCAAATGATGGCTATTGCTGATCATGCTATGCATGATAAAGATCCATAAGAAGTAAATTCATATTGAACTATCTCAAATTTAACAAAAAAATATAAAATATTAGAAAAAATGGAGATAACTTTTATTGGTTCATAAATTTGTAAGCACTTTACTCAAACAAAAAATGGAAAGAGAAATGAAAAAGTTCGATGTAGTTGAATCAGCTTTCTAGAAAATAAAAACTGCCACAGGTGTTTCAGAAAGTGAAGAAATAGTAACAAAATTCCTTTCTAGAGAATAGACATATGGTGAACTCTTAGCTACAATCGCAGAGAGTGAAACTAAAATTGACAACTTAAAAAAGAAAAATGAGCAATATAACTAAAAATTAGCTGATCTGAAATAAGAGCTTGTAGCTTTAGAAATGTAGTAAAAAAAGGGTAAACAAGGATTTAAGGAATAAGAAGTAAAATTAAATTTAATTTTATAAATTAGTTTTTAATTCTTTTAACAGTTAATTAAAAAGTTGGATGCAATGGATGAAAAGGTTCAAAGATCTATTTTGATGAAATAAAAACTTTATTAATGGTGTATTCGTATATTAACTAAACACGAATAAGTTAATAGACCGAAAGGATTTAATTAAAGTAAAAGAACAAACTTTTACGAACAATTTCCCAGAAGTTAGATTGAATAGCTATTTAATAAAGTGTGCACTGTCTTCCATGCTGAATTAGATAAGACAAAGGACGAAGACATTGAACATGTTCTTGATTAACTTAATTAGACTAATGTAAATGATGAAACTCAAAACGAAGAATTCATAAGAAGAAATCTTCGTATCAAGCCATCAATAAAGAAATAATATTCAGATAACTAACAACCTAGTGAAGATCATAGCTTTAACTCCGAAAAAGATTCTCGTGATTCATATCATGCTAAATCAGCATCATATATTGAATCTGATACAGAAACTAGTAATTTCAATATAAATTGATAAATATTTTATTAAATAAATTATTGTTTAATAAGCTTAAATAGATGATGATGCTGAGAATGATCATATTGGAAATTTAAGAGGAGAACTCAAAAGAGAATAAGAGCTTCAAGTTAAAGTAATAATTAAATCCATATATAATAATAAAAAATTTAAAATATTTACATAATTAACAGAAAAAAAGACTTGAAAAAGAAAAAGCCTAATAAAAGAGTCCTTAAAAATGAAAGTAAAATCGTTTAATTAAGATTAAAAGGAAAATATTTTATGAAGATAAAATTAATACAGTAGACTTATTATATAAAAAGAATTTACTATATAAAACAACAAATAAATAAATAAATAAACTAAAATTTCCTCTATTGTTAATTATTTGTTTATACTATATATTTTTTCTACGAGGAGTTTCAGTTTCATTAAAAAATTTCACTTACTAATTGATTTATTAGTATATTTTATATCATTAAATAATCAAAAAAGTGCTTTAACTTGTTTTATACAATATGAATTAATACAAAAATTATTAAAGTGATAAGCAGATAAGTCGATAAAAAATAAACAAACAAACAAACAAACAATTATTTGCTGTATTCTTACATTTTATTTTATCTTTTTTTCCATAAGGTATTTCAGTTTCATTAAAATTTACTCATAAATAATTATATTTAATACCTTAATATTCAACAAGGGCTTTATTTTGTTTTAATATAAAAAGAAATAATTATATACTCTATCTAACTCATCATTAATTAAGAGCTACTTATACTAAGGAGCAAAATAAATTTTTAGAACCGAATTTCCAACCAAGAGTCAAATATTATTTTTTTTGAGTAGATATTAAATAATGAGGATATTTTGACTTACTAAGAAAATAAAAAACACATTAAAAAATGAATAAAAAAAATATTCTTAACTGTTGGATTTTCATTTATTTTTAATTTTCATTGAAAAATTAATGAAAAAAAAAAATTTATTATGGGATTTCCTCAATATTAATTTAGAGCCAAATTTAAATAAATTTAGAAAATTCCAATTAAGTTCCACAAAGCTGCCCTCATAAATGGGGAAGTTACCATTAATTAATGAGGAGTTACAATAAATTTAAATTTCTCATTTTAATTCAATCTAAATTTTTGTATCCGTCCTAGTAGAAATATTAGTTTCATTCTTAAAAATTAAATTTATAAATTCTATTTTAGTTTTTCAAATAATTTAAATATTTTTTTTGTTTAAATTATTTTAAAATAAAAATTTTTAAGTTTATGAAAAATCAATCAAGGTTGTTTAATAAATTAATGATAATTTAATTTTATATTAAAATGAAGATTATTCTAATAATTTAATAAAATTTATTGATTATTTATAGAATTTAATATGTTTTTTATAAAAATATTTTAATTTTTTATTTATATAATTTTATTTTATTATTCTTATTATTTATTTGTTTATTTTCTCTCATTTTTCACTTTTCTACAGCTGATTGATTGGCTTTTTGAGTATCTTATTCATGATCCTTTTCAATAAATCCTTTTGAGCTTTTAAGACTTTTTCCTTTAGAGAAAATCGATCTCCAAAAAGCAGAAATATTAGAAAAAGCATTTTAGACATAAGAATCAATTTTGTGATAGCTATTGATTGAGAATTCCTTTAATTATATAATTGTTTTATTAATCTCCTCTTTTGCTTCAATAGTGTCTTTAATAATTTAATTCTAAATCTCATGATATGCCTTAGAAGAAGAGTCTCTTAGTTTATCATAGTAAGGTCCTACATACTATTAAACATACTTTTTAGAGTCATAAAATTTATAAATTGCACATATTGGTAAGTTCATAGTGTAGTTTTCAATAATATTTGTATATTCTACTCCTCCAAAAATACATTAGCAACTTATTGGTCCTAATTAACTAGCCAGATCCATAAAATTACCACCTTTAAAATATGTCATACCTATCTTTAGGTCATCTTTAATGGGATTATTACAGTAGGAGATTTACAAGTTATTTTATTTAGGTTACACAAAACATTCCTAGTAAGAATTAAAAGCAGAAGCGTATAAATCCTCACAGACAAAGGCTCTCTATTCTTTAAAAGTATTCTTGACTTCAGAAACAATCTTAGTTTTTTAGCAAATCAAATTGGCGTTTTACCAGTCTTAGTTTGCATATTTATCTAAATTATCTAGCGATAATTAACAATATTTTTTACCTATTTTAAGAGGATATCCTAACTCTCCACATATGTAAATTTTTTCTAATTCATCATAAAAATCACAAGAAGTGTCATAAATCTTGCTTTCTAATTCTTAGATTGACTTTTATATCTATCCTTTTTAAATGCAAATACTTTGCTCCCCGCAAACCTTAATTTGATTAGCTGGACAACAATCGCCATTGCATTCAACAGGACATTGAGTCCATGTTTCTGAAGTGCAGCACTGTTTCTAGTTGATTGCTACACAGCAATTGATCAAAATAGATACTAAGAAAAAATTAAATAATATCTTTTGGATCATTATTTTGAAATTACTTAATTTATTTATTTATTTAGTTATTATTTTATTAATTCTTATAAATCATATATAATATTATAAGTAAGATAAAAATATTTATTTATTCGAGCTATTATACTTATTCAATCATATCAAAACCATTGCAATGTAAACTGTTCTTACGTATTATGGAATCATTTAATTTATATTTACCATAAACATCTCATTTACAATTTCAAATTTATTATCTTTATAGCTTTTTGCAAACCTCTTAAGAGTTTTTAGTATTTAATAAATTTAAATGAATGTACTCAAAATAAATAAATAAATTTACATTAAAATATTTTTATTTTCAACTAATATATTTTGCTCATTCATACCTACCCTGAAATTACCTTGCCAGACATATTTTATATTATATTTTAATATTCATTAAAATTTAAATATTTCATCAATTTTGATTGAAATACTATTGATTCTAATAATAATAAGCTATATTGTAATTCAAATTCATTTTTCAGTTATCTATGTCAAATTAATTAAATTAAATTATGAAAATAAACAAAAATAAACTATTACTGATTTGAAAGCATAGTATTTATTTTAAAAAAAATTAATTGCATTATCATATATTAGGATACATATTTTATATACAATTTATCTTTAAAAAATTTATCAAATTATAATACAATTGCTATTTAGAAATAAATAAAGAAATAAAACTTAATTTTTTTAATTTTTAAACAATTTTCTTTAAAGTTTAGTTTTTTATAATTAAAATATAAACTATTAAAAAACTACCTATTTAAGTTATTAATATGAAAAATATTTCTAATTTTTTATTTTTTACTTTATTAATGAATTTTTGCACCAATTAATTGAATTAGTATAATTATATTATTTTCAACATATAATTGTAATTAATAATCATTAACATACTCATAATAATTTTGAAAAATTTAATCTTCATTAATAATATTGATTTAATAAGTTTTTATAAACTAGAATTATTTTGATTTATTTAATTTATTATTTATTTTTAAAATAATTAGCTAAAAATTAAAATATGATCAATTAATTTCAATTCAATAAATGAATTTATTTATTTCATTTAAAATATTTTAATAAATTGTCTTAATTATTTTATAATTTACTTATTATATTAAAGTTCTCAAAAAAAAATAATATTAGCATTTATTTTAAATTTAGCATTGTAAATTATTTATTTATTTATTTTAAAGCAAAAGATTCAAATCAGATAAATTATCATAGAATTTAACAAAAGTAATTAGTTAATAATTAATTAGTTGTTTTTCTTAAGGATTCGAAAGGAATTTTAATTAAGAAAATTTTAACGTTAAGATTTTAATAAACAATTCATTAGAACGTTAAAAACAAATAATTGCAAAATTAATTATAATTATTAAAAAATATAAAAAGAACAAAAAAACAAGCAAATAATCTTTCGCGAACTGGCTTGAGGAATGATTTTGAAGTTTTTAAGTTTCCCTCTTAATACAGTTATCCCAACGCTCTCTAAGCACAAAGTTTTTAAATAAAATGGATAATCATTACAGAAAAGCATTTTCGACTTAGAATCTTTATATTCGCAAGAATATATGGTTCAAAAATAAAAATGATACTGACTTAACTCCAATTCATCATTTAAAGTTGAAAATAGCTTTCTGTTTGATTAAGAATCTAGGAAAAAATGCATTTTAAAAATGATTAACTTGCTATTAGCCACTCTCCAAACAAAATCATGCTACTACTCAAAACCAAACTGCGAAGGATTAATATATCCTTGATATATTAGGTAGAATCAAAAAAATTAAAAACCACTTCTTCCAAAAATTATAAAAACTAAAGAATTTTATTTTTAATATCATGCCTATAGAATATAATATGCCTAGAATATTTTGATACTTCTTTTATCCATTTTTAATTATATTAACTAACAATTCTGTCAAAATGAATAAAAAAAATAAATAAAAATGCCTTTACTAAATATATGCCTTTATTAAACAAATGCCTTTATACAAATCTATGCCTTAAAAAATAATGCCTTATTAAATAAAATATTTAAAAAAGAATAAAAATAAAACATAAAATAAAAATATTTAAATAAAACTAATTAAAATAATTTAAACCAATAAAAATTTTAAAGATAATAAAATGAACTAAACTTAAAAAAATAATAGATAAATTATTCATTCATTCAACTAATAAACTAAAAAATATCTCAAATCATTCAAATATTAATAAGCATAAACCATTCTACCAATTAAAAAATGTTAATTTTGATTGTGTTTTAATTTATTTTAAATAAAAATTAATGTAATTTCTTTCAAGATTTTAATTAACAGTAAATAAATTTGTTTCTTAATTAAAATAATTTATTTATTTGATCCTTTTGGTGTTATTGATTCAGATAAAAATATAAGGAAATTAATTTGTTAACTAATATAAGAAAATAATTAAACAACTTTTAGTTCTTTCTATCTATTAACAAAATAAAAGACATAATTTTAATTTTTTTAAGCATAGTTTTCTTGATTTTTCATATTTATTGCAATTTCTATTCAATTTAAAAATGTCTATATTTTAGTTAGTAATATTTTTAAAAACTGTGAGATTTACATCCGCTTATGTTCTGTAAGCATTTATGTTATTTAAATATAAGATTTATTTATGATCAATTTCAATTGATTTGATTATATATCTTAACATTTATAAATTATTGAAAATGGAGAGCTTAATAAGTGTCAATTTTAAAAGTTTAAGAGCGTTTTTTATATTCAAATTTTTTTTATAATACAAATTTTTAATTCAACATAATTTTTAAAAATAGCATGTTACAAATCTATTATAAATAAATGAAAAAATTATAAATAGAAGTTAATTTTCATAGTAAATATCTTTTTCTTAATTAATTTCTTTCTTCTTAATTAATATTTCCCTCGTTAGATTTTTTGAAAAATTATTCATGAATCTAACTGAATAAATTTAATTACTTTTAGATGTATTATAAGAAGATTTCTATTTGATATTATTATTATTATTAAAAATAAATAAAAAAAGTAGAAAAAAATGTTTGTTTTTAAATAATAAAAAAAGTTATTTAAATCTTCATAAAATTATTATATAAAATTTTAATTAAATTATATTTTATAATAAAATTTTAATTTCAATTAATAATTTATCAAACATTTATTGGCTATAAAATTATTTTATGCCAAATTAACAAATAAATATTTTTACTTTGAAATCAAAAAGCAAAACTTTATTTTATTTTTTTAAAAAAATTTACTAACAAATTTAAATTTTCTATTTTATTATTTTTAATATTAGATGAAATATAACAAAATAATGATAAAATTAATATTTTAATTTTAAAAGAAATTAAAAATAATATGAACTTACTTTTTTTAAATACAAAAAAAATTTCAATTATTAAAATAGGTTAAGTTTTATAAAATTAAAGAGTGAAGAAGGTTTTATTAAGTTAATCATATAAAGAAATCAAATAAAAAAAGTATATTTGTTATTAATTTTACTCCCACCTGCTTATGTATGAAAAGAACAAATAATTTAATTAAAGGGGAAAATTTTATATAAGAATAATTTTGAAAAAAATTAGATCAGAGAAAATTAGAAAAGTAAAACAAGGAAAATCATGTATATGCTCCTAACTTCTAATATAATTTTAGATTCTAAAAAGTTTTTAAATCCCAACAGCAAATAGCCTTCGAATCCTACAATTTTTATCAATACAAATAAAAATATACATCTAAAATTTATATTAGCCCTAGCATAATTCATGAAAAGCTAAAAGATTATGGAGGAATTTCATAATCTAAGTTTTTAAAAATCCAAACAATAAAGGAATAATTATTTTTTATAATTATTTCTTTATTAGAAATTCTTTTTCCCTCCCGGATCCCATCTCTTCCCGTTCTTCTATTACCCAGCGCTTCTTGAATTCAAATTTTATAATAGGTACCTTAAATTTTAGATTGAGCTTTGAGAGTTATCGTTATCGTTATCACCTGATTATAAGAGATTGAGATAAAATACAAATAAAAAATATAAAAATTAAAATGAAATAAAAATAAAATAATAAATATTAATAAATTAATTACAAGAATAAAAAAACAAATAAATAAATAAACAAATTAATAATTAAATAAATAAAACAATAAAAATTAAATAAAAAAATAAATAAATAAATTAATAAAAAATATAAAATAATAATTAAAAATAAGCAAAGAATTGCATATAAAAATATTATCAGTAAGTAGCATATTATTTTGAAATATTTCATTAATTTTTATTTATTATTATCTATTTAATAATTAAAATTTAATATTAAAATAAAAATCAAAAAAATAAAATGTATTTTAATAGTTTTTTGTAAGAATTTATAAATGAATTTTAGAAAATCATAATAGTATTTATTACAAATGTTGTTTATGCATTATTTAAAGTGATGAATTTCCTATTAAAATTAGAATTTAAGTAAGAAATTATAATAACAATATTTAATATAGTATATTTATTACTTTGAAATTATAGTTTTACTAATATAGAGCTTCGATATTTGATTTTTAAAATATTGATTCAGATTGATATTTATTTTAGATTATTCTAAAAATATGAAATAGTAATCTTATATTTCTTTAAAAACAAAGTTATTCATTCTTTTACGTATTGGGTAAATAATGTCTAAATTTTCTACATATTTATATATTGAACCTATATTATTTTATTTTTATTTAAAAAATGATATGAGAAAAATTAAATAACAAGTAACTACGTTTTATTAATTATTAAGACCTAAATTGACTAAATTAAATTTAATATTAAAATAAAAATTCTAAGAAGAAAATATTTTTTAATAATCTTTGTAAGAATTTACAAATAAAATTTTATGATATCTTAAAAGTATTAGAAGTAGTATATTTATTTAGAATTTATAATTTATTTTAATATTTGGAATTTTTTAGAAATTTTAATTTTGTTTATAAAATTTTGTAAAATAGTTAAAGAAATAGAGTAATCTTTGATTGAATATTAATTGCCCTTAAATAAACAATCAATCAATTATAGATAAACCCAATCAATATATTAATAAAAATTCTACCTTTTTCGTTGAGCATTAAAAATTAATTAACAATTAGATTTAATTTTTGTTTTATATTTTATTCAAGCTATTAATTACATTTGCATAATTAGTCTATATAAAAATGATTTTAAAGTCAAATATTGCATTCGAAGATAAGTCTTCAAATGTGTCAATAACTAAGATTTAAGATCATTTAGGAAGTACTCATAAAATTTGCTTTCCTACATATAATATATATGAAAAAGAAGATGATCAATCTTAAAGTAGAAATAATAAAAAAATTTTATTCAATCACAATGACCACTCTGATTTAGAGCAAACAAAATATAAAAAGCAGGATTCTATTAATTATGATTAAGATTTTTATCTCTCTTAGAAAAGCTTTAAAGACCAATAATTTAATTTTGCAGAAAAATAGTATTCTGAGCTTATAAATTTTAAGGATGCAACTTTCTCGAATGATAAAAACTATTAAGATTAAAAAACTTTAATTCCAAATGGTAGTAATGATGTTAGCATAGAACCTACAGAGTAGAAGCCTTTCGATAATGAGAAAACAGTTAGAAAATAAAGGCAATAGAGGCAACTTGAGTTTATTTAGATATTGAGAAATAACATTGGATTTTCTAATGATATATGGAGAAAAAGAGGGTTTGGTGTTTTACAAAAATTGATTTTTTTTAGTTAGAGACTGATGAGTGTGAGTATAACAAAAAAATTTAGGAAAATATAAAAAAGGCAGGTTGATATCATAAATGATAGATCAGCGTTCTATGAAATTTACAGATATGACGACTACTTTGACAAAGATGTATAAATAATATTAAGCACATCAACATTTAATAAGATATTTCTTACATATAAAAACAGAAGCCATCATTGACATAAAGGATTTACTTTAAATATTAGAGTTGGGTTTTTAGTAAATTCAATTTTATTCATTTGTTTATATTATTTTAATTAAAATATATTTTAATACAAATATAAAAAGAGAGAAAAAATAATATCATTTAAAAACTTGAAGAAACTTGTGTAGGAAAACAAATTATTTGTTTATTTAGATTAATTGAACTAGAAGATTTAGTCATTAGGCCTAATTCCTCTTTTAAGATAGGCTGGGACATATTAATTATGCTTTTGGTCATTTTTAATATATTTTATTTGTAATCAAATTAAAAAATTCTTTTAATAATTAATATAAATGTTTTTAAAATTAAAGACCTATAAAGATTGCTTTTGGAGTTTAGTATGACGATAATAAGCCTTATTAATAATTTGTGCTGTAATATTCAATATTAAATGAGAAAGAAAAATGTATATTAAAAGATTTTTTAAATTAATAGAGGAGAAGGTGCCAAGTCTTTGTTTGTAATTGATGTGTTTATGAACTTCAATACTTCTTTCTTTAAATAGGGCGTCATAAATAATAATAGAATTGATATAATCAAACGCTATGGAAAATGTATGTTTTATTTAAATGAAAAATATTTTTTAATATTGCTTTTTTTTAAAAGCTAAATTCTGGTTCGACATAATCATAGTTTTACCTTATATCTTTGGTTAAAATTCACAATTTTACTAATCAATATTTATCCTCAGAGCCTTTCTAGTAACAAAAAATCATGAATTATTTTATGTAAATAAGTATTATTTAATATCTTTAAATAGATAAGAAATATCATACATCGATTGGAAGAAGTTTTTCACCCAAGAAATTTAGGAGCTGCTTTAGTAGATATAATAAAAGTTATTTTTGTTATATCATTTATAGCACATTTATTTTGTTGTAGTTTTTATTATCTTTCTACTTTTGAAACTGGCTAAACTACTTGGGTGACTAAATTAAATCTAGAACCTAATGATATATTTGGTTTATATGTAGCTGGAGTCTATTATTCAGTTATTACAATGTAATTTACTTTTTTATTAATTAAATTTGATTAATTTTTGAATAAATAAATATTAAATATTAAAAAATAACATTAAATGTTTGAAATTAAAAACAACTCATCAAATAATATTTAAAACTAAAATATAACTTGTATTTTTAGGATCACCCTAGGTTATGGTGATATAGTTCCCACGACCACAGTTGAAAGAATATTTGTCGTTGGTATGACTCTAGTTTCATGTGCAGTCTTTGCTTATTCAGTTAATACAAGTAATTTCTTTCTTTCTTTTTTTAAGTTAGTAGTTAGTATGTATGCTAGATGATTGCTTTTTTCTATTAAAAATAATTACTTCAATTTCTTCTTAAAAGTTGTCTATAAATAAATTTAATCTTTAAGAGTTTGCAATATATTTTTAGAAGTTTATTTTAAATAAATTTTGTCTCAAAATGAAATTTGTATATAAGGCTTTGTAGTATATGAGTTTAAAAAGATTTTCCTTATATTTTATAGAATTTAAAATAAAATTTTTTTTAATTAAAATAAATAAATGTTTTAAAAAAGTTTAATAAATAAGTAAAAATATTAATAAAAGTTTCAGGAATTATTGGAGATTTTTCATCAAGAAAGAAATATTTTCGCTAGAAAATGATGAATTTAAATTTACATATTTAAAAAAGAGGATTAAATAAATAATTAGCTATGACTGTAAGAAAATATATAGAATATTTATATAAAGAAGAGATGGTCTCTAATGAATCTGCTGAAAAAGATCTTGAGCAAATTCCTCTTTCATTAAAAGAGGATGTTTATCAAGATATTTATGGAAAACTCCTACGTCAAAATAAAGTATTTAACCTAAACTTCTCTTTAGAATTTTTAGATAAGCTTGCACTGAAAATGAAAGAAAAGAGATTTGGACCAGAGGAAATTATTTACAGAGAAGGAGATGAAGGCAATACATTGTATTTCTTAATCAAAGGGAACGTTTAGCTCTTTTTGCCTATTAAAGGGCATAAAGATAACTCATATTTATAAATTTAGTAATTAGAAGTAAGTTTTTTTTTTAATTACATTTTAAAATAGTTTAATCAATAGCAAGATTAATTTTCTTTAAATATTTAAAAAAGAAAGGTACTACTTTTGGTTTTTACTCATTTTTTAGTGGGAATAATAGAGAAACAAGTGCTAGGAGTATGAGGGTTACTAGTTTAGTCACCCTTAATTTAGAAGATTTTAGAGAAGCTGCAGAGAAATTTCCTAAAGACTATGAAAAATTTTGTATGCTGAGAGATTAAATTAAATACAGTAATTTGACTAAAGGGTTAGATGTTAGAGTAATTAATTAATTAAGTAATTTTATTTAATTTATAATTTTAACCAAAAAGTGTACTTCATGTGATAACTATACTCACCAACTGCAGCAATGTCCCTTTCTTAAATACAGTAAAGACAAATAAGTTAAAAAAGGATTATAAACATTTATTAAATATAATTTTAGAACCTGAAAAAACGATTTTGATAGCTAAATACAATAAATCTGATCCGATGCAGAGAAAAGAACAATAGAGAAGGATAATAAGAAGCCCTAATTCTTTATTTTTGCTTTAGTTCATAACTAAAGATGATATTTATTGTTTCTTAAATTTAGACGGTAGTGACTCTGATAATGACCACTGTATATAAATAAATTTCATTTAGTAATTATTTAAAATTAAGAATATTTTTATAGACCATCAAGAATAGGAAGAAGCAGTTGATTTAGAAGAATAGTTTAATGATAAGAGAACTAGCTATGCTAATGTTGATGATAGAGAAGACTATAACAAAATAAGAGACAATACAAGCTAAAATTATAAAGATAATTATATAAAAGAAAACTCAAGTATCAAGGAATTTAACAGCAATAACAATATAAAAGATCAAGCATATATTGAAAGCTAACAAAATAAAAGATAAAGCACATACCACAGAATAGAAAGCTCTTTATCTTACAAAAGAAAAATTATGAGCCAACATACAACTGCCTCAAATATGGCTAAATAAGCTAGCAAATTAACTTCGAGATTGTCTTTTAGATCATAAAAAATATAAATTGAAAAAACTTAAAATTAAGTAATAATGGATTTTATTTTGATAGATATTGATAAACTTAAATCCTATTAAAATTATCTTCCTTAGAATAATTTTGAAAAAGTTATCCAATAATACAATGAAAGTTTAATAATGCAAAAGGTATACAAACCGAAAAAATAGCTTTACCAAATAGTAAATAAAGACCGATAAAAAATTAATTTAAGCAAACTCAGGGTTATTGCTGCCTTTAAAAAAGTCAACAAAAATTAATAAATAATTACTACAAAACACAAAATTGAAAGTTAATCAAGAAAAAAAGCTATTTTAGAATAGTTAAAGCAACATTCAGAAGGTAATTCAGATTATTTAACATATGAAAGCAACCCTAATAAAGTTAATTAGAATAATAACGATATACGTGAATAAAAGTAAAGCCCAGAATCAGGAAAATATGAAATTAAAGTTTTGAGTCATTCAAAAAATTCAATAAATTCAGAAAAATAACCCTAAAATGATTAGGAAAATAAAAATGAAGGAGAAATAAAATAGAATAATCTGTTAATAAATTAATCATGTAAAAGTGAAAGTGCTCTTGATTAAGACATTCTATCAAAATCTGAAGATGTTGATAAAATAAAATATAAAATTTTAAAAAAGAAAAAGACAAGCAGCTTTGTAGTAAAACCTTCCTAGTTTTACTAAGAAAATCAAGCAGAAGAATAAGAATTTTCCAAGGATTAAATTGAATAAAAGAGATAAAAATCTCATAAGTAAATTCATGAGGCTATTATGAATTATAATATGAAAAGAAGGTCATTTTCTAATATTATAAATAATTCTTCCTTTACAGATATTTAATAAAATGATAAAGATAACAATTGACTAATTTATTTAACATAAGTGAAGGAAGGAAGGAAGGAAGGAAGGATGGATGGATGAATTGAATTAAGTTTATCCTTTAAAAAAGTTTTGATCTATTTTATATTAGTTAAATTTATATAATTAATTATTTATTTACCTACTTATCTATCTATCTATTTATATTTTTTAAAATACATAGAAATACTTACTAATTGAAATTTATAAAATGATTATTCTAATATAACTTAAGATTTCAATTACTTTTTTTAAAGTTTTGATTTATTTGATATTTATTATAATTTATTTATTTATATTTAACCATTTACTTATTTACTTACTTGCTGTATATTTTTCTTGTAAATTATATTAGAATTTTTGTAATATCATTTACATTTATTTCTTCGTTTATTGAAATTTAATAAAATAAAATAAGAAAAGTAAAAGTTAAATCTATAAATTAGAAATTGAATGTAATACTTACATCAATCAAACATCTACCTTAAATATATTTTATTCTAAAATAATTTTGATTTATTTGACATTATTAGTTATGTTTGTTTACTAATCTTTTTCTTCTAAAAGTTTTTCTAATTTATTTATTGAAAAATAAATTTCTATTGTTATAGACATTTAATTTATTTTTTATGAATATTTGGCTAACTAACGATTGATAATATTAATTGAATTTTCTTAACAATTTAATTGATTTATCTTTATAAATAATTTCAAAATTAAATTTGAAAAAAATTAAAGATTTGGAAATATCTTTAGATAATCCAATATTTGCAAAAATATGACAAGACAGAAAGGCACAAAAGACAAGACGACAAGACAAGACAAGAGGGTTTTTGATGAGGGAAGAGACAGCATGAAGAACGATACCATAAAGACAGACTTAGAAAAGAAACACAAATTAGATTTATCTGCAAATGGGATAATTAAATATTGCATCTTTTTGAAAAAAAGAATCTGAATAATTATTATATGATCACTTAATAACTTTATTTTATTAAATAGGTACTTCATACATAAGTATGAAGATAAGTAGCAAATCCAGCCAGACGATAGTTTTTCGGCAAGTTTTTAATCCGGCTCCCTTTTATCTAAAAAAAAGATTCTAATTTTTATGATTAATTAATGGAGTATATTTAATTAATCTATAAAAATAGTTATCTAGATATAGGACGATTTAACAAAAACAAATACAAAATTCTCTCTCCTATTAATATATAATTAGTATTGTTTAAAATATTAGATATAAAAAGACATGCTCGGTCTCTCTGCTAAATTACTACTACTACTGCTCTCAATTCAACAAAAAAATGAAGAAAGAATAAAAATTAAAAAATAAATTAAAAATACATTAAAAAGATATGAATAAAAATTCAAAATTAAATTTAAATCCAAATCAAATCAAATTTTATGAAAAAAATATAATATAAGAAATAAAATAATAAAAAACTTAAAAAAATATGAAAGAAAGAAAAAAATAAATTATCTAATATTAAGATATTCCAATAATTAAGGATTAATTATTAAAAATATATATCAGATCATATTTATTTATTCAATATCTAACTAATATCATTTATACAGCTTTTTATATTTACTTTTTCTTCCTTTTTTCTATATCAAATGCTATATTAAAAAACTAAAGTGTGCCTAATATATAAATTTATTAAATGAACTTAAAATTAGTTGTATTTATTATATAAATTATTAACATATCTAATTTAGTACCAAAAAAAGATAAACTAATTTGTGTGTTTAATATTTTAGTTTTTTAAAAATTATAAAAATTTAAAGCCTTATATTTATTTATCTAACTCTTTTTTCAATCGCCTTTAAAATTAAATTATTTTCGATTTGAAGTTATATTTTACTTGCATCAAGTTTAGTAAGTATCTTATTCAGTAAAAATATAAAAAATTAAGCCCTTAATAACATATTTGAGACTTAGGTAATAAAAACCCAAAATCTATTTCCACCAATTCAATTATTATTTTGATACATATATTCTAATTAATATTAAATTTAATGCCTATGGGTATTTAAATATATTACTTTGTTTTATTACGATATAATAGTAATTTGATCTTAATAAAAAATGATTTCTAAACACAGCTAAGCATTTGAACAGCTGGGATATTTATTTAACAAAAAAGAAATGTATGATAATGATGCAATTACGCTCATTTAGAAGGCTGATTAACTTGATCCTAAAGACAGCTGGGAGGGATTATCATTTCTGAAAAAAGAAATGTAATAATGATGCAATTATATTCTTATAGAAGACTATTTTACTTGATCCTTAAGACAGTTTGGCATTTGGAAAGCTAGGATTTTTATTTCAGAAAAAATAAATGTATGATGATGCAATTAAATTCTACTAGAAGGCTTTTTAAATTGATCCTAAAAACAGTTGGGCATTTGGAAAGCTGGGATATTTATTTTATAAAAAAGAAATGTATGATCATGCAATTCCATTCTTCTAGAAGGCTGTTTAACTTGAACATAAGTACAGCTGGGATTATCATTTCTGAAAAAAGAAATGCATGATGATGCTATTACATTCTTCTAGAAGGCTCTTTAAATTGATCCTAAGGACAGCTGGGCATTTAGAAATCTGGGATATTCATTTATGAAAAAAGAAATTTTTGATGATATTATTACATTCTTCTAGAAGGCTGTTTAACTTGATCATAAAAGCAGCTGGGCATTTGGACAGCTGGGATATTTATTTTATAAAAAAAGAAATGTATGATGATGCCATTCCATTCTTCTAGAAGGTTGTTTAACTTGATCCTAAAAATAGATGGGCATTTAGAAATATGGGTAATTCATTTCTGAAAAAAAAAATGTATGATGATGCTATTACATTCTTCTCGAATACTGTTTAACTTGATCGGACAACTAGACATTTGAACAGCTGGGATTATCTATTCTGAAAAAATAAATGTATGATGATGCTATTACATTCTTATAGAAGGCTATTTAAATTGATCCTAAAAATAGCTGGGCATTTTGAAATCTGGGATATTCATTATATATAGTAATATGAGGGGTTTAGCACAAATCAAAAATGACAAATTCTGATTGACACAAATTTCAAAAAATTATCTATATTTTGATTGATTTTTGTAAACATTTTTAAATAAAAAACAAAGAAAATAACTAGTTATATAAAAATTATTTGAAATATCACAAATCATGATATCATGGTTCTTGATATTTCAAATAGATAAACAGCTATACTCGACTTGCTCTTTAATTACAGTGAATATAGAACGAAATTAAATTTGGTACTCACTATAATAATGAGACTTTGGTAATATAAATTCAAACAAGATTTTGACCAGTTCAATTATTATTTTGATACATATACTCTAATTAATATTAAATTGAATGCTTATATGTATTTAAATATAATACTTTATTTTATTAGAATATAATTAATAGTAGTTTGATCTTAATAAAGAATGAATTCTAAAGACAGCTAAGAATTTGGAGAGCTGGGATATTTATTTTAAGAAAAAGATGATCATGATGATGACGCAATTACACTCCTTTAGGAGACTGTTTAACTTGATCCTAAAGACAGCTAGGCATTTAGACAGCTGGGATATTAATTTCTGAAAAAATAAATGTATGATGATGCTATAACATTATTTTAGAAAGCTATTTAACTTGATGATAAAGACAGCTGGGCATTTGGAAAGCTGGGATATTCATTTCTAAAAAAAAAAATGTATGATGATGCTATTACATTCTTCTAGAAAGCTATTTAACTTAATGATAAAGACAGCTGGGCATTTGGAAAGCTGGGATATTCATTTCTAAAAAAAAAAATGTATGATGATGCTTTTACATTCTTCTAGAAGGCTGCTTAACTTGATCCTTAAGACAGCTCGGCATTTGCAAATCTGGGATATTTATTTTATAAAAAAGAAATGTATGATGATGCTATTACATTCTTCTAGAAGGCTGTTTAACTTGATCCTAAGTGCAGCTGGGCATTTGGAAGGATGGGATACGTATTTCTGAAAAGAGAAATGAATGATGATGCAATTAGTTTCTTCTAGAAGTCAGTTTAACTTGATCCTAAGGACAGCTGGGCATTTGGATAGCTGGGATATTTATTTCTGAAAAAAGAAATGTATGATTATGCTATTAAATTCTTAAAGAAGGCTGTTTAACTTAATCCTAAAGACAGCTAGGCACTTGGAAAGCTCGGTTATACATTTCTGAAAAAATAAATGTATGATTATGCTATTAAATTCTTAAAGAAGACTGTTTTACTTTATCCTAAGGACAGCTGGGCACTTGGAAAGCTGGGTTATTCATTTCTGAAAAAAGAAATGTATGATGATGCTATTACATTCTTCTAGAAATCTATTTAACTTAATGATAAAGACAGCTGGGCATTTGGAAAGCTGGGATATTCATTTCTGAAAAAATAAATGTATGATGATGCTATTACATTCTTCTAGAAAGCTATTTAACTTAATGATAAAGACAGCTGGGCATTTGGAAAGCTGGGATATTCATTTCTGAAAAAAGAAATGTATGATGATGCTATTACATTCCTCTAGAAGGCTGCTTAACTTGATCCTAAAGACAGCTTGGCATTTGCAAATCTGGGATATTCATTTATGAAAAAAGAAATGTATGATGATGCTATTAAATTCTTCTAGAAGGCTGTTTAACTTGATCCTAAGTGCAGCTGGGCATTTGGAAGGATGGGATACGTATTTCTGAAAAAAGAAATGAATGATGCTGCAATTACTTTCTTCTAGAAGACAGTTTAACTTGATCCTAAGGACAGCTGGGCATTTGAATAGCTGGGATATTTATTTCTGTAAAAAGAAATGTATGATTATGCTATTAAATTCTTAAAGAAGGCTGTTTAACTTGATCCTAAAGTTAGCAATGCACCTTTAAATCTAAGAATGGCATTTTACAAAAAAAGAAGGTACCAACATTCAATTATATATTTCAAGAAGTGTATTTAAATTGATCCAAAAGTTATGGTGAACCATTTTAACCTTTCTCTTGATTTTGAGTTTAAAAAAATATACAAACATGCAATTAAATCATCAAAAGAGGGTTTAAAAAACAATCCTTAAGATAGCAAAACACTATAATTGTAAAAATCTTTAAAAAGCTAGATTTGATAGACTCAAGCTATTTTTTTGTTGAAAAATGGAAAATTAAAAAGTTAAATGAGATATTAGAATTAAAAATCAAAGTTAAAATTAAATCAAATAAAATAAAATATAAAACAAAATATCCATAAAAACCAATTTTGAAAAAAATAAAGATTTATAAATTAAAATAAAAAACAATACTTAAAAATATTTTTAGGTATTTTAATCCTTGTTTAAACATCATTTTATAATAAAAAATAATTATTACTGTAAAAATATAAATTTGAATGATTTTTTACATTTATATATACCTTTGCGTACATATTTTTTTAAATTATTCTTTTCATCAATATTTAAAATTTTTTGATTCTTTATAAATCGTACATTTTATGGATAGGTTAATTTAAACAAAAATCGAAAATAATTAAAAAAATACTCATTTACAAAATATTTTAAAAAAATGATTATTTTTACAAGAAGAAAATTAATTAGGTTAGCAATTAAAAATTTTTAAAGTCTAATGAATTATATGAGTTTGCTTTAGAAAGGCTATTTATTTTTATATGAAAAACAACTATATATTTACTATTAAAAATAAATTTAAAAAATCTATTGAATATAAAAACTATTTATTAATTAGATGAATTATTTAAAATTTTTAGGGTTTAAATAATTTTATGAGTTTAATTGACTAAAATAATTTATTTTTGTTATAAAAACAATTATTAGCATTAAAAACACATTTTTAAATATGAAAATAGGTATCTATTTTTTAATTAAAATATTTATCAAAACATCAACTATTTATTTAATTATTTAAATTAAATTTGATGATTTTAATATCAAATTTTATTTCTTAATTATTTTAAAAATTGAATTAATTGTTAAGTAAGGAGAAATTATAATTAAAAAAAAAAAATTAAAAAAACTCTTTTTCCTAGTAAATGAATTTTAATTATATTTCATTAATATATATTTTTTAAGAATTATCATAGTTATTCTAAAATATCTAAAATCGATTTTATTATTTATTTAATACAGAAATGATATATTTTTATTTCAAGTATAAAAAATATTAAGAGGATAGAAATATCGCATAAGGCATCAAACAAATGTCTTGTAATATTTTAAAAAGTAAAAATCTTTAATCTAAAATTTTTAACTGGATAGGTAGAGTAATTTGTGATATAAATTAATTAAATTAATTTTATTTTATTAAAAGTTACAATTTTTTATTTTTAATGTAAATACATTTATAGATATTTATTTTAATGAATATAAAAATTATGTCAAAGTTTATTCAAAATTTTTATTTTAAACTAATAAAATTATTTTATTAAACAAAGACAAAAGAAATGTCTGTCTTGAAAAAAATCAATCATATAAAAATTTTTAGTCTAACTGAAATTATTTTAAAATTTTAAACAAAAAATAACAAATTAAACTTAAAAAAATAAAAACTTTTTTTAGTGTTTTTGGTAAAAAAAATCCAAATTTTATTTATCTTATAAGCTAGCAAGTAAGCATTCTATGCATTCAGAATTATTATTATTGTTGTTAGGTATTCTTTTCTGCTATTAAAAATTATTAAGTAGGATAGTCAACTCCTAGATAGTAAGTTTGCAATATTCTGTTACTAAGAGTCATGATTCCTTTGGACATAGGAACTTAAATTAAAACTTAATAAATTCCTTCACTCAATTTTTATGTATATTAAGAAGGTTAGACGGTGATAGTAAACGGCTTAGATTCATCTGTCATTAGTGTGAATTAAAGATTTTTTAGTTTTTCAATAGATGAGACTGAAATGAAGTGATATTTGTATGGTTAATAATCATATTTTATGCCCTGTGCAGCAAAAGCCTTTATCAAGTCTTAAACTTACTCAACTTAAAACTCAAAGAAAGGGCTGTGGATATTAATAAAAACTTCACTTGGGCTAGATAAGCTGAATTAGCCGTATTGTACATTTTAGCTGGAATAGGCAGTGTAGTATCCTTTTTATTCAGAGCTTTTTAAAAAGAAAGGATAAGCATTATTTTTAGTTTTTGATAAATCAGCATCACCTATATCAATAATACCCTTCCTTTAATTGGAACCAGCCTAAGGTAAAGTCATGAAGATCTATTACTTAGGGACTATGTGATCAAGGAAAGTAAAGGCATTATTTTGTCCGCCAAACTTATACCCAAAGCAGAGTTCAGTTTTTCCATAAAAGATAGATTATTTAATTGGGATAGTAAACTATAAGTTAATTATCTTTTCTCCAATAACAAAGTCACCTGAGTAGTTATATCCATCAGCAAAAGAATTATAATTATTTTCTGTACTACCACATTAAATAGCTTATTCATAAGTTTCAGTAATCAGATTAGAACAAAAATCTATATCTGGAGTAACATAGTATTAGCAAATTTTGCCATCTTGAGTTTTCTATTAAATAGGAAAGACTAGAGTATTATCTTCCTAAAGAATAAGTTCAGTTGAAATACCTTCAAAAGCACAAACTGAGCTAATTAAAATTATAGCTAAGATAAATTACTTTTAGCACATATATCTAATGTTAATTAATTAATTAATTAATTTTATTTTTTTATTACTTTTTTTTTATAAAGTTCAAGATCCAACAATTAATTAATTTATTTATTTATCCCCTTTAGTCTAATTTAATTAAAATTTTCTTTATAAAAGAAATTAATTACAATTAATGGATATGTTATAGTTTGGTTGAGTGAAAAATTATTCCAGCATAAAGCCTAGTAAATCTTGCTTCCAGAATACACATAAAAATTTATTCGAACAGATTTTGATCAAATTTAGTTTTTTTAAGCACATAAAAGTAAACTATTTTTGTATTACAATCAGATCATTTTATAGAAATATCCATAATTTGAACATTAATGAGTGTTTGATGCATGGATAATGTAAATGTATTTAATGAAGCAATTATCAAATATAAATAAGGTTTTTATTCATAAATAACTGAATATAAAAATATAAAATGATTTTAATTAATCATTAAATCTAAGATAGTAGTTAATTCAAATAGTGTTTGTTATATGTCGTTTGATCTTTTTAATGTAATATAAGTAATGTATTACATTTTAAATTCATTTTTTTAATTTTCCAAAAAACCAAATGATAAAAAATACAAAAAGTTAGTAATCTAATCTAAAAATTACATTCTTTTTTGATATTTCCTTAATTAATTTTAAACTTTTTACTCTTTAAATATCATTAATTAATACAC
Organism: Tetrahymena thermophila SB210; assembly: GCF_000189635.1. NCBI lineage: Eukaryota > Ciliophora > Oligohymenophorea > Hymenostomatida > Tetrahymenidae > Tetrahymena > Tetrahymena thermophila. The sequence goes on from NW_002476407.1 coordinate 168,983, forward strand.
ACAGATTGATATTTAATTTAGACTTTATTTTTTTTGTGAAAAAAACTTTAACACCACACATTTTTTATGTTTAAATATTACAAACGAAGAAAATAGTTAATATTTTTCAATCAACTTTTATTTATACACAATATAGATAATTTATTAGAAATAGTTATTTAAAAAAGGCTAAATGAGTTTTTTATTTTGCTTGCCAAAATCTACATTTATATTAAAAATAAACAATTATTAATTTTCTGGGTTCTTTACATAATATTTTATAAAATAATATTGTTCCAATTAATTTAACTATAAATAAACACTTTTTAAAAAATTTGAATAAATTATAAGATAATTTAGCAAATACTTCAAACATAAAATTAACTATACCCATAATACCTTTTTATAATTTGTATTTTTAATATTTTTTCTAAAAATAAATAAATAATTTTATTTTTAAAAGTAAAAAAATGAAATAGATTTTAAAAGTTAGAGAGAGATTATTTAAATTTTAGTTTTTTATAAATTTTTTTTAATTCTATTTTAAATAAATAATAGTAATGAGTATTTTGTTATCGGCCATACTAAGGTGAAAACACCGGATCCCATTCGAACTCCGAAGTTAAGCGCCTTAAGGCTGGGTTAGTACTAAGGTGGGGGACCGCTTGGGAAGTCCCAGTGTCGATAACCTTTTTTCATTTTTTAGTATTTTTTAACTTATATAACTGTATAAAAAAATAATTTTAATTATTATTTTTAATATAAAAATTATCATAAATTATTTATATATTCATGCTTATTCTAATTAATTTTGTTATCGGCCATACTAAGGTGAAAACACCGGATCCCATTCGAACTCCGAAGTTAAGCGCCTTAAGGCTGGGTTAGTACTAAGGTGGGGGACCGCTTGGGAAGTCCCAGTGTCGATAACCTTTTTTTACTAAAATTTATTTTAAAAGTAATAATTAATTTTATGTAGCTATTTATTTTAAATTGTTTACATAAAGGTTAACTTTATAAATTTGTGCAATTATAAAACTAGAAAAATAAAATTTATCTTCAGAAGTATATCTGAATATAAATTTGATTATTTATTATTTTCAATAAAAAGCAGAAAATTAAAAGCTTAATGAATATATTTATCAAATAAATAGCATTGATTGCACAACAAGGATATACAAATAATCAAATGTAAATTTCTTATTTAATTATTTAGATTTATAAATAATATGATTTTGTAAACTAAAATATACAACAATAATTTTACAGAAATAACATGAAATATTGAATATCATCTTCTTTTTTTTTATTTTATTTAATATTTGAAAAAAATTTTACTTTAAAATATTATTGAATGATTTTATTTTATTAGATTAAAATTACATTAAAATCAAATAATTAATATTTTTTAAATTCAACTTTTTAAGAATAATCTTTTTATATTTTTAATTTATTTAGCTTTCAAAATTTTTTAATTCAATTCATTAAACCTTATAACCTTATCTATGATAGTTAATTAAAAAAATATCAATCAAATTTCAATACCAAATTGAAAACATAAATGTTTTTGCAATTAAATGAAAAAATTGATAAAGTAAAAATGGAGAAATATTTTAAATAAGAGCAAGGACAAAGCAAGTCTATGGATAATAGTATGTAATTCAGCCCAAGAATAAAATTATTAATAATACTTGTCATTTTGGCATATATTAAGTAATGTGCTAGTTTCAAATCATGGTATTTTATATTTTGGATATTAAATTTCAGTTATGTCATTAGCTCAGAATACAGTATTTGTAGCTTATGGCTTAAAAGAAAATCAGCATATTCTATATTCATCTCTACTCAGTGCTGCTATTCCTTTTAGTTAAATCTTATCAAATCATTGGCAAAATATATTAATATTAGAAAAATGATAGTGCTATTTAATTTTATTAGAAGGTTGTTTAACTTGATCCTAAAAATAGCTGGGCATTTTGAAAGCTTGGATTTTCATTTCTGAAAAAAGAATGTATGATGAAGCAATTATATTCTTCTAGATGGCTATTTAACTTGATCCTAAAGACAGCTGGGCATTTGGACAGCTAGGATATTTATTTAATGAAAAAAAAAAATGTATGAAGATGCCATTAAATCCTTATAAAAGGCTGTTGGCTGTTTAACTTGATTCTAAGACAGCATGGCATTTGTACAGTTGGGATATTCATTTCAGAAAAAAATAAATGTTTGATGATGGAATTATATTCTTCTAGAATGCTATTTAACTTGATCCTAACAGTAGGGCATTTGGAGAGTTGGGATTTTCATTTCAGAAAAAAGAAATTTATGATGATTCAATTACATTCTAAAAGAAGGCTGTTTAAATTGATCCTAAATACAGATGGGCATTTGGACAGCTGGATATTTATTTAATGAAAAAAAAAGTATGATAATGCAATTACATCCTTCTAGAAGGCTGTTTAAATTTATCCTAAATATGACTGGGCATTTAAATAGCTAGGAAATTCATTTTTGGGAAAAAAAATGAATGATGAGACAATTAAATTCTTTTATAAGGCTGTTTAACTTGATCATAAAGATCTGGGAGATTTAATTGTAGAAAAAAAAGGAGCAACATTCAATTATATGTTTCAAGAAACGTATTTAAAAAAGATATATTTTATAAGAGTAAAAAAATGTACAAACATGCAATTATATCATTAAAAAAGAGTATAGAACTAGATCCTTAGTAAGCCAAGGATAGTATTAACATTCAGTAAGTCATAAAAATATTCATTCATTCAAAAATAAGTATTCTTTAAGAAAACCACATAACTCTAATTGTAAAGATCTATTAAAAGCTTGCTATGATAGACTCAAGCTATTTTTTTTATTGAAAAGTGAAAATTAAAAATTTAAATAAGAAAAGAATTAAAATTTAAAGTTAATAAATTAAATAAAAAAGAAGTAGAAAATAATATAAATGTATATAAATATCAAATTTGAAAATAATAAAGGATTATAAATTAAAAAATTAACACTATCTAAATATATTTTTTTAGGTATTTATATATAAGCTCAAATATAATATTTTTAGGAACTTGATTTAATCAAAGGCTAACAAATGAAAAAGAATTTTTTATTTTTCTTATATTTTTTTGTGATTTCTTGATTATAAAAAAAAAGTTAAAATATTGAAAATCAATATTTTTCAATTAGAATATTTAGCAGATTAATACTTTTTCTTTGAAAATAAGAGCGTATAATAATTTATAATTGTATTAATTATTAAAAATTTAGAAAGAATGCTGAGTAATTTGTAAAACTAAGATTTTTAGGGTGATATATAATAATTTAAATAGCATTTAGAGAACGAAAAGCAATATGTTATTTAATGCAAATAAATATATTCTTTAGAGCCTTAACAATAGTAATAGATGCATGATTACATAATATCTTGCTTAAATAGTTATCTAGTTGGCTTAAATGATAGAAATTCTTAAGAAAATAATTTGATTGCCATTTAAGCAATTAAATATCTTTGCAGAGCTTAAGCAGATATAAGTGTAAAAAAAATTGGATCATTTTATTGCAGTTATTGCTTTGGTAAATTTTAAAAAGAAGAACTAGAAATTGAGTTATTTAACAACAAATTTGATTTCTAGCATTAATAAAAATCCTCCATATTTACTCTAAAATGTGGGCATACATTTCATTTAAACTGCCTTGAAGAATTAATTAAAGATTTTAAAGTACAATTGACTGAGTTGATGCCTGATCAATAAATTTAATGTGAGTGTCCAGGCTGTGAACTTGGGTAGGAAAGCTGTATTTATGTTAGTGATTGTTTTAAGTTCTAAAATTTACAATGATTTGTATTAATAAAATTGATATTATTTATGTTCGATAGATATTGAATGATTGATAATGTATTTATGTATGTTTTAGTAAATTTTATTTATTTTTTAATTTTTTTAAAGGATATCTTGATATTTTAATTTTCAATTAAGAAACAAAACAATAATATCATTCAATTAATTAATTTATTTATGATTTGATTAATTCATTTATTTATTTCCTTATTTATGCTTTGATTAATTAATATTTTTGTTTTAGAATATTTAACATATGATTTTGCTATTTAATAATTAAGAAAATAATGTAAATCTAAAAATTTAATAATATATTCTAATAAACTTTTTGAACAAAATTATTAAAACGCGATAGCAAATTGAAAGATAGGAAAAGTAAATATAGAAATGATCAAGCAATAGACAATTTAGAAAAAGGTAAATGTGGAATAAAAATATATTTAGATATTAGGCTTATTTAAAGAATTTATTATATGTAAATAGAAGCCTTATTTTAATTATTTATTTTAATTATAAATATTAGACTATTGAAAATGATTTAAAGTATTGTATTAATAGTTTGAGTCCTAACTTGATTTAATTGAGTTAATCTATATCTCAAATAAAAAAATTATGCCAAAGCCGTGCTAAATTACAATTATAACTATTATAAGGAGATAAGATATGCATTTTTTGCTAAGGTTATAACGATAGATTAGATTAATAGGATTAAAATTAAGTTAAATATTTGAAATGCAAGAAGTGTTAGTAAACATACCATGAAGACTGTATATTGTAAACGATTGAACATTCTTTCTAAGTCTAAAAAAAATAAATTGAAGGAACGGAGGATTATGATTAATTAGCTAAATTAAAACCAACTTTTTAAATAGTTTGTTTAAGATGTGATTCATAAGATTGCTTTAGCGAAGAGATTAATGCAAAAAAAATTAATTATATTTAATAGCTAAATTAAATATGCTAGAAAGTGAGAGACTAAGTTTATGATTAGATAGTTGAAGAAAAGAAAAAATTAGGCTCATGCTAAATATGTAACTTTTTATGGCTTAAAAGGTAGGCAGAGCATTAAATTTTTGAATGTGATCTTGATAAAGACGATGAATTTTTGTAAGAAATTAAAAATTATGAAGAAAATCCTTAAATTGCAAAAAAAAAAATCAAATTATCCAATTGCAAACATATTTTTTGTCAAAATTGCTTGAGTGATAAAGTTTTGGATAAATAGATTCTATAAGAAGATTATAATTTATGCTGTTAAGCTGAGAATTGCAAAAGTGAACTTACATTTTAAGAAATATTTGTAATATTAGGAAGCAAATTTAACTGGTATATGAAATATAAGCACCAAAAATTTTTGATAGAAGAACTTAGCAAAATAAAAAATGAAATACAATTTGTCAGGTGCAGAGGTGTATATAAGCTAGCTAAATAAAATTGCCTGGGAATAAAATTATAAAATAGATAAGATATAATCAACAGCATTAAAGAAATACACTAATTAGAGTAATAAATTATATATGAAAATAGCAACATTCTACCAGATCTAAAAGCAATTAAATCAGTATAATTTAATGATTAGGAAAGCATTTAGTGCTGCAATAGGGTATACTAAGTCATTAGAAATAAGTAGTTAGACATGAAAGCCTTCTTTGAGTAAATCGTTAACTAAACTTAGTGTGAAAATGAAAAAAAAGAAAGGAAAAATATGTATGATCAGTATTTAGAATCTTATATTAAACCTTTTCCAGATCATGAAAATTAGCCAGAAAACGATTGCTACTTGATCACTTGTGAAGATGAAAATTGCTAGTTTTAATTTTGCGTTAATGGTTGTTTAGATATTCATAATGCAATTAATTAGTGTCCTAATGCTGATAGATATAATGACAATATTAATATCTTTAATATAGATTTAAATGATGTTGTTAAAAATTTTGGAGCATCTACTTTACACTTTAAGTAGGTCGATGGTTCTGTTATTCTTACCAATAGTGTTAAATGCTTTAGATGTTTCAGAGAAATTTAACGAGAGTCTAAAAATGATGAAAACTAAGAATAGCCTAAATGCAAATGCTTTGAAGAATATAATAAAATTTAAAATAACAACAATTAAGAAATACATTAAAACTATTATCAATAAATTCAAATTGATGATTAAAATAATCTAAATAATAATGATTAATACGAATAAGAAATAATTTGAAAAAAATGATTATTTTGTTTTTAATGGTTTATAGATTTTAGTATTTGTATTCTAATTATTCAAAAATTATTTTTTTAGATAAAATTGTTAATCTTACAATTTTTATTTCATTAAAATAAAATTTTTAACTAGTTTAACTTAACAATAAGTGTGCAAATTAGTTTAAAAATAATAAATTCAATACCCTTTTATAATCAATTCAATCTTAAAATATTTGATTAAATATGATCAAAGGTTTTATTACTAATATTCTTCAAAACTATTTTGAATAGAAAGGCCCATTGGTGCCCCTCACAACCCCCATTTATAGGATCTTATGTATATACTTTGAGAAATTGTTAAATTTCCTTAAAATTCAAAGAATTACCTGCCTATCATTTTCATCATTTCCATCAAACTTATTCATATATTTTAATACTTTATTACATTAAAAAAAAGTAAACAAACAAAATAAAAGTATAATGTATCCTTTAATTATTTTAAATAAATAAATAAATATTATGTTATATTTTGTTTTCTATTAAAATTTTCATTCATTTATTATTATGGTTTGATTATTTATTAACAAAAGGTCTATAATAAATTTTATTGGAGTCCTTGTGTGTAAAATAATGACAATTATGTTTTAATTATGATATTTAATAATCAATAAGGATGATAGATATATTTTATTTTTCTAATTGTATGAACAATATTTTATCATCTATTGCTAATATTAGTTAGAACTTTCATAAATGAGCCTAATTTTTTTTTACTTTTAACACCCATTACCAAAACATGAAACAATATATAAATAAATAAAATAATAACATCTTTATTTTTAATTTATTAAATTTTATCAAATATAATTTAAAAAATAAATTTAAATACCCAAAAAGACGCAATAATTAAATGAAAATTAAATTTCTTGCCATTTAAGGCTAATTCTTGCTTTCAATGAAATTTATCCTTTTTTCAAACAAAAAAGATAATATTCTAATTAGTGGATTATGATTTAAAATAATGTTCAAAATAAAATAATTGATAACAATTTTTTCATATCATTTAAATTCTTTAAGAATGTCTATAAAATTTTTATAAATAAAAGAATTTTATTATTTAAATTAAAATAAAACACAAAAAAAGAAAGTGAATATTATAATAACAAGTAGGAATTATAAATTAAATTTTTGATTAACTTTCTTATTTTTAACTTTTTAAAAAAATGGACTTATATTTTCCATAATTAACTGATATATTAAGATGCGTCAATAAAAATTAAATATAATTGATAGAATTTACCTAAGCAATGCTCTAGATACAACAATTATGCAAGCTTAAAGCAAATATAATACTAGTAGATTTGTAATTTTAAAGATGTTTTTATTGTAAGATAGATATAAAATAATATTAAATGGATGAATACAATACATTACCATGCGGACATGTTTACCATCTAAAGTGTCTTTCTTAAATTGCGATTTAAAATTGTCCAAATTTAGACTTTGAAAATGCATATATAGAATGCGGATTTTGTTAATAATTGCTAACAACAAGTTAAATTAGAAAATCCGTTCCAACATAATTTATTTAATAAAGAGAGCAATATATGCTAAATTAATAAGCTATAAAACTTGAGTAAGAGGATAGGTAATTGAGGCAATAATAAGCTATGAATAAGTAATTTACATGCAACATTTGCTAGGATGAGAAAAATATCAATAATGAAGGAAGAACTTTAAATTGTGGTTGCTAATTTTGTGAAGACTGTCTGAGAGAATATGCTTTATAAAAGATAAAAAATGGCGAATTTTATGAAAATTAAATTTTTTGTCCAAATTCATGCAAAAAATAAGGTTCTTTCTTAGATACATTCATGATCAAAGATCTATTAAAGGATGAAAACGAAGTTTATTATTAAAAAATGATAGATTTTAGAGCCAAAGATTACGAAAGAGATCCTAATTTCAAGCTCATAAAATGCCCAGGATATTTGCTTAAATCATAAAATTCAAAAGAATTAAGTATTATGAAATAAAATCAAATAGATGACTTTAGAATGAAGAAAATCTCCATACCAAGTGGTTTTACTATACACGAATGCTAAAATATGTGGGAATACGACTAAAGGGATAATCTGAAATAAACTAAATGCAATATTTGTTAGTATGAGTTTTGTCTATTTGGGTGTGAAAAAACTCACCAAGGTTTCACTTGTGAACAATTTAAATAATGGTTAATAGAGAATAGTGTGGTCGATTAAGAATTTTAAAAATTAGTTTAAAGAGATAAGCTTTTCCAATGTCCAAAATGTTAATCTTATATTTAAAAAAATGGAGGATGTAACCATATGACTTGCAGGAGGCCTGGCTGTGGTAAAGAATTTTGTTGTGTATGTTTAGCTGATCATCCTTGCGGAAAACATTGAAAATATTCATTATAAAATGGTACTTGTTTAAAAACTTATTATTAGTCAGATTTTCAGAAAATGAATTTAGAAAGAATAAAAATAAATTACAAATATTTTAGTTTTATAAAATAAAACAATCTGTTATTGATTGATGTAAGGTTTTTTTTAATATTTTGTTTGAGATAAGAGAAGTATTATTATTTTTTTATATATTAGTTATGTAAAATCTACTCATTATATATATTTTAATCTATACATATTTAAAAAAATCAAATAAATAAATTATTTTTTTGGTAGAAAAACATATTTGTATTTTGCATTTAAAAATAAAATAAATCTGATGAGTTTAAATTTTATGCTAAGTTAACTTCTTTTTACAAACAAAAAATAAAATTTATTTTTATTAAAAATTTACAAAATAGTTTTTATTATTATTTATTTTTAAAAATAAATAAGTTTTTAATTGAGCACCTTCTAACTTCTGCTATTTTTCTCATGTATTTTTCCAACTATTAATAATTTTTAGGTGTCTTGAGACATATAAAAATTAAAAAATTCTTTAAACACTCTTTATTATTATTATATTTAAATTTTTTTATATGCTTGCAAGCTGTAAATCAATTTAGAATATTAATAATTTTTCCAAGATTTAAAAAAATAAAAAATTATCTATTCAACTTATTATAATTTGATTAATATTAAATATTCTAATAAGTAAATCTTTATTCTAAAATTCATAATCAATAAATAGTCAATTTAAAACATAATTATTTTAAAGACATAAATGTTATTTACAAATATTCATTGATTTTATAGCCTTTGATTTGGTTTTAGTGTTAGCAAATACTTATATTCAAACCCTTTAAGTTTAAATCTATTATTAAAAAATTTTTTCATTTTGTGTGTTTCTAATATGTTTATTTTTATCTTTGATTTAAGACTTTATCAAGTTAAAAGCCAAATTAGCTTTTTTGAATATTTTATTCTAATTAAAAATTTCGTATATATTAACATAATTATATTTTAGAGCAAGCAAATAATATAGAAAACCGACCAATAAACCAGCCAATAAATTATTATTAATATTATATGAGTTCTTAGTATAAAAATTCTAATGGATGGGAATCAGTGTACTCGGAATAAGGTTAATTATAAGGGTCCCATTGTATATATGAATCATAAATAGTATTTAAAATGGATAATCCTAATTACTCTTAATAAAGTTAATATTAAATCATTCAATCAACTAATCAAAAAGAATCATAATAAAGCGAAACTAATTTGTATGATATGATTTCTAAAAGTTACAACTTCATATTTAGCTATGAACAACTTGCAAGTTAAATAAAGCAAGCGTAAATATAATAATTAGCATAGATTAGTTAAAATTAAAAATAAGTTAGTAGTAGGTAAAATTTTATAAATAGTGATATAAATATAAGTCGATTATAATCATAAAATAATAATAATTTTAAAAACCTTTATTAGAATAGATAATCATATGATTATTCTACAACTGATTAAAGTTAGTTGAAATTTTAAACCAATTAGTTTGAGTAAAGTAATAAAGATCCTACTTATTTAAAATATTTTTAAAATTTAAGCCAAGCTTTGTCAGGAAATGCTAATCAAAATGATTTAGTTTTTTTTAGTTCTTGTATTAAAGAAATTTAATTACTTTGTGAAAAGAAACCAAAAATAAAAATTTGTTAATTGTAAAAACAAATTAATCAAATGAATACTCCTTAGATTGATAAAATTGAAAAGTAGATTTCTGATGAAGAAAAGGAAGAAACTAAGGTTGATAAGGAATTATAATAGCATGATCAAAATTAGGAAATAAAATTGTAAAATGATCAATTAATTGAGAAATAAAAAAGCGAAGAATTGAAAAAATAGTAAGAAATTTAAAATAGTTTGTGTGGCTTGTGCTTAGATCCAATCAACTCATATTCTCATTAAGTTATAGCCCCAAAATATTTTACTGATACTTATTAATACTTTCAAGCAAAGTGCGGTCATTACATAAGCAAGATATGTTTAGCAACAACATACTAAGGTATATTTTAAGATTCAATCCCAAAGACGGTAAAATAATATGACGAGTAGCTTGAAAAGAAAAGTAAATTAGATCTTTAGTTAAATTGCAATCATTGCAATTATAAGCTCTAAATGGATGAAGTTTTAGAGTAAAATAATGGCTATCTCACCCATGTAAGGTCTAACAGAAAATAATTTGAGTGTGGTATTTGTATAGTTGATTATGACCTGGAGGAAGAGGGTATCGCTATGTTTGATTGTGATCATATCTTTTGTATTTAATGCTTAACCAGCTATATTATTTAGTGCATTAACTAAAATAAATTTAGATATGAAGACTTTAAATGTCCTCAAGATAAATGCACTGCTATAATTAATAACTATACTGTTGATAGATTAATGAATACACCTGAGAACTAAATGCTTTTTAATCGTATGATAAGAATGTAGCTTGTTCACACCACTTTTAAAAAAGAAAAAATAGCTCTTTGTCCAGGTTTCCAAATGAGAAATAAACAAACTAATAATATTTTGAATGTTGATTAGGAAACAATTACTTTACTGCGTTTGGGTATGCCTCCATAGTTATCAGATGATGTAGAAATAATTGGATGCACTACTTTCTTTAGCTATGATGAAAATAAAGTTTAATTTTACGAGTGCAGCAATTGCAAATACAAATCATGCTTAAAAGGATGTGAAGATGCACATATAAAAGGATCAAAAAGAGGAAAAAATTGCTCAGAGTTTAAAAAGTGGAAATAGTAAAATTAAGGTATGGATATTGATTTATTGGCTATTTTTGATAAGGATACTATGTGCTAATGTCCAAAATGCAAAGCTATCATCATCCGTAACGGAGGTTGTAATCACATGACATGCACAATGCCAAATTGCGGCTTCTAATTTTGCTTTAAATGTCAATCAAAATGGCTGTGCTGGAAGCATTTACATTACTTTTGATATATTCTTAGTATATTAAATAACACAATAAAAAATTCAAAAGATAACAAACTAAAACAATTATTATTATTATTATTGTTTTATATATTTTTACATTTAAAAATATTTTTGCTTTAAAATAATAATTTATATGAATTATTTCATTTCATAATAAAACTAAAATGTCATTTAAGTTAATTAACAAAGTAATTATTTAATATTAAACTTTTATAATAAAGATTATATTTTCTGTGTGATGCACTTTAATAAATTTTATAATATGTTATTTGCTTTTTTCCTTTATTCCTTATTTAGAATGAATTAATTTTGAAAAGGTTTGATTTTCTTAATAATATTTAGAAGGACTTCAACTAAAAATCTATAAGAGAAATTAAGTGCAAATTTATTTGTACATAGGTAAATTGATTGAAAAAAATATTTTGTGTGACCCGTATCTGTAGAGATGAGTTTAGACTTTCCCTGTACGATCTTGTTAGATCCATCTCCTCAGTGGAGGTCAATACTTATGTAAGAAGGGATTTTAGCTTAATTAAAAGCTAGTATGCTACTCATGAGAAATTGATAGTTCTATGAAAATATACTCCCCTTCTACTAATTAATAGCTTCAATAACTATATTAATAACTAAAAAAGATTAATCTTTTTTATGGGTTTTTAAATAAAATATTATGAGTATTTCACGAACTATTTAATGTCAAACATAAAAAACTTAATTTTTAGCAAACATATTTTTGTTTATAAAAATATGATCCAAATTATAAAGTAATAAATAAAATAAAATAAAGACATCCGCTTTAACGATTAAATAATTAAAAACTGTTGTCATAGTTATTAAGCAATATTAAAACAAAATATGTAAATTGAGTATTACCAATTGCTTTTAATATTTTTGGTTTAATATAATTAACTAATTATTTTTTTAACAGATAAGAGAAATGATTTAAGTTTTTACATCTTTGATATAAAAATTTTTTAAAAAGAAATAAACAAACATTTTTGAAATTTCCAAAAGAAAGCCAACAGTGAAGGAAAATGAAAATACTCTGGTAACTGACCATTCCATTGTTATTGAAGGTAGCCTTTGAAAATATAAAATGAGTGTTTTGTATAATTTATACTTTTAATTAACATTATTTGGTTCAAATGCTCACTAAAAACATTATGTCAATTTATAAATTTAGCAAAAGAAGTAAAGCAGCAATTTAAGTGTAGAATCTGCCTTGATTAGGGGTAATTAATATAGAAAGTCGAAATATTTTAATTTAATTATTATAATTTAATACAGTGAAACACCAGATAGCGCTGTATGCATGCCATGCAAGTGTTCAGGGAGCATGAAATATGTACACGTTGAATGCCTGTACTTTAATATAAATCTTTAATTATAGACATAGTTTTTATTTTCTTTTTTATTGAATGCACTATCTTTTTATATAAAAGGCAAGCATGGATAATTTAAAAGAAGTCTCTGAAATGTGAGATTTGTAATTATGAATATTCTATAAAATGGTTTAAGTGGGCAGATTAGCATAACATTTTAGAGTAAGAAAAAATTACTTTGAATTATTAATTAATTAATTGCTTATATTTATCATGAAATTAATTAATAATCTTTTGATTTTCATAGATTATTTTTTTTATCTATTTATTTATTCTATCAAAAAGTTAAAAAGTTTTTTTACTTTTCTTAATATAAAAGTAATCCTACCTTGAAAAAACTATAACAAAGTAGTAACTAATAAAGGCAAAGAAGGTAGCAAGCACAAAATGAATAAAATAGAATTAGACATTATTAAAATCTTTTAAGAAGCTTTGGAAAGAGAAAAAGCTTAACAGTAATTTAAAAGCTTTAAATTATATTTCTTATTTCAGGTATTATAGTGTGTTTTGTATTCGCTTATTCTAATAACTAATCAGAAAATTGGTAATAATCCAAGAATTCTAAATAGCACCAAAGAGTTTATTTCACTTCTATTATTTCTTATTGCCTAACTATCATAGTTGCTTATTTTTGGATCTCTTAATCCAAAGGATTCGAGTATACTTTTTAAACAAATTTGAACTATTTTAAGACCCATTTACCTTCATTGTAATAAAATAATGTTATAAACCTTTAACAGCAGTAATATATGCAAGATTAACAACTAGATTAAAACAATTCTAATTCTTAAATAGAAATAGACGTTTAGCAGTAAAATTAAGAACATTAAGTTAATGGTGAAAGAGGTCAAATATATTTAAATTTTCAATAAAATTAAAATTAGTCTTAATAATATGAGCAATAGGATTAACAAATATAAAATAACAACATATAATACATTCAATAAAATAATAACTAAGTAGAAGAACTTTAATAATAATAACAATAAAATGACTTATCGTTATAAAGCAAGGCAAATTAAGAGATGCATATAGATATAGAAAACTAAAATGACTAAGTTTAGGATTCATTTTAGAATGCCAAGTAGTACCCCTTTTGCTAGGATATCAAAAAAAATTATAAAATTATTATATTTAATAAAAAGAGGAATGCATCTAGTATAAAATACAATATATAAGATCAAATGGCAAAATAATTTAATTCAAAAAATGTAATTTAAACTGATTCTAATGGAGTAATCCCTTTAGGAGACAATATCCATTAAAGTAAAACTTAGGAATTTTAGCTGAGTTAGACAGATTAGTAACCAAGCTAAATTCATTAAAATTAAGAAATATTAGGTTTTGGTAGCTTTAAAATAGATTAAAATAGAAAAATTATTGAATTCGGAGAGAGTGAAAGCAGCGAAGAAACAATTTAAGAAAAATTTTAAATTAAACGAGAAAATAAGTAATACTTTGATAATGAATAAGAAGTCTAATTAAATAACTTAGAAAGAAAACATGAAGAAAATATACCTTCAACATATCGAGAAAAGCAGCAAAGTAATACATGCATTGATATCAAACAGTAAAAATTGATACTGAAGCACAAGCAAAAAAAATAGCAATCCAAATAGGATCTTAGTAAAATCGAAAATAATACCTAATATATTGAATAGAATCAAGAGCAAATTCATTCAATTCAAGAAAATAATAATGATGAGAATCAATAAAATATTTAGCAAATATAGTAACATGATAATACCTTAGTCCCTGATAAAACTAGCAGCATTAATTAATAAATAAAACAGATCTAATGTGTTAAGGATAATGAAGACCATAGCTCTGGCCAATAAATATTCCAAGAATAATCTAACACAGATCATCATATATAATAGCAATAATAATAAATGCATGAAAACTAGGTGGAATTAATAAATTTTGAATGCAATGAAAGCATAGAAATCTAAAATGATAACATAAAAAGCACTAGTGATTAACATCAGGGATTAGGACTAAACATGGAGGATATATAAGTTATATTATCGAACGAAGAGAATGTGCCTTCATAAAAAACATTTGATTAATAATCTGCCAGAAAGCAAAGCCATAATAATGATATTAAAAGCGATTGGCAAAAATATTTAAAAAATGAATGATATAACTAAATCAATAAAATAATTAAGCTTAGCTAAATAGAATAAATTGGTTTAAATATTTAATTAAAAATTATAAAACTATTAAATAGATAAAAAAATTCATTTTTATTCAAAATTTTTCATTAGATTTTATTTTTATATGCTTTTTGTTTTTTTTTATTTTTTTTTAGGTGTTCTATTGAGTTAAATTTCTAAATTAATTTTAATTAAAGAAATAAATAAATGAATATAACTAAAATTTTTTGCTTTGTTTTAGAAATATATGAAGGAAAGCTAGATAGAGGTTTGCTTTAAATTTTATCAAATATTTAGATAACATTTTAGAAAAGTCAGAAAGTATAAGTTTTATACTTTAACATAAAAATCTAGCATCCTTCAAAGTGTTTTAAATTTATCTTAATTATAATTTGAATCCAATAAATAAATATATTAATTTCTCTTATTGAATGTTAAAAATTCTCGTATAAAATATTTGATTATAAATTATTATTTATTATACAATAATTTTAAATAATAATAATTTTAAATAAAAGAAATATAGAATGAATGATTTAATCATTTATATTTGATACAATATTTGAAGTAATATTTACTATTTATACTATATATCTTAGCTATAACTTTATAGGAGAATCTAAAAGCTAAAAAACAATAGATTAAGCTTACATTTAAAATGTAGGGATTAGCTCAAACTCCATTTGACTTATTTGAACCACAATAAAGGTAAATATTTGAGTATAATTTAAGTATAAAGCCATCTATTTACAGTTTATGATGTTTATTATCAATTTTTATATGTTAAGATGTTAGTAGGCTTTTAGCATTCTGCTTATGTTAGAGATGCAAAGCGTAAATAAAATTAAATTTAAATATTTAGAATTGAATTTCTAATAAATCAATAAATCAAGAACATCTTAAATATCAAACATTTTATGAATAATAGGTTATTTAGACTGCCATAAAAGAAGAGTGGAGTGCTGAAATAATAAATTTTTAAAGAATTTATAGAAAAAGCTTAAATAAAAATCAAGATCTTAGATGAAGAAAATGACAACGAAGTTTTATTTTATACGCCAATACTGTAAATAATATTAAGAAATTCTAATAAATAAATGTTTTTTTAAAATGAAAAAAGAGATATATCTAGTTTTGGGTATCTTTCCCTCATTATATTAAAAGAATCTTCATCTACCATAATACTCAAACACACATTATGCTACTGTAATGGAAAACCATATTTAATCAAAGATCATTAAATAAGGCTGCTTTTTACAAGATGCCTCAATAAAATCAACAATATTGAAAAGTTTTCAAAATATGCTATGAATCCTCGAAATGGCGAAGTAATTATTTGTTTGCATTGGTTTAATTATCAATAGATTTTAATATTGATATTGAAAAAGTTATAGGAGAAATTAAAAAATATATATTTTAATTAACTTACTATTATCCATCCTGACTGATATTAATTTAAACATAAAAAATTTATATAGATTTCTCTAAAAGATGCACTTTTTTTTGAGAAAGAAACATTTCAAAAATTTAATGAATCTCCTTTATTAGCTATTAAACCTATGCTAGAGCTATACAATCAATAAATACACATACTCAAATAATATACAAAATTAATTCTAGTTGTGCTTGAAGAATTACCTTAAATATTTAATTAATACTCAGATATTAGTTTTTTATCATTGAATCAAATTAATTTACAACTTTTAAAAGTTAAGATGTGGTTAATTGACCCAGACACTTTTGAAGATTAGTCTGAAATAAATGAGTAAATAAAAAGACAATCCTAAATAGTTTAAAAGAAAGATGATTTAAAAATACTTAACGAGATAGAAATTATTGGAGATATTTAAAATATAGAGCAGATTAATAAAGGAGGTTTTGGTTCAATATAAAAAGGCAAATTAGGTAAGATAAAATTCATAAAACTAATTAATTTCAATAAAATATTTTAAATAGAATATATAATGAATGGGAAAAGGGAAAGCAAATAGTTTATCATTAAAAAAGATAGAGAAGACTTGCACTATTAAGTGAAAAAAGTTCCTCATGAAATTAATATTTTGTAAATTATTTTTTTTAAAACAAACACACCAAATAAATTATTTTTTAATTCATAAAATAAAAAGGAAGTAAATTAAAGATGAGTCTAATTTGTTCATTGCAAAATATTATTATTCAAACTAGCCAAAATATTAAAATATCCTCTTTATGGACATGTACCAATATAAATCGCTTGATATATTAAAATTATAGTTTAGCTAAACTATGTCATTAATAACTAAATTATATATTATGTGGTAAATCGCTTAAGGGATTCAGTTTCTTACATCCAAAAATGTAGCTCATCTTGACTTAAAACCTGCTAATATAGTCGTATTTTAAATTATTTCATACATATTTTATTAATTTAATTAATATACTTTATTTTTAATATTTTTAAAAATGCCTTTTTAATTTTAGATAGGCTATATAATGAATATTTAATTCAATTAATTGTTTAAAAATTATTTTTTTTTAATCAGCCTTATATAGAAATTATCAGTTATATTTTCTGATGTTTTAATGTTTTTAATAATAAATAAATAAACAGATTTCAAAAGGATATTTAGCTAAGATTATAGACTTTGGTGAAGCTTATCATCCAGATGTATGTAATGGTAAAGAATTTTACAATAATTAATAAAGATTAATTTTTAAGTCTTATTTTTTAATGAAAGGAAATCCTAATTACAAGCCAGGAAGAACACTTCCCTACACTCCTTACAGTAATAATAATGATAGATAGGCATCATATAAAAATTTAGATATATTTAGCTTTGGGATGGTCCTTTCAGAAATAGTTTTCGATACATATCCTGTAGATTTCAAAAGAGGAGCTTTACATAAGCTTGAAGAGAAATTTTCAAGAGGAGATATAAGGGGAAGATTAGTTAAAAACTATTAGAGACATTTCGGACCAAAACATATTATAAACCTTCTCCATTGCTTAATCTTTCGTTGCATAGATGAAAAAGGTAAGTAACATTTTAAAAATTATATTTGTTTTAATAATTTATTTTTTTATAGAAAACAGACCTACAATCGATTGGATTATTTTAATAGTAAAAACATTATAAAATTAAGTAGAAAAAATATTTTCTTATCATTTTCCTTACAAATGATCTAATTTAAAACTTGAACAATAGTTAGTTAGTTAATTAATTAATATATAAAATTGTATTTACTCTTTCATTTTTATAAATATATATCAAGCTGTATATAGAAAAATTATTTTTATTTAATCTAACTATTTAAAAAATTAATTTATTTAATCAATTAAATTTTTTAATATTTGATATGAAAGTATCTTTCCTCTATATTAGATTAACAGCTCTAATTTCAAAATAGTAGAATGAATAAAATTCGTGTTTGTTTTCCTTAACTATTCGTTAATAATTAGAAATAAACTAATAGGAAAATTAGTAAAGCAATAAATAATATAACAAGCATATAAAAATCAATTAGTACTTTTCTCAGTAAAATTGATTTGTTCCTAAAACTGATTTCTAAATGAATGAAATACAAGAAAGAGTTAAAACATAGTTATCAATTTCATTAAAGAATTTTAATGAAATTGTTAATATTAAATTCTTAGAAAAATTCTAAGAATTCAATATATTTTTTATAAAATTCGTTGAAAAGAAAATACTAAGCAACAAACTTTAATTAATTTATTCAAAGGTTTGTGTGAAATAGTGATTTATTTATTTATATATTGATTAATTAATTAGTCCATATATTTTAAAGAAGTTAACAAGTTCTATTAATAATAAATTTGCAAACATAAAAAAACTTTCAAGGCAACAAAAAGAGTACTCACTAAAAAAGAATCTACTGAAATTTACTTTGAAAGATAAATAAAATAATTTTTATATCCCCTAATGATTTACACTTAAGTGTCAGACGAACTTTCTTTTAAGGATATTGAGGCATCATTGGATTATGACATAAAAGTATCCTTCATTTTTATTTTTAAGGATTGAATTTCTCTTACTTATTATTTAATTAAAATTAGTCTTATAACATTATACAACCTCTTGGATAGGGAGCGAATGGCTTTGTCTGTAAAATAGAAGATTTTAAATCAAAGGAATGCTATGTAATAAGATTTATTTCTTTTTATTCTTTTTAAGAATTCAAATGAAGCAAAAAAATATTATGTATACTTACTATTAACATATACTAAATAAAAGGCTATGAAGGTTGTTGATAAAAAAAGAAAAGATATCTAGAATGTTATGAAAAGACTTGATTAAGAAATTAAAGTATGAGCATTTATTTAAAAAGTATATTTTATTGAGATTATTTTCTTTTAATATAGATTTAGAAGGAATTGGATCACCCTAATATAATAAAATTATTTAAGCATTTTGAAGATGATTAAAACCATTACTTAATCATGGAGCTTGCTTAAAATGGAGAAATTAAAGATTACCTAAACATTAACAAGCCGTAAAATTTTTACTGCTGATTTAAAATATTTTGAAAGATAAATTTAATATTTTATTAATTTATTTTAAATAATTTATTGATTTGAATATATTTCTGTTATTTTAATTTAACAATTAATTTTTTTCTTAATAACGAACTAATAGATTAAGCGAAAGTTAAATCTTAGATTTTAGTTATTAACTGGCCTGTGGAATTAAATATCTACATGATAAAGATATAGTGCACAGAGATTTAAAACTCAATAACGTTCTTCTCTCAAATGGAAAAATAAAAATTGCAGATTTTGGATTAGCAACAAAAGTTAATGATGAAAACCCTGAGTGCAACACTATGTGTGGGACAGCAAATTACTTATCTCCGTAAAATATTTTATAAATTAAAATTATCACTTAAAGAATGTTTATTTATTTTTATTTATAGTGAGATATTAAATAGCAAGGGATATGGGAAAAAAACAGATATTTGGAGTTTTGGATGTATTTTATATGCACTTTGCTCAGGCAATCTCCCATTTTTTAGTGGAAATCCTTCTTAAACTATTTAAAATATAAAGGAAGGTAAGTGGTAACTGCCTTAAAATATTTCAGATAATGTTAAGGATTTACTTTCAAACACTCTAAACTGGGATTAAAATTCTCGCTTTTCAATAGAATAAGTTCTATCACATAAATTTTATGAAAAAAAGCATAAGCAAAGCATTATCATTTTTAACTAAGGAGCTGATGCTATTTCTAACTAACAAAATAAATTGTCTACTCCTAACAAAGTACTTCTTGACTGGACTTCCCCAAGATTTAATGCACCTATTCATCTTTAATAAAAATCTTAATCAAGTTAAAAAAAGAACAAGAGAATATCTAACCTAAAAAATTAAAAGTCTTTGACTTCAATGAAACTTGATCTCAGTGATTGCAATAAGGAGAACCAGCCTAATTTAATAAATAGCTCTAACAATAAAAGTAATAATACAGCAATAATTGAAAAGCAAAAAAGTACTAAATCAAATACTTATAAAGAATAATAAAATATATAAAGCAATTAACAAAACAGCTTAGGGATGAGTAATATATTTTTAACAACAGCAAGATCAATAAACTTGGCTGATAACTCTATAATAATGTCAACCTTATAAGACAATCAACTTAACAATACAAATAATAAAAAAGAAAACACAAAACCTACATAAAAACTCTAATATTATTTATAACAAAATTCTAATACTTCGTAATAGTTGAAATAGTCATCTATTTTAAATAATTAGGGCCAAGCAAGTGGCTATAACAATTCAAGAAACAGATTTGATCTATCATGCAATAATGTGATAAATTAAAATAAATCATAGCAATCTCTTTTACAGTACAATGGATATAAATCCTAGTCTGTCATACCATAATAATAGCAAGCTTTTTCTTAAAATTCTTAATAAATTTCTAATAAAAATTAACCTTAGCAACAAAACACAAAAGAGTTAACACCTAAGTAATTTAATCCTTACTTAAGTTAAAATAGTGAAAAAACGTAATAAGATTATTCAAATAATGCATTCAAATCTTACAGGAGCACTTCATCTCTTCATTAAAATATATCAATTGCTAATACCAGCTAAACATATAGAAATCCTCTTTAAGAGTCTTAGATAAATAAAAATAATTAATAAAGATAAGAAGCTTTTGACAATACTAAATAAGCATTGCACAATGTTAAAAAACCTTTGTAATATTTTTCGTAATAACAACAAACCTAAAAAGATGGAGATAATTAAATGTTTACTTAATCACAAAACAACAATACGAACAAACAAATGAAAGGAGATAACACTTTAAATGGCAATTTAAAATACTCTAGTTTATCTACAAATTCGCAGACACTGAATAAAAACGACGAATCTTATATTCATAACTATCACTAACCTAGGATAAGATCCCAACAATCCTAATAAAATGTTAATTTAAGAGAAAAAAGTCCTTCATGTCAATTTATTTAAAAAAATTAAGAAATCAGCTCACAAAATAATTGTGATGGCATTAAAGATCTCTAAAATATAAATAAAATTTAGCAAAACTCTTAAATCAAAAGAAATTATTCACAATAAATAACTCCTAAAGAGATGCAAACAAATTCAAACATATAAAAATTAGAATATGCTAATCGTATCTCATAGTTATGCGCAAAAGGTGATCATAATTTTTTACTAGAAAAAAAGAGTAGCTCTAACAGTAATAATAATTGTTAATAAAATGTCTAAAGCAGTAAGAATATAAGATCTCTTAGCAATAGTCAATTTACTATTAACAGCAATATAAAATAAAAAATCCAAAAAGATACTTCTGAATTATCAATCTAAGTCACTGACAGATAAATTACATTTTAAGGAAATGAATAAAATGAAAAAATTAATTTTACAAAATCACCAACCTAGATTTAAACAAGAAATAATTCTAAGTCATTCTCTTAGAGTGTAAATTGTGCTCCAATAGCTTCATCTAAAGAAAGAAAAGTTTCATTTGTTGCTTAGTCAGCTGATTTATAAGAATAAATATAAATAATCCAGTCGAAATCAACCCAATAAAGTAATTTAAAATATTTTGACATATTCTTCAAACTAAATTTATTTTTTTTTATAGCAGGTGCAGTGAATTTTGCAGACTCTAAAACATAGTACCAAAGCAACGATACTAATTCCTCGTTCCCTGTTTCTCCTCTTTCAACACAAGGTTTGAAAGCTAATAAAGTTAACACTAAAAATGGTATAATTGAAATATCAGAAAACAACTGGCTTTCAATTGAATGCTAAAATGGCTAACTAATTTTTAAAATATCTCCTAATGGTGAATAGGTAATTTATTAAAAAAAAGAATCAAATTTAAAAAATATTTTAAATAATTAGATTTAGATATAAAAATTTTAAAAGAGCAAATACTAGAAAAAGAATTATGATTTATAATCCTTACCTGAAAAATATATAAAATTATATACATATGCAAAGGTTGTCTGTCAAACATTAAAATCAAAAACACCCCTAGTAAAAATATAAAACGAAAAGGGTACTTTTATGCTTATGTCAAACCAACCTAAGTAAAATTATGAAGTCTCCCTCTCTAACGGATACAAAGTAAGCCATGTAATAGGTACTGACATCATGACTGTAAAAGATAAGCAAAACAAAGAATTCATAGTTTACCTGAGCTAGCAAAATCTTAATAAAAGCATCCCACAAGAAATAACACTTGCAGTTAAGGTTTCTTTGGAACAAATGAGTTCTTGCTTACAAAAACAAAATGAATAATATCTCGCTAATTTTAAATGAGATTGAACCAATAAATTTTAAATTGATTAAAACAAATTGCTTTAAAATATTTTGATATGAATAAATAACTAAAAACAAATAACTTAATATTTAATTAATTAACTAAAAAACTAACTAATTAACTAAAATATAATATAATAAAATAATTAAAATATGTGTGTATACTTCCTATCTTGCATCTTTTATGTAAATATTTACTAATTCTTTATAATTAAATTAATTATTATCAATTTAATTTTATTTTTTATATTGTTAAAAGATGTATTTAATTTAAAAATATAAATTCTCATCTAATTATCTAAGAAAAATTTTTTAGGTGGAACAGACTATTCTCACTCATGCTTTATGATCTTGACAATAGAAATGATCTTAGAATCTTTCTTTCTAAATCTTTTAATTGTTTTTAATATATAAAAGATATTTTTATTAAATTAATCAGAAACAATTTATTATAATTTCAAAAAGTATCAAAAATATTGCAATAATTAAAAATTTAATTGATTTAGTAGATTAGAAAGTAAGTAAGAATGACTTCAACTTAGGTAAAATTACAATAGCTTGACTTGTAAAGAAAGGATATAGAAACATAAATTAGCGCATTAAATAAAGAAATTAAGTATTATGAAGACAAAAGTATTTTTAGCATAAAATATTGTTGGTTTTGTTGATTTTAAACTTTAAATTTAGATTATAACAAAAGTTTAGTTGATGAAGAAGGTTTTCCAAGAGCTGATTTAGATTTTGGAGAATTAAGCACATACAAAAATCTCAAAAGAAAATTTAATGGTAAAATTATTTAGAAGCAACAATTATTTTACTTTTTTTATTAAATTTGAAAAGAATTAAACAATGATTATAAAGGCTTAATGGTAGAAATAGAGAAAAGTAAATAAATATTTATTTGCTTTTAGGAATCTCAGTTATTTATCTCAAAATTATAATCTAGGTTTAGGTGATTTACATGAAGAATACAGAGAAAGTGGATAAGCCTAAAGGGATTTAGAAGAATATGAAAAGAATATGGAAATAATGAAAAAAACTGAAGCTGCTGAAAAAGCTAAAAAGGAATATGATGAAGATATGAAAGATGAAAATTTAAATGCAGAAATAAAAAAAAATATTTTGATTCCATTTGCTTATATAAATGAAGTAGTAGATTAATCTCCAGCATTTTAAGCAGGTGTTAAACTAAACGATTTAATTGTTTCTTTTGGTCCTGTAAATCATTACAATCACAAGGAATTATAATTTTTGATAGAAACTGTTAAATCGAATGTCAACAAAGAAATTCCAGTCTAAGTATTAAGAAAAAATAATAAAATATAATAGTCTGAATAATTTTACTACAAGAATGAAAATTACGAACTAGTAAATTTAACTCTCACTCCTCGTACATGGAGCGGTCAGGGAGTCCTAGGGTAATAATATAATTTTATTGATTTGGCTAAATAATTATAAACATATTTAAATATTTATCTAAAAGGTGTCGCTTCAAATTAGTTTGAGTTAATAAATTTTGTTATAAAAATTGAACGAAATACTTAAAAAATAGATTAAAAATATAAATAATGTTGTGTTTATTATAAATATTTATTTTATTTTGTATTCTAAAATTTATTTTTTATCAAAAAATTAATTTAAATTAAACCTCTTAAGAAAAGTTTGAAGTTATTTGAAAATTTAATTTAAGATATTAAAATAATTTTTATTTTACTTTTTATAAAAAATAGCATAAACAAAAAATGTTTCAAACAATAATTTAGAAAAATTTTCTATTCAACAAATTTAATTTATTCTAAATTTAAATTTGATAAAATTTAGTTAGACTTTTTAATTTTATTAAAATATGAAATACTTTTTTATTGTCAAAATATTAAATTACAAAACTAAATTTAGAATATTTGCTGTTTCATCTTGAAAGGCATTTCAATATTAAAAAGTATTTTGAGATTTTTTAATTTACCTGTTAAATAATTAATAATTAAAATTGTTCATTTTGTGTTTTTTTTAATATTTATTTTATTTTGTACTTTAAAATCTATTTTTTTTTATCAAGAACTTAATTTCAATTAAATCTCCTTAAAAAATTTAAATCTATTTCAAAATTTAATTTAAGATTTTAAAATATTTTTTTTGATTTCAATTTATAAAAAATAATTTAAAAAAAAAATATTTAAAACAATAAATTAGAAAAAACTTCTACTCAATAAAAAAATGTATTTATTCCAAATTTAAAGTTGATAAAAATTTAGTTACATCTTTTAATATTACTAAAATATGAAATACTTTTTTATTGCTAAATAATCAATCTTAAAATTAGAATATTTACTATTTTATTTTGATTGGTATTTCAAAATAAAAAAGTATTTTGACATTTTTAATCTACCGAATTATTACATAATTTTATTTTAACCAATAATAGATTAAATATCTTAAAGGTCTTATGTATGTGATGAGTGGGATTTTTTTCTTAATTAATAAACGACAAATTAATTTTTTTATTCGTTGAAGGATTGTGATTTAAAAAAGCATTGTATGAAATTTGAAGAAATTAAAAGTTAATTTGTTTTCTCCTAATTATTTCTTATAAAAAAAATTGATAGTGTTTTTATAAGTGTTTGAAAAGACCTAAAATCAAAGTTAGAAGGTATTGAAGCTAGTATCAATAATAAAAGGTTTAGCAGACTTTTTATATTAAAAAATAAAGACATTCAAAACAAAATATCACTTCTGATAGTTTTTAATTAGATATAATTAGCAATTAGCAATGCAAAATCGTAAAATTACCAAAATGGTTGAGAATTACTCGCTTGACGAAGTAATTGGATCCGGTTAGTATGGCAAAGTTTATAGAGCAACAAATATAAAAACGAATAAAGTTGTCGCTATAAAAGTAGTTAAAATATAGAAATTTAAAGAAAACCCTAAATTAGAAGAATGCACTGTAAATGAAATTAAAACCCTTAGTTAAATGGATGATAATAGACATGTTGTCTCATTTATTGAACTTCTCAGAAGTAGTAATAATTATTACTTTGTCTATGAATTTTGTAGTGGTGGAACTTTGGAAGATTAATTAAAAAAGAAAAAAATATTTAAAGAAAATGAAGCTCTTCACGTTTTTGCATAGTTACTAGAAGCCTTTAAGGTGTTAAGGAAATTCAATATAATGCATAGAGATTTAAAGCCTACTAATATTTTATTGCATAACAACTAAATTAAATTAGCAGATTTTGGATTTTGTAAATCCCTAACGAACCCAACTGATATGGCTCAAACTATGCTAGGTTCTCCTCTCTATATGGCGCCTGAAATCCTTAGAGGATAAGACTACTGTGTAAAAGCAGATATTTGGAGTTTAGGCGTTGTATTATATGAATTACTATTTGGCATATGTCCGTTTGAAGAGGTAATTTATGCTTAACAAATATGAATTAAAATCTAAAAAAAAACAGTGGTTTTTAAAGCAAATTGTATTTTAAAAGCCATGCAAAATTAAGATTTTTTTTAATATTTTTTTAATAATTATTAAATTAGAAATCGATAGTCAGACTAATTAGTCTTTTAAATGATGGTTAGTTGGTGATTAGAAAAGATATTTAAAATATTTCACCACAAACAGAAGCCCTCCTCATGGCTATGCTTGTAAAAGATCCAGAATAGAGAATATCATGGGATTAGCTTTTTTAAATCTAAATTAACAGTGACGGAGAGTATGTAGATCCCAACGCATAAATCAAAGGAGGAGCTTAAAATTTATCTTCTAAAAAGGAAAGAAGCTAGCAACCTAAACCTCCTCATTCTACTCCTCAATAATTTTAGAATGCAGCTTCAAGCTAAGAAGAGATACAAAAATAAAATTCAACAAACTCTTCGAACAACATGTTTCCATAGCATTAAAATCTAAATTCACAAACAAAACCTTAAAGTAGTATTTAACCAACTCACTTTAATCCTAACCATTAAAGGAGTGTTTCTTCTCATGCTATGTTTACTTAGCATTCAAAAACAGAAACACCATCAAAAACAGCTTTTGCAAATGGAGGAGGAATGACTCGAGACTACTCAAATGATAAAATAGGATTGACTTAAAATAATATGCAAGCCACTGAAAAAAAAAGCAATGAAAGCAAAGATAAAATTAATTCTGTTCAATAATTTTAGCAAGTACTTGAGACAAATGCTAATAATCTCGTAGGCTTTAACACTAATGAGATAAATCGCCCAAATTCATAGAATAGTGTCAATTCTTTTGTCCCACATCCACCATAAAGGGAGAATCCGTTTAGGAGTGCAACTACTGAAGATAAAATAGCATAACAAAATTTCAAAGCCTAAGACTAGCTAGACTCACCATTAGCCCCTTAGCGCTTATAATTAGATTAGACGTCGAATTCTTCACAGGCATAATAAATGAAAGACCCATAAAATAGCATAAAATTCCAAAGATAGGATCATAAAAGGGCACTTACTTCAATTGGAGGGGTAGCCAATTATCAAAAGCCACTTTCTATTAATAATAATATTATGAATATTTAATAGAATGAGCACATAGAAAATAATGCTGATTATCTAAACTTAAATCCCGCTGCTGCTGCAAATAATTCTGCTACTTCATCTTAAACTAATCTTGCAAGTAATTTGTACAGTAATAGTGATTCAAAGCGCAATATCCTCCATGGTTAAACCTTAGAAGATAGATATAAATAACCAATATTATAGACTTAAAAGCCTCCCACTCTTGTGGTTACTCCTACTTTGACTCTTTAAACATAACCAACATCTCAAATTATTCAAAAAGATCCATAAGTTTCATAAGATTTGGTTTCTACTTTATAATCTTCCTCATCTACTTCAGGAAGAAGCATTAATAATACTAGTTGTAATTAAAATAATGCAAATATCGCTTTAAATAATAATTCAGCATCTGCCTCAGGTAATTCTTAAGCACTTAATTTGTAAGTTTAAAGTAGTGCAAACAACAACCCAAGCAATTTGCAGAATTCAAGTAGTAGCTCAAAAATAGCAAGCAATAATTAGCTTAGTATAAGCGGAAACAATTAAATTTCTATGTATAGCTCAACTGGTAATCAAATTCCTCCAATTCATCCTTCGATTGCCTCTGCAGGAGTTTGTAAAAATAATAAGTAACAGAATGTAGATATATCTCAAAAAATAGTCTAGGAATTATCTAAAGAGAGAAACAAGCTTTTCTTTTTGACTTAGCTACTTTACGAGCTGATTGATATTTGCGAAAATGAAAATTATAACATAATACTACCATAAATAACTTATTAATACTACCAGCAAATAATTCTAACTCGTTGTGAAAGACTGAAGAAGCTTATAGAATTAAATTAGAGTTTCATATCTTAGCAGATAGATCTTCCTGCTCCACTAACAACTATGGATTTAGCAAGAACTATGATGAATGAAGGATATATAAAGATAAGGAGTGCAATTGAAAAAGAAATAACTTTGATAGAATAGAATTTCTTGCATGTTAAAAATGAATACCTTTATTTTGAAATATATTTTTAGCAGAATAATAACAACGAACAATTCTAATCAATGAAAAGTTAGAATATTGAGTAATTAATAAAAAGCTTTATTAAGCAAGTTATAGCTAATAATGATTCTGATGAAGGAGGTGAAACTTCTTACATTAATAGGTTAAGAGTCTGCGCTAAGTTAGTAGATGTTTACGATTTTGATAACATTTTAATAAATGAACTAGGAAATAATGTCAACAATTGGGCATATAATAAGGAAATAAAAAATGCTGATAAATAAAAAATTTTAAGTAAAATATTTAATCATTAATCACTTTCTCCTATAAACTGATTATTCGAAATAATACAAATAAATTCTAAAAATAGTAGCAATTTGAATTTCAAAATTAACTAACTGATTAACTGAATAATAAACAGAAAACTTTCTTACACACAGAAATGATTATAATTTAATAATTAAAATTTAAAAAAATAATATTTATTCCTTTTATATAAAAATTCTCAATCTTGAAGCATGAAGAAGAAAATAAATATATAAATCAATCAATCATTCATTCATTTCTAAAAAATAATAATATCTTTTATTAATCCTTCAATTTAAATAATTTTATATGTATATTAAGAATATTATATATCTATCTATCTATCAATCAAAATATCCATTCATCCTTCAATTTTTTAATTTCTTTATCTCTATCTATTTAGCTTTCATTTTTGTTTATTTTATTCGAAAATAATTTTAGATTTTTATAGGTTTCTCAATCAAAATGAATTTTTAATTATTGATCTGTTAAAGTTATGAATATTAATAATGTATTTCAATTTAAAAATAAATAAAAATTTACTTCAATTACATCTATGCTTGATAGCTTCTTATAGCAAAAAAGTATCTATAAATTTTAATAGTATAAATAATTATTGAAATTTACCTATCTATCTATCAATCAATCAATAAATTAATTATTTTTTAATAGTTAAATTACAAATTTGCGCAATATATTTCAACGTTATAAAAGAGATATTTAATCCAATTCCAAAGAACTAGCTAACGGAGAGTCAGTCATAACCAAAAGAAGAAATTAATATAAATTAATTCAGTAGTTAAAATGAATTCGACACAATAAGGAAGAAGTACAGTTTTTACTGATCTTGATTTGAGGATTATTATACCTCCTAAGCACCATTTAAAAAAATCTCTAAATACAATTTAGCAATAGCAAGGATTTGTTCCGAAATCTTTGAAAAAATAAGAAATTTTTGAGGATGGAGGAAAGAAAAAATATGAATAAAGCAAGTCTATTGATTTTTCAAAAAGTAAAATTGATAGTGCAATAGTTTAAAAAAAAGGTATGGGAACTTATAACACTGAATATTTGAGGCGTTAGTTAGAAAATAACCCTAATTAAAATCAGTAACCAGCAGTCAGAAATGAAGATTCTAAAAAAATCAAGACATACTTTAACGATCCATCAATTAAATTGAACACAATAAGTAAAAATTTTACAGTTAAACCTGAAGATTGTTCAGATTCTAAAGTAAACTCTAGACCCAATTATTATCTGTCCTCAAAAAATGTTTAAAGGACAATGAACCAAGATCAATTTTCTCAAACAGGTAAAATAAATAGCAGGAAAACAAATTTATCAATGACAGCGTCCAATTTAAACTCAACACTAGATTAATACAGATTTAATAGCAACCATTACGATAATAGCTCAAATAATACAGCAAGTACCTAAAAGATATAGAGCTAAACAAAAGCATCTCATTAGAGGTGTAATACAGAAACAGGTATTTTCAACTAAGTTCCTAGAAACTAATATAAGAATATTCATACAAATAAAGTAGCAGTAGGAAATAATGGAGTAGGTTTTTATATTTAATGACTAACTAAGTAATTTCTAAATAGCAACCAGAATTATAATAATAACTAATTTATATAAAATAGAAAATAAATTGTAAATATTTTAAAGAAAATAAATTTGAGTATAAATTAATATTAATTATATTTATTTGTTGATGTATTTTTTGCAATAAAATTATTATCTTTTAAATTTGCTATTTACTTTTTTCATTTTGTAAATTTTATGGTGTTTATATGTCCTCAAAAGTCTAATGAATGATAAACAAGTCTATTTTAAAATAAAAGAGTTTTGTTTACTTGCTTTTACCTATCAAAAATGATAAAATTTATTAATGTTAATAAGTAAATTTAGCTTAAATGATAAATTTTGATTAAATTAAATAAAAAAATATAGAAGAAAATTCTAACAACAGAGTTAATAATATCATTTTTTAAAAAGGCTATTAAAAATTAAAACAACAAAATGCAATTAATGAAAACATAAAAGTAAGAAAAAATAATAATTTGTTAAAATTAACAGCATGCAGTGCATCGCATTAAGATTATTAATTACATTAGACAACTTAGATAGATTGTTTATTTATTTATTAATTTATGGGGCAAACAACAGTAGCCAGAGGTGCTAATTCTTGAAATTCTTATTCACTTTAATGACTTGAATCTAAATAAGCGAATTATCAGATGTGTATTAAGAAATTGCATGCATATATTAAATAGTCTTATCAAGCTGCTAGCAGTGAATTTAATTAAATGAGAGCTGTCACAAAATAACTCATATAATTAATTACTGTGATTATTAATACATTGAAAAAATTTGAAACAAAAATAAGATATAAGAATACAAAAGAGAAGAGATTACAAAAATTAAGAGAGTGAGTTAGTGAGTAACATAAAGCGGAACGATACAAATAGCTTTCATTAAAAATTAAACCCTTTGTATTAAATTGATACTATGGACTCTCCTAATATCAAATCTAATTACTACACATCATCACCTGTAATATTTTGTTTGAATTTTCTATATCAAATATTAGAAATTAGAAATCTGTTCATTATCTTTAAACTTATGATAAATGAAAATCTACAAATTATATGAAAAACACTTAACAATCAATTGTTTTTTCTTCAAATAGAATTAATGAATATAATATTTTTATTACTTAAAATATTTTTTTTTCATACATATAGATATAGAACTTCATTACGCAAGCAACTGAACCAGACAGATTAATAACCGAATTCTGTGATTTTAGGTTTTTGCATACTTCTTTAGATATATATTTTAACATACATTGTAAAAAATAATCAGTATATACATCCTACATAAACACACACAGCAGCTATCAAATAAAACAAAAATACAAAATCTAAATTCACTTTACTAATGAATTTATTTACTTATTGCATGATCAAATTTTGATGCAATTTATTTTCAGATGAAAAGCGCCACGATTACTAAAAATTACCGCTAAAATTAGGATGATTACATTTATATTTTGATTGCTTATTAAGCAGATTATTTAACTTATAAAGCTAATTTTAGAATGACATATATTATAATGTGTTTTTTAATTACAAATAGTGGCTTAAAGAATAGTAATTGTGAAGAGGAAATAATTGATGACGATGATGAGTTAGTGCCTTAAGTACCATAAACATTAGAAAAGAAGATACCTTTGATGAATAAATATTTTAGAGATCGAACTCGATCAGATAAACTATTTACATAAACTTCTTTATAAAGTCTAGCAACCTTAAAAACAGAAAATGAGTAATTTACTAATATTTTAAAAATTTAATATTTTGGAAGATAAAAGATAGAGAAATTTTTTAATACCATAAATTGACATGATATAGAAAATCTCTTAAATAGCCACAAAAAATCAATATAAAAAGATAAAATATTTGTTAAAATAAATGAATGAACGAATGATCAATTACTTAAGCACAATTTTATTTTAAGAGAAATTAAATTCACACTTAATTAAAAAGAATTTTAAAATATGTAAGAAATTATGCTATGAATAATCTCAATAATCAATAGAATTAATATTTACAAAAAATATTTGAACATATAACATAATAAAAGCTTACTTTATTACTGATGATTTTTATTCAAATTAAGCTGACAACTTTTTAAACAATTAAAATTAAGTCATTTTAAGATGTATAAACGAATAAATAAATAAATAAATACATACATATATTTTAAATCTAAACTTTATAATTAAAAAGAAAAATAAATATATTATCACCAATTTGATAGTTTATTTCATAGCTAAATTAGAAAAGAATAAAGTTGGTGTGTATATATGTTTTTAGGTATGTAGGTAGGTAAGTAGGTGGGTTGATTAGTAAAAATAATTATGAAAAATAATTCAAAGTCTATTTGTGGTATTAATAAAAAATTACTAACATTAATTATTTTTCAATACGGTAAACTTTTAAGTAATTAAATTATATCAAAAAGAAAAGAGAAGAAATAAAGTAATTAAAACCAAGAGCATTTAGAGAGTATTGAATAAAAAGAAGAGGAAGATTAAATATTGTCTTAACAGAAATAATAAAAAAACGAAGCAGCGGAAGAGATAGGTAGTAAAATAGAGAAAAGTTAATCAAAGTAGATAAAAAATTAAGAAGGGCCAAATACATTAGAAGATAAACAAAGCTAGCAATAATTAGAAAAGCAAGAGGAAGTAGAAGAATAAAAGTAGCAGGGTCGTAACTTTTCCTTTTCAAATCATCCATAAACGCCAAAAAGAGATAGTAATAGCTCTTCAATAAACCTTAGCGAACAGTATTTTGATTTAAATACTCATTTCTTTTCCTGCTTAAAATGCAAGCAATTGCCAAATAAATAGCATATTTGTTTTAAAAATAATTAATATATTTTTTTTGTTTAAAATATAGAAAAAACTCTATATTTGATACTCCTAAGCTTAATAGCCAATCTCCATAATAATTAGAAAATCAAACTCCTAGTAGAATAAATCAAGAAAAAAATTAAAAGGAATAGCAGTAACCACAATTAATTAGTTAGCGCATCAGCACAGAGAGCACATCAACTTCTTCTTCATCTTAGATAGTAACAGTGTTTTAAATGCCTAACTTTTCTAATTCAAATAACTACAATTAATGCACTAGTCTGAGTAATACATCATTTAGTTCTACATAAAATGATAACAACATTTCTCAAACATCAACAAAATAATCAGTATGAGATCTTTTATTTTTTTAAATAAAACTTACTATTTTTTAAATTCAAAAGGATATTTCTATCAATGAGACTATATCTATGCTTGAAATCAATGAGATTGCCTCCAAACTTAAAAGATTGCCTGCTAAAGAGAGGTGCCTTTTTTTATTTTTTATTTTTATTAGTAATTTAAGTTAGTTAACAAGTTGAGTTTTATGATTAAAATTTATTTATTTCTTTTAATATAGAAAAATGAAAGAGCTGGTTTTAATTAAGGAATGGAATTAAGATAAATATTATTCTCACATTATTGACATTTCTTGGGCAGTTTAATACACTAAATGGCTTTCAGACCCTCATTCCACAGCCTCTTTTTCCTTGCCTATTTCAAATAGCAACTTAATCGATTATGAAAATAAAACTGTAAAAAAGGGAATCAAAGAAAAAATTAATTTTGATATAGTCAGCTCTAAAGTTTACTTTCTAATGAGATGTCTTTATGGAGGAGGTCCTGA
This sequence comes from Tetrahymena thermophila SB210, assembly GCF_000189635.1. Classification (NCBI taxonomy): domain Eukaryota; phylum Ciliophora; class Oligohymenophorea; order Hymenostomatida; family Tetrahymenidae; genus Tetrahymena; species Tetrahymena thermophila. The sequence continues at coordinate 202,829 of NW_002476407.1, forward strand.
TATTCCTTTGTCTAGACAGAGCAGCAGTACAAGTAGTAAAAGTATTACTGAAGCAATAAAAAGCGCTCAAAACGTAAAGCAGCCATCTTCAGGAGGGATTGGAGAGAATCTTTTTTCTAAATAATCTTCATCTACTTCAACTGCAGCAACAACTAACCCGAGTATGTTGGAATATCACAATCGGGCTTAAAAGTAAATGATTCCTTCTTAGTTTGATAATTAAGTAATATAGACTGCAGATGTAGTTCGTCCAAGCTAATTATTTAAAAAGCAAGCCTTAGGAGTTAGGGGATTGCACAATTAATCCAATTACTGTTACCTAAATGCTTCCGTATAATGTTTGCTCTCCATTCCAGAACTTAATAGCTATTTTCTCAGTGAAGAATATAGAAGAGTTGTAAAAATACAAGGTACAAGAAAAGCCCTAAAAATTGTTCCTGTATATGCAGACATGATAAAATTGTATGAAAAAACTTCAGAAAATAATATTTTAGATATGAATTTACTGAAAAAAGTAATAAAAAAACCATTTATTCCTCATGAACAACACGATGCTTAAGAATTCATTAGATATGTAAGATATTAATCATTTTTTTTATTAAAAAACTAATTTATTTATTATTATTTCCTAGATATTAAGTGAAATTTAGGATGAGCTAAATCCTATTCTACCAAGTAAAAATCCCACCTAATTTAAAGACTCTGAAGAAGCCTATCAATATTATTTAAGATTCCAAAACAGTATAATTGATTACATCTTTTCTGGATAGTTAAGCAGCAATGTGAACTGCAGTAAATGTGGATATATCTCTAGAACATATGATCCTTTTTTAGATCTGTCTCTTGGTATGGATTCTAAAACTACATCGGTATAGGATTGCTTAAATAAATTCTTTTCAGAAGAAATACTTTCAGATGACTACAAATGTGAAAAGTGCAATTAAAACAATAAAGCTAAGAAGCAAGTGCTCATTTCAAAAACTCCTTACATATTGACATTACACCTTAAGCGCTTTAAAATATATCCAAAAAAGAGAAAAATAACAGATTTTATAAAATACCCTATTTAAAATTTATCCATTAAACAGTAATTAATTCAAATTGAAGCTTTACTAATAAAATATAAATTTTATAATACTTAGATATGTCAAAAACAGTTCAACTAGTGGAGGTTACTACTATAATTTAATAGGAATTATTGTACACTCTGGAAGCTAAGATTCTGGACATTATATATCTTACGTCAAAAGAGAAAATAGAGTAAACTTAGATTTAAAATTTTTTGACTTCTTTCTTATTTTATTTATTTATTTAAAGTGGTTTTGTTGTGACGATGGCAAATACTAAGAAGTTAGTGAAAAGACTGTAATAAAATAGGAAGTTTATCTACTATTTTATCAAAGGATAGAAGAGAGTCCAGAAGTTAATTAACAAAAAAAAATCGCCTAGTGATTTTTTGATTACTCGCTTTAATTAATAAAAACAATTCATTAAATAAGATTTGTAAATAAAAAAGCGAAATTTGTAAACAAAATAAATAAGATTAATTAAATTAATGAAATATTTTGTTGCTCTTTCTTTTAAATGAGCACATTCAAAATAATAACAACCAAATTTCTTTCTCTGTTTTCTTAACCTATAAAGCAAACAAAAAAACAAACAAACAAACATATATTTCAGAATAAAAACTAACTAAAACTAATTGATACTATATATATAAATCACATAATAAAGTAATACAGATTAAAAAGACAAAAATTTCATAATAATTATCAAGCAAATCTTCTTCACTTAAACAATTTTCCAATCAAGGTGAAGAACCAAAAATTATTAAATGATCAAATAAATAAATGAATGTATGTATGCTGACTAATCTAAAAAGAACTAAAAATTAAAAATATACATTCTTTCTAAAAAGAATAATAATCATAATAATATTATTATTTAAAAAATAAAATTTTTAAATATACATATTCCTAAAAAAAATTATTATCTTATAATCATATTCAAATAAAAAAATGACTTATTTATAATAAATATATTTAATAAATATTAAGCTCTAAATTTATTCAATTCAAATTTATTTGTTAAAATTAATGTTTATCTTATTTCATATTTTAAACTAATTTCATTAAAAAAATTGATTTCTTATAATATCTTATTTGCTCAATTTATTTATTAATTATATTTTTCTTATCTTTTAATTTTTATATCTCTTAAAACAGCTGAACTATTTTCAAATTTTTTTTTTCTTCAATTTTTAATCATTAATCTAAATTATTAAAATTTTTATTTATTTTATGATATTATGTATATGCCATAAGATGCTTATTAAATAAAAATTCAACAAATAAAAAATGACAGGCAATTACAAAAGATTATAAAAGTACTTATCAAAGACTTTTTTTAACAACAACTTTCAAATTTTATTTAGTCTTACTAATATAAATTAATAGTTATTTTTTAATAGAAAAATATAAAAAATTATTTTGAATAAATAAATATTTTTTAAAATATTTAAGATAATAAAATTGATTTTCTTTCAATATTTTCATATTAACTGTAAATATAAATACTAAACAATAATAATAATAAAATAAATAAATAATTTAGAATTTTAGTTTTTAAGTGTTATTTTTTTTTTATAAATGAGTGCATTCTAAGCTTTGGATATAAATTAATTATAAAAAATGTGATTAGCTTTGTTAAGAGTTAAACATTGAATAAATATAATTTTTATTTGAAATTATTTAGCATAATCAATAAAATTAATCAATTTCTTGTAATTTACTAAAAAAAATTAATCAGATGTCTGAATTGTTTATTTTTTTAGATTTATGTTATTAGTTATTCAAGCATATTTAATTTTTTCTTCTAATTTGTCAATACCAGTTTTAATTTATTCATAAATTTATAGCTTTTTTTGTGATTTTTGATTTTCCGTTTCTAAGACTTCTTTTTCAAAGTTTTTTAGATATTTTAAAGTCTCCTCTTTAAACTGGGATAATAATTTTTTATTTATTTTAACAAAACTATTATATTTCTTTATCCTTTCTTTTAGATCAGGTTCTGTTTTTTATAGCTTTTCTGTAATCAAGTCAACATAATTTAAGTTATCCTATATCTTTGTTTCTTAGCTTATGGGTGTATGAATATTTATTAATTCTGTTTTTGATTTAAATTATCCAAGTTTTTTAGCTTCCTCTAATATTAATTCATACTCAAATTTTAGTATTCCAATCCCTTACATATCTTGTTGAGAAATAGCTTTCTTTATAAAATTGTAATATTGAGTTCCCAAGTTTTGATAAGTATGATTATAATTCTTTTTCGTATTTTTAGAAAAGACAATATCTAAAGTTTTCTATTCATTGAAATTGTTGTCATTAGGTATTTCTTCTTGTGCTATTTAATCGTTATCTCCAACTAGATATTCTTCGAAAAAGTTATCTGATTCTTATCCTTTTTAATCTTTATTATCAAAATATTCATATGTTGTAAATCCAAAAGTATTTGTATCAGCTCTGGTAGATAGGAAATTAGTATTCAATTATCCAACGCAAATATTATTATCATACTCCACTGAGCAGATACTGCCCTCGATTATATTTTTAACTTCTAAATCTTCTAAATAATTGGCATCCATATCTAAAATTGATATTCAATTTAAGTAGCGCCAGTATTTTTGTCAAGATTGGTCTTATTTTCTTCCTTCTAATTAGTTTTTTGTATCTAATATCTTAATCAATATAAATGAATATGAAAATCTAAATTAAAATTTTTGATGGTTTAGATTATCTTAGTTTCTAAATTCTGAATAGAATTAAGTTGATTTATTTATTACTTGGCTTTAATTATTATTTTTCATAATTATAATTTAATCTTGCTTACTTACTTACTTAATTTATTAATTTTTATTTTAAATTTAATTAAAAAATTAATAAATATTTTTAATAAAATTAAAATTTCTATTACAAAAATTTATTTACTCAAAATCTATTAATTATTTTTTTTAATGGATTTATTTGATTAATCTTTTGTCAGCAAATTATTTAAATATTTACAAATATTTAATAGAAATATTCTTAATTATTTATTTTACGCTAAATGAAAAGATTTGATTTTATTTTAAATAAATTAAAAAAAATATCTTTCTTTCTCTTAGCAATCAAAAAATATCAAAAATTAATATTTTATAAAACTTCTAGCTAGCTTTAAAATGCATAATATAATTTAATATTTAAGCAAAAAGCAAACCTAATTTATTTTCTCTACATGTAGAGTTTCAAAAAATTATTGGGCTAATTCTTTTAATTCAAGGGTTATTAAAAACTTTTCTACAACTACTACTGAAATGAATGAATCAATTCATAATCAAAACACATAATTCCACCTGAGTTAACAAGAAAAATAGAATCTTGAACTATTGCAATTAAAGAAAGAAAAAATTGATTTAATTGACAGTAATTTGATTGATAATTATGAGCTGAATTTAAAGAACTCTCTCAGGTAAATTACTATTCCATAATTTATATCTTTTATTAAGACTAAGCATTTCTATGTTATTAGAATTAAGTCAGAGTTATTGCAAGATGAAAAATACAAAGATTAGGATCTCTCTAAACAAAATAACTTAATTTCGAAAATACATGGCTGCAAGCAATTATAAGAAATTTTATAATTATTTGAGGATGAAAAAGAACATTTCGATTTAAATTGCTACATAAATTGTTTAAGTATGATTGAAGGAGAACTAAAAAAGCAAGCCTTAAAAAGCAGTGATAAACATCTTTTAGATGATATTCGCTATAAGAAAATTATTGAATACACTTTTTCTCAAACTAAAAACTTAGATGAATACTGTAATCATTAACAAAAACAATAAAATATTATTTAATTTAGTTAGATTAAGCTAGCTTAATCGCCATAAAATATAATGATTTATTTATTAATGGATATCTACAATCTGTTTCTAGAATTAAATTAAATTTGATTTGATTAACAATTTATTTTATAAAGATATTATTATCAGTTGATTTAAGCTAATAATTAATTTTTATGAAAACTTAGAGAGAATAACCTTGCTTAGTTGGATAGCTAAAAGCACATAACATCATACTTTAAGAGGTTTGCAGGAATCAGAAATAAAAGGCTTCTGTTTAGAGAATGAGAAATTGATTAGTGAAGGCTATTTTAACTTTTACAATTTAGTTTATGTTTTATACAATTTCGAGCTTTTATCCTTCAATAGCATTCAGACTTCTGATATAATCTATAACATAGTTGAAAATAAAAAAGAAACATTAACAAAAAATCAGGCATAACTTTTAATGTATATATACTCATCAAAAACGCTTAGACACATTCCTCTATCTCTAAATGTAAATTACTATTAAATATATTAACATCTATTAACATAAATATAATTAATAAAGGAATTACAATTATCGTATAAATGCTCTATATTTTTAGAAAATTAATTAGACAACATTTCTTTACATAGCAAAGCAAAAATTTTTTAGCATCTCTCTACAATTTAGCACTGCTTCAATAGACCATATTTTAAAATACCTCAGCTTTTGTATAAATTGGAAGCTTAAATATTATAAAATCTTAATTAGCTTACTGAATAAGAAATAATTAGCATAGCTGCTTCGTTTTAATATATTCCAAATAGTTTTAGTAACTCAATTTTGACAGAAATATAGAATATCATTTTTACTTAGACCTAAAAAGAAAATTAATTTGATGTTTCATTTAATCTTGTTGTCAATTTTGTCGTAATTTTGAATAAAATGAGAAAAGTATATTTTACTGATCAGGAATACTAAAGTGTTTCTCAATTATTAATCAGAATATTTAAAGAATAATTAGATAAAGGTCAAAATATAAACGTAGAGTCTTGGATACAATTACTCATGAAAATTAAAGGTAATTTATTCTAAAGAAGTTTTATTTTAATTTATAATATTTAAAAAAGAATTAAAAAGTAAAGAAGTGAATGAAGTAATTTTGTAATGTTTAAAAATGAATTCTAATAAAATTTAGTTTTCTTTATTGGAGTACCTTATTATAGAAAATGTTGATGTTTCTGAATTTTTATCGGAGTAAATTCTTAGCTAATACTTAAATTAAGCAGATTAAATCAGATTATATGTAATTTTGTATGTGGCAAACCTTAAAGAATCAAAAACATTTTAAACTATTGAAAATAATATTGAGGAATGCATCAATGCTAATTTTAAAAAATCATTAGATAGCTTTACAAATTCCCATTTAAAAGGTTTTGAGATTTATTCAACTATTTCAAAAATATTCATTAAAAAGCTTTAAGGATAAGCAAACGTTATGCTATAGTACTCAGATTCAGCTTATTAGTTCTTTTATATGATGTCTAAGCTATTATACTTTTAAACAGATAGAATTTTATGGGTAGATTGGATTGATAAAAATGAAAGGCTTTTAAAACATGGCAGCACAACGATTCATTTATTATAAGCTTTTTCAAATAACTAAAATAAAAATATTAGCTAACTTATCACAATAGTCCACTTGTCACAATATTACTACTTTTCATTATAAAGTTTGCTCATCTATTTAAAAGATACACAATTTGTTACAATTAAATTATACTCTTATGGAAATATCATAAAAAGATTGTTTAAGATGATGTCAAATAAATTAAAAGACGGAAGTACTTCCAATCTTAGATTGGATCTTATTTTTTCGTTATATTTGATTCTCTAAAATCTTAATTTTTATTAAAGTTGTGTTGGAAATTTGTTAAAGTAAGCTTATCTCTTCAAACTGAATGAATTAAACAAAAAAAATAACCGTATCTAATAAAATTTACCAAACTTAGTTAATGAATTAGAAGTAGTGAGTTAAAATTACCCATTAATTTTAATGAAATTGGATGTCTTCCCCGAAGAATATCTAGTATCTTATTACAATAAATACTTTAACAGCATATCTAGCATGTATCATAGAGCACTTCTCCTAAGTTAGATAATAAAATATAAAAAATAGGAAAATATTCCTAACATTCAATAAAATTTAAAAGACATTTTAAATGAAGCATAAAACGTTATCCTAGATTAATCAGTTGAATTTCCAAATAAAGTTGAATAGGTCTAAGTATTTCTGTTATTCCCTTATTCTGTAAATTTGGCTTCATTATGAATTAACTTTTTTTAATTTTAAAAAAAATAAATTTACTAAAATTTAATAAAATATATCAAGGTATTTAAAGACTACATCAATAATGGCTAAGAGTTTTCTTTAAGCCTAAACCAACTTATTTATGATAACTTAGAGAACTTAAACAAAGAAGATTTTATTAACATAATGAATGCAATAAATTTAGATGAACATTCAACCTATCCATAGTTTTATAAGCCACTCCTTAACTCTTTAGTTGCTTATTTTTCTAAAAACTTACTCGTTTTTAAAAATTTTACTATGGTATCTTTTCTGAAAAAGTATTAAATATTTAAAAATAAAATGGATTATTCAATAATCTTATTTAATTTGTAAATAATTAGGTTCGTAGATGCTAAATATTTAAATATTGATTTCATAAACTCCGTCATACAATTTTCTTCTGTTAAATTTTAAAAATTCACTTATGAGGAAAGAGTAGGGCTTATTAGTTATTTTTCAAGTTTGAAAATTGTTCAAAAAGAGTTTTTCAACTAAAATTTTTTGAAGATCTAAGAAAACCCATCTGCTTTTAGATCATATACATTTAAGCTACTTTAAAGTATATTCTAGTTAGGATATGTGTCTAAAGATATTGAAAAAGGTATATTAGCTATAGTTCAAAGTGATTCATAGAATAGTATTTAAGATGTGAAGGAATTCTATTTATATTGCTCTGTCCTATTAATAAATTCAGAAATTGATGTTGAATCTATAAAATATATTAATATGACTTATTCTAAATAAAATCAAAAAAAATCTTCAGAAAAATATGTAATTAATTAAAAATATATTTCATCTGCAAAATCTAATATATTCATACAAATTACTTTTATTTTAGCAAAGAAACAATGTATTCCCCCATATATACCACTTAATAGTTGAAAGGATGCTATAAAAATTACTAGGAAATGATTATTAACAATAAATATAAAATGGCCTAATTTAGAATTAAACTAAATAACTCGACAAGACACTCTCCCTGTAAAAAAAACAGAGGGACATCCATGAAACTGTAAATCAACAAAATTAGAACAATATTTAATTTTCATATTTTAAATAAAAAGCTTTCAATAATCCTTAAATTACTGAATATTTAGCACCAAATTAATTACTATTTCTAAAATGCTAATATATATTGTGATATTTATCTCATAGAAAAGTAAGAAATTTATAAAATATTATATTAGAAAATCTTAAAATTATAAATAGAAAAATAGCTATAAATTTGTACCCTAATTCTTGTTTTGCTTATGATGAACAAACACCCTAAGGATAATATACCTTGATTAAAAACTATATAAAAGTAATGGAGCCTTAAATAAATGATGTCAAAATCCTAAATGCCAGTTTATTTAAATTTACAGACATGAATTAGCAAAAAGACATACTCAATTAAACTTGTAAAATAAAAAAAAAACATTCAAAAAAATAAATATATATTAATTATTTTCATAAAAAAAGTTAACTTAGAGTTAGATTTAGAGCAATATTAGTCAATAATAAAAAAAATAGATGTTAATTTTTTAAACCTTGAACAAAACAAAAATTGAATTGAGAAATTCTAATTAAATTAATTCAGAATTGAATAAATAAATGTTTGGTAGGTTATCTAAAAAAGCTTTATTTCTTTGCACATTTTTTTATAAACAAATATCAAAATAGTTTTTACATGTTTCTTTTTTTGGCATACTAATTTTCTTATTTATCCTAAATATTTTACTTATAAATAAATTTTGAATAATCACCTATCAAATTTGTGCTCTAGTAGCATAAAATTTTAGGCTTAAATATATTGGTGATCTTTTTATAAAGATTAGGAAAATTAAAAAATATTGCCATTATCATAAAGAGTTGATTATTATGTATATTCAAGGTAGTACCGAATATGATACAACAAATTATCTTTTTTAATAAATATTATAAATTAATTTTGTGTATCTTGATATAAATTTAACTTTATAAAATAAAAAAAGGCCTCCTAAATTATTTTTTATGATTTTAAAAATAATATAGTGAACTAAAATTATAATTAAATAAATGAGCAGATATTAAATAAAATAGATATTTATTTTTTGAAGGCTAATATAAAAGAAATTAAAAATTAAAATTAATTAAAAAATTAATATCAGAAATTATTAATTTGAATTTTCTTAAAATATTCATTTATTATTAAATTATAAAATTATTTTTGATTATTGATTTTTTAAATTTCTTTTAATGCAAACATTTATTTATTTATTTAATTCAAAAATAAATTTAATTTATTCCTTCCTTAATATTTATTTATTATTAGCTAAAAATTATATAAATATTTTTTTTCTATTTTATTACCTTTTGATGAAGGTTTATTTTTAAGGAAATAGAGCTGATTAAAATTAATTTAAGGCAAATCAAAATTTTTAAATTAGATTAATGAATTTCAGTAATTAATGTATTTCAATAGATTAGACTCTATACTTACATTCATTCATATGTTTATTGCAAATAAAATAATTCATAAATTTTGAGAGTAATATAAATATTTGATGAACTTGATTGCGATTGAAAATGTAAGAAACATTTTTATATGAAAGATACTAATTAGACCTAACAAGTGGTGTGAATGCTAAAAGAAATTTCTGATTAAATACACAATATGACGAGTTTTAAAATTAATTAAAAAATAAAAAAAATTTCAAAAATGAATAAAAGTTATTTAAAAATAAAAAAGAAAGAAAAAGCATGGGAATTTATTTTGTTTAATAAATCTGATTGAATTTATATATTGCTGAAACATAAGAATTTGAAAAATAAATAAATTAATTACCTAACTAATTAATTAATTAAATAAGAATATAGTCGTGCATTTATTTATATGGAATTTAATTTTGATATTGTATGATCATTCACTTTTCAAAATGCATTTATTTTCTCTAATATTTTTTATTCATCAACTTTTCATAATTAAGTTCATGCAAAATATAATGAAAGAAAGATCTTGCTAGGGCAACTTATTAAAAGTCCTTGTTTTTTTGTTTGTTTGTTTGTTTGTTTATGATAATATTTATATAAATAATTAAGTAATAATAAATAGACTAAAAGAAGGCAATAAATAACAATAATTAATTACAAATTAATAATAATTTGGGTTGAAAATAATCAGGAAAAATAAAATAAACAAACAAACTAATAAGAATAGAGATAAAGTAGAATGGCCAGTGAACAAAGCACACTTGTCACAAATTTAAGAAAATTTGTTACTCTAGTTGATAGATTAAGAGATACCGGGCTTCACAAGTATATTGATTTACCTCGTATTGCAGTTTTAGGTTCACAATCCGCAGGTAAATCATCATTACTTGAACAGATTGTTGGTCTTGATTTCTTACCAAGAGGAGAGGTAAATGCTTACTTATTTATAGTTCATAGCTATATTGATCTACATTATTTGTTTTATTTTACTTGAGCTTAATTTTTAGCCATCCTCCATCTTTACTCAAGAAGTTAATTTAGCGATTTTATAGCTTTTAAATGGAAAGGCAAAACCAATTTTAAGATCATCTGAACAAGATATCTAATTAAATATTTTTTTAGGCTTTAAAGTAAAGCAAGTAAAAATAAAATGCGATACATCAAAATTAGCAAAATTAGAATTTCTTTATAGCAATAAAAGTGTTATGTTAATTTATATATCAATTATTTTATTTTTAAAGGGTACAGTCACAAGAAGACCTTTGGAAATGAGATTGTTTTATGTTCCAAAAGAAAAATTAAGCATGCCTTATGGTGTATTTGAGGAAATTCCTGGATAAAAATTTACAGATTTCTAAATGGTTAAGTAAAATATAGATAAATTAACTAATAATGTTGCTGGTGCAAACAAGGGTATAGTAGACAAACCTATTGTGCTTACTATTTACTCATCAACTTGCCCTGATCTTACTATTGTAGATTTACCAGGTATTACAAAAATTCCAATTAGGGGAACTGATCAAACCTAGGATATTGAAAAAATCACTAAAGAAATGGCAGCAAGGTAACTTATTATTTAAAATAATAAAACGATTATAAAATGAGCAAATAGTATATTGTGAATAATTGAGATTTTGAAACAAAACAAACAAATCAGCAGCAACGAAGCGCAAAAATACTTTAATACATATATACATAGAAATATATTGAATAAATTTTGCTGAATTAATTATAGAATTGATTGATCAAATTTCTAATATTTAACTTTTGATCTATATATCTATCTATTCCCTTTAAAAATTCAAGTATGAGAAAAAAATAAATATTATGTAGGAAAGTGTTTCATTTGTCCCTTCTCCTCATTAAGCAAAATTTTGTTATTAAATGCGTAAAAATGTTAATAACTTAGTAACTAGCTTACTTTCCTCAAACCATTTTGTAAAATCAACAAAATAATATCATAAAAATAGCACTTTTAAAAATAAAAATCTCACAAAAACAAAATAAAACTAAAAGAAAATTAGTCATTTTAAATAAATAAATAAACAAATAAACAAACAAACCTAATGATAAAATTTATTAAATTTAAATTATGGTGAACAAAATATTTAAATAAAATTAAATTAAAATTTAGATACTGCAAAGACCCTAAAACTATTATTTTGTGTGTTATTCCTGCTAATGCTGATATTACCACTTCTGATGGTTTGATGATGGCAAGATAGCTTGATCCACAAGGTTCAAGAACTATTGGATGTATCACTAAAATTGATATTATGGATAAAGGTACTGATGCTAGAAGACTGCTTACTGGTGAAGATGTAGGTTTGAAACTTGGTTATGTTGGTATTAAGAATCGTTCCTAAGCTGATATTAATGAAAAAAAAACTGTGTTGTAATCTCTTGATGATGAAAGAAAATTCTTCTCTACAAGTCCTATTTACTCTTCATTACCTTCAAGTTTACTTGGTACAAGATCTCTTACTAATAAGTTGACTGATGTTCTTTATACACACATCAGAACTTGCTTACCTCAAATCATTTCTGAAATTCAAAAGTAAATTAATGAAAAGGAATAAAGATTGAAAGAATTAGGAACTGGTATGCCAGAAGAGGAAAAGGATAAGCTTAAATACTTATGGAAGGTGAGTTTTAATTGAATTTTGTTTTAATTATTAATTAAAATTGTTATAAAATAAATAATAAATAGGTCATTAATGATTTCTCAACTGCTTTCAAAAATTCAATTAATGGTAGTTATGATAAATTAGCTACTTTTGACAAAAATAAATTACCTGCTGGTCATAGAATTAGAGTTATATTAACAGACTTGTACTCAGATATCAGATCTTTTAAACCTACTGAACAATACAGTGATATTGATATTAAAAATGCTATTATAAAGCATGAAGGTGACAGTATTCCTGGTTTCCCTTCCATTGATGCCTTTTTAGCCTTATTGACACCTCTACTTTAAAAATTAAAAGACCCTGCCTTTGAGTGTGTTAATGAAGTTTACCACGTTTTAGAGGAAATTGCTACAAATATTTTAGATAAGATTGTCAGCAAAGTTCCTGCTCTCAAAGAAGAATTGCAAGACAATATTCTTTAACATTTCAAAAACGTAAATGATTTATTAAATATTTAATTGCTAACTAATACAATGAATATTTTTTAATTTTAGGAAAGAGACTCTTGTAGAGATAAAATTGAAAGTTTGATTGATTCTGAAATTGGTTATATTTTTACAAATGATGTTGAATATCTTACAAGCAGAGCCTCCTCTAGTGTCAAGGATAATCCTCCTATTGATCCTAAGCAACCTATTCCCAAAAATAACCAAGGATAGGGAAATTAAGCTCCTTTCAGTTAAAATTATTAGAGATAAAGTGGAGATCCCTTAGTTCATGAATTAAGATATAGACTTGACGATTACTTTAGTCTTGTTATGAGAGGTATTCGTGATTCCGTTCCTAAATTTATTGGATACTTCCTCGTTAAAGCTTCATAAGTAAATTAATATTATATAATGAGATAAACTCTCTTAAATTAATAAAACTTTTAATTAATTATTAGTTCAAATTATAATAAACCTTATTCGAAGCAACTAACAGAAGTGAAAAATACTTTAACTTGATGGCTGAAGTAATTAAACAATTTATTTTTTTATTTAAAAATTTTTTCATTTATTTTTCAATTTATCTAATCAATAATTGATCTAAATTAAATATTATTTTTTAATTTTAAAGCCAACTCATATTGTTGAAGAAAGAAAAAATTTAGCAAGTGCTGTTGAAACATTAAAGACTTCAATTAAAATGATTAGAAGAGATCCAGACTTTTCAAGTTATGAAAAGTATGCTAAACCTGCTAATGTAATTCATTAATTAATTTAATAAAATTAAAATTTAAAATTTACATTTTTAATAGGATGTTTAAAAGGAAAGAGATATTGCTCTTTCTTCTAGCTCTGGTAAGAAGAATAATGGACCAGCTTAACCTCCTCCACCTCGCCATTAAAACTCTGCAAATAATAGTATGACAGATATAAAACCAAACCAAACAGGAGCTCCATAAAATCCCAACAATAGCTTCTCTGGATCAAATTAAAATCAACAAAATTAAAACCGTGGAGCCATCTTCCCTCCAGGCTAATAGTAAAGACCAGTAGCTAATCCTTTGGGTAATCCTAATCCTTAACAAGGCGTTCCACAGTAAGTAAACCCTGTGGGTACAAAACCAAACACTGGAAACGCTTTTGTTATTGGAAACTAACCAAATAATCCAAATTAAAATAATAATAATAGCAATCCTAATTTAAATAATAACAGCAATAATAATGTCAACTAGCAACCAAAAACTATGAATCTTTTTGGAAACAAACCAATTCCTAACTAAGGTGGTTAAGTTCCTCCTGGTGGTTAACCAGTTAACTAAGGTGGTAATTAACCTCCTGTCTAACAGCCACCTATGACCCATTAGATCGTAGATAAAGCTGTTGATAAAACTTTTGAAAATCCATAATTTTAAAAAGGATTATAGAATGCTGCTTCTGCAGGAGCCAAATAGGCCTTTGGTAATAACGCCATAGGTGAAGCAGCTGGTAAAGGTGCAGCATAATTAGTTTAAAACTAAGCAGTATAGGATGCTATGAAAGATCAAGCTAAGTAATAAGGCAAAGCATAAGCTGATTAAAAAGCTACAGAAGCAAAAGCATCTTTCAAATTCTGGTGATTTTATGATTATTTTAATTTTTTTAAGATAAAATTGTTAATTTTTATTAATTTTTATGTTTTAAAAAAAATAGACATTAGTTATAATATAAAATCTGTTTATTAAAATCCTTTTTAATATTCAATCGCGCGATTATTTTTTTTTGATTTTTTTAATCCTAAATAATCAATAAATACTAAATCATGTTTAATGTTGGGCTTAATAATTAATTAATTAATTAATTGATTTGTATTTGTTTAAAATCCTTCTTAATATTCAATCGCGATTATTTTATTTTAATTTTATTTATCCTAAATAATCAATAAATACTAAATCATGTTTGTTGTTGGGCTCAATAATTAATTGGTTTGTATTAATTTAATGAGTTAATTTGAAATAGCTCATGCTAATCAAATATTTTTTGTTTTTTATAGAATATTTTTTTAATTTTTTAAGAAGAAGACTATCTCTTTATTTGTTAAGTAAGCCTTATAATTTATAGCAAATAGTAAATAAATTAATAAATTAATTTTTGATGGGTAAAAATCAATCAATAAAATAATAATGATAATACTAATTTCAAATTAACAATTAATAACAGTCTAAAATGTTTAAAATTGAATCTTTAAGCGAAATAAGTTAGGAATGCAGAATTAATTCTGATAAAATAGTTTCTGTAAAAAAAATAGATACAGAAAACGATATTAAAGTATTTTAAATCCATAATATAAATAATGCTTTAAAGCAAAAAGGAAATGAAGCTATTAGAGTTACCTCATTTAAAGATAATGATAAATCAGATAAGGGTACTTAATCGTTTTCAAATTTAATACAGTCTTAAATAAAAAACTAAAAGTCGCTATCTCCTAATGCTTTTAGGAGGAATACAAAATTTGGAGATGGATCTCCTTTTAACAAAAGACCTTCTATAAAGGATAAGTTATAGGGTATAGATTCGCTAGCTTCTTTAGTAAAGATTAATTATAAATTGAAGTAGGATTTAGAGAGTAGCAATCAAGTTTCTCATTTAAAAAATTCTGATAAATTATAAAATGATAGTGATTCTTAAAACCAATCTAGTTCTTCTATTGAAAGTAAAACTATACCTCATTCTATTAACATTATAAAATCTAAGTCCTCCATGGTTCTCATAAAACAGATATAAAAAGGAAAAACTATTAATTTTAAACAGCTGTAAAAATTAGAAGATTCTGATCATAAAATTGAGCCCCTATCACCTGAAAAGTAGAAAATATCAGATGATTTAATGCAAGGGGAAACAGATATTGTAAAAGTATCTCATTAGCCGCTATTCGAATATGTTAAGAAATTCAATCAAAGAAAATTATAAATTAAGTAAAATCAAGAACTTACAGATGAAACTGAATAAATTAAATTACTTCTACTTATATTAAAATATATAGGTACGCAAGACACTATCTTTAGTAAAATAATACAAATTATACATAAAGAACTTTCTGCTTACTTAATTCCTGCTAAAAAATTTAATATAAAGTAAATATAAAATTATGCATAAGAGCTTTATTCGCTTATTGAAGAAGATAGACCTAAGATTTAATACACTAATTATAAGTAAATATCTTAAATTCTATTAAAGTGTATGGAGTATTATTAAAATTAGAATTTCATGAGTTACAGTAATTTAATCTAACAAAAATAAATTGTAAAAAATTTGAATGAGCTCCATTTTAAACAATTGGAAGCAGAGAGAGCTGAGAAAAATAAAATCTTGAAAAAGGACTCAGAAATTGAGAAGTTAATAAAAGAAAAGCTACTAGAGTAAGAAAAGAACTTCTAAAAATAAATAAAATAATTAAACATAGAAAATGATTAGAAGATTTAAGCATAAAGGATAGATTTCCTTAAGAAATAGCAAGAAATCTCTAATTAAAATCAATAATTATAAGAATATTAAAACTTACTTAAATAAAAAAATGCTTCTTTAGAATAATAATTAACAGAAATAATAGAAAAAATTAAATAAAGAAGATACAATGTATTATTCCAGTAAATTGTGTAGTCTTCATTAAAAAGTTATTCCGCTGATGTTGGTGTATAATGCGACATGCTATTTGATATGAGAATAAAATTTCCATACAAATAAAAAATAAAAAACAATTTTAATTAATTAATGAATTAATGATAAAAAATTAAATTAACTTAATGCCTAATTATAGGCTTATCGGTTTCTATTATTTACATAGTTTTAACTATAATTGAATCTAATTTGTTTTCTTTAAACCTTGAATTTGCTTTTTTAAATTCAAGCTTTAAAATAAATTAAGAAATGATTTAATTTGTAGATTATTTTGATTGCAAGTAACATCTCAACATTTTTAATTAAAGAATATGATAATTTTTTTGGTGATAAAAAAGGTCAATTTGCCATTAAATAATTTTTCAATAATATGGTAAGACGAGAAAAGAGATTCTTGATTACTAAAAGAAATATAATTAGATAAAAATATTTATTTAATAAATACATTTATTTTTAAATAGGAATTATAAATTCTAAATTTATTTAAATAATTTTATAATTGGTTTTTTCATTATTATTTTTGCTCATTCTATATTCTTAGTTTTAAAGCTGTAAAAAGTTTTTGTAAATACTCTAACTTGTCCTTTGAATCTAACAATTCCCATTCAAATTAAGGAATTGTTACATAAATATTCTGATAGTATTGTTCTAAAATTTTCTATTTTAAGGTTGTACTTCCTTTTTCAACTGACTCATTTCTGAAGTAATGCATGTAGCCATTTGTATCAATTATAACTTATTTGCCGAAATGTTGATCTGGTATAATTATATCTACAAGAATATTATCTAAGTTAACTTCTAAACTATTTGGTATATTTAATTTGTCTATATGCTTCTTGACATCGTAACAGAATTAACTAATTTATTTTTTCTCTTTTTATAAATATATTTGGGTTATATTTTGAAATTAAAAAAAATATTAATTACATTTAAGAACTTATTGAGAATACAAGTCCTGAATGAGTAAACCAAGTTGCTTGGGAATAACTCCAGGGTTCTTTTAAAGATACAGATAAGCAAGATAAATAATACTTAGATCTGCCATATTTAAACTGTATTATGTGTTTTCTTCATTAAACAGGAACTGATTTATCAAAGAATGAATAGGTGCAACAATATTTTCAGATGAATCTAAAACGCATAAAGCCCATATTGATCTTGTAATATTTTTAAGTTCTAAATGAATACCAGTTGTTTATTCTTGCTTAAATTTGAGTGAAAATAATTCTATTATTGAATACAAACTCTTCAAAAAATGATCCACTTATTTCTAATCAACAGCCTTATCTTAGCGTATATTATACTAACCCATTGTATGTACAATTTTAACTAAAGCATCTAAGTGATTAAAATTTTTTTAGACAGTGTTACTTAAAGCTCTCAATGATGTTTTGATTCTTTTTTCATGGTTTTAGAGCTTTTTGAATTCTTCATTTATCTATTTCGCTGAATAGTTCTCAGATTATTCATTTTTTATTTGCTAAATTTTATTTTGAACTTCTTTAAGTTTATTTTTAAGCTAAGTTCCCTTATCATTTTCCTAATTAATAAATAAATAAATTAAATTAATATTATTTAAAATTTTTTAATTTATTCTCTTATTATTTATAAATCATTTTATAACTATAATAATAATAAATAAAATCCTTACATCAAAACCGTAAAACTCAAATTTCAAAATTCTATTTGCTATTTTTAGAATTAAATTCGAATCATAATAGCCTACTCTGGTGAAGCTAAAAGCTATATTTCCTAATTATTTAGGACTGAATACATCAATGTAATTATTTACTATATTAGCAATCAACTTATAATACTCATCAAAAGCATATATGTAATATAAGCCATCTGTAGTATTGTGCTCCAAGAGTGAAATTTAGCCAAAAGCAAAGATATGCTATTTAACTTATCTCAAGATATCTTAAGAATCACTTCTTTATTCTAAATTTTTTTGAATAATATCTTCTTAAAGATTTTTAACTAAAATATCTAATAAGTGTTTATTTATGTAACTTTGAGATGAATATAGATTTTAGCATACTTTAATTGTATTTTCAAAAGTGAGAGATTCTCTTTTTTCATACACATAGTTATTAATTAAATCAGATAATATAAGGATTGAGTTTCTTTCTTATTGGTTTCTAGCGAAAGCTGTTTTAACTAAACTTGATTGAACATCTAAAAGTTCATCAATACTAATCTCGCTTTTTTATTGTTACATCAAGTCTTTAAGTCTGATGAATAACCTCTCTTCATTTTCTAGCTTTTTTATTCTAAAAGTACCCATTGTGTAAAGGCATTGAAACAACTATTTGAACTACAAAGCTTCGTGATTTTATATTGCTTCGTTGAGTACTCTTTTGCTCAGAAGAATTTACTTTTAGAAAGTAAGATTACCCAAATCATTATAGATATGAGACATTTTATAAATGATACTAATACATGCATTTAATTGCCCATCTATATCAGATTTATAAGTTCTGAAAAATTAATCAATCAAATAAACATAACTTCTAAAGTATTTAGTTTCAAATACTTCTGCCATGGCATACTTATCTTAATGAATTAAATTCTCAATTTATTTTAAGATCTTATTGAGTTGGTTTGGATTTTTTAAAACTAAATCAACCAAACAATCTTTATATTTAGGATCTTCAAGCATCTACAATCTAAATTTATTAATAGATTCTGCCCTTTGAATATCTTCTTCTGCATCAGGAATGTTACTAAAATTGAATCTGAAGTTATTCTAGCACAAAAAATGTCTTGACTAACTCACACTTTTCAGTGATCTTAATCTCTATATAAAAGATTTACCTAAATTAATCATTTTTAATTAAATTTTTGGAAAAAAAAAAAGATTTTTAATATTTTATTATAAGAATATTCTTTTAATAAGTAGAAATAAAAAAATATCTATCTATCTATCTTGCTTATTCAATCAAACTTTATAAGTACTATTTATTAGTTTATCTTGAATTAAAAATATAATTCTTCTTAAAAATACATTTGTATCAAGAAATAATTTAATTTGATTTAAAATTTTCAAAAATTAATTTTTTTATTTTATTTTTAATAATATTTTATGTGATAATTTGTTGTTTATTTTTTGCAGTAAATATGAATACAATTGCTATCTATAAAATATATACAAAAGAAATGAAAAAAAAGGAGAAAAAGATAAATAATTTAGATAGAATGAAAAATATTATAAACTTACACTTATCTTTAAAACAAATTATTGATTTTATTTTTAAAAATTTGATATATTCAATCAATACCTTCATTCTATTATTCTATTATTATATTTACTTATTTATAATTTATTTATTTATTTATTATTTTTTATTTGTTGTTTATATATTGCTTAAATGTGCTTTCAATCAGTCAGTCATGCATGCATTGGTGAATGAATCTTTTTTAATCTAACTATTCTATTTTGATTACTTGCTTGTTTTTATGTATGTATGTATATATGCTATATGTTAGTTTCTTCAAAGTTTTAAATCTTCAAATTTATCTTTTATTAATTTTGAGACTTTTTCTACCCAAATATTTGCAGGGTGGTCGAGTTCCTGTTAGAAAATATGAAATGCTATTTTAAAACACTAAAACCTATTAAAATTTACTTTAAAGAAATATTTTTTCTTTGGACCAACTATAGTAAATCTTGACTTGTCCTATAATTCTATTTTTACATTCTTTGATAGAGGTATTTCTCCCTATTTGTTTTAAAATTCAAGTTAAAGTTACCAACTTACTTACTTACTTACTCAAAAAAGATTTAAATTTGAAATTTTACCTTTTTTACATTTGTCATAGGATCATAATAGACCAATTTAGGAGGCTCTTCTTGTAAAATTAATTATCTTGGTTTGTAAATAAGCCAAGCTACTTTTTTAAGCACTCTTCCAGTAATAAGTGGTCTCATAGAAGTAGTATTTACAGGAGTTTGGGGACTTGAAGGAGCGAAATCATTAATATCATCATCTTCGTTATCTGTTTATTATTTGCAAATTTCTCTTTTAGGAGCTGCTTATTTTGACAATGTAAGCCAATTTATCCCTTTAAAGAAAGGATGCTTTTTAAGGGTGTTTATGTCATTAACTCCTAATTTTATAATTTATTATATTTTGATTAAGTCATGAAATGAAATTAACAATTTTTTTTACCAGGTTCTCCTCCTCCAATTCTTTCAAATGGGTTTCTTTTAAGAAGATTTTTAATTAAATCGGCTGCTTCAGGAGGTACACTCTATAATTTAAATTCATATTTCTTAAATTTGATTGTTTTGTAAAATTAATTTTTACATCAGGAATATAATATTGGCAAGCTTTAACTTTATTAAAAACTTTGAATTCATTATTCGTAGCATCATTAACGTCAACGAAAGGAGTATTTCCTACAAACATTCTATATATAATGCAACCTAAAGCCCACAAATCAGCAGAAGAAGTGCAAATTTCACCCTCTAAAAGCTCTGGAGAGACATATCTTAATTATATTAGGAAGATAAGTTATGTTTAATTATTATTAAAAATAGCAAATAAATTTAAATTTAATTTAATTTTTATTACTCTGCTGTTCCTACAAAAGTTGAAGAACGGGTTCTTGAGTCTTCATCATCCATTGGATCAGTTTCCTAAGGGAATTTCTTCTTGATATTGTTAATCTTTTAAAAGAGATCTTCTGGAATTCTTCTATCAAAACCACAAGTTCCGAAATCAATAATTTTGAGATGGTTATCTTTGGTGAGCATCAAATTTTCAGGCTATATTAAATTTATTAAAAGAAATTATGAATGAAAATCTCAAAACTTAAATCTTATTTTGAAAAAATAATAATATATATTTGTTTACCTTTAAATCTCTATGAATAATTCCATTTTTGTGCAAATTTTCGAGTATATAAACAATTTCTGCAGCATAAAATTTGATTGTATCTTAGTTTAAGAACTTGACTTTTTATTTTGTTTAAAATAATTTAACAATAATTATATTAATTTTGCTTCATTTTTTTTATTTTTATATCTATTTTTAAAGTTTTATTGTTTTATTTATATAAATTATTCATATTTATATAAACTCAAGCTTTAAGTAACTATCGAAACAAACAAACTGCTGCTGATTGATTTATGATAAAAAATTACAATTATGCTAAAGATAACTGGAAAACTCTCCTCCTTCACAATACTCCAACACGAAATATAAGAATTAATTATCTTTAAAACTTCCTAAGAGCTAAATGATACCATCAAAACGGATATGTGTGAGTACTTCCTTTTCAATGAAAACTTAGTATTGCTTCTTTTCCTATTTTAAAATAGAAAATGTTCATAAAAATTATTTTATATTAATAATTTATCTAAGCTATTTAATACAACTTTAAACAAACTATATCCTAATTTTATGTTAAATCCTTATGTTTTAAGCTTTTTTTACAATTAATGAGAGGTCTCATTTAGCAAAAAAAACGATAAAACTCCAGTTTGCTAAAAAGAAATAAAAAAGAATTTAAATACCCTTGCTAAATATGACTTCTCAAGAATTTTAATTGCACAAAATTCATTGTTGGATTTGTTTTTAGCTAATATAACTTCACCAAACGATCCCCTACCTAAAACTTAGATAATATCAAAATCTTCCATTGATAGCTTTTTATCTATGTTTTTGTAAAATAAAAAAAATTAAACAAGAATTTTAAGAGATGGCAAAAGGCCTCGATAGATATAAACCTAGATTTTTATTATTTGAAAATAATTAATTTCTTAAAATAGCAGCTTACCAACCATGTTTGCTAAGGTTAAAATTAGTTAATTAGTCGCTTTTTTTTATTCTTTTGGTTTCTACTTTGCAATAACGTTTACTTCCTTTTGGAAATTTAGAGTATCAAAAAATATTGATTTTAAATATAAAGTTAAGTTTTTATAATTACTTCTAATCCCTTAATTCATTTTGATAGAGAATTCCTGCTTTTTTTCACGCACACTTAAAGTAAAGATCTACAAATCATCATTAAATGAATAAAACTTATTAGTATTGCTTTAATGAATTTAAATAAACAATTTAATTTAAGCAAATTCGATTTCATGAATCTGCTTGGCTATCATTTTATTGATTCATTCTTTATTTCTCATCTCTGTATTAAATAAAATACATTATTCATGCATTTATATTCATTCATCTATTGGCGATATCTATTTTATTGTACTACGATATAAATAAAACTCATTATTTAATAAAAACACTTATTCTGCAACCATAAATAAATCACTTAAAAAATTTAATTATTTTTTATCAATAAAAAAATGAAAATATTAAAAACTATAAAACCAACTTGAAAGATTGATTATACATACCTACAGCAAGCATTATGCCAAAAAAATTATATTTATTAAATTATAATGGAATAATTTTTCAGATTTTTGTTTTGATTGGAAAAATTTAATTTAATATGAATTTATTCATTAACTGACTGACTTATTATTTGCATAAAGTATTAAATATAAACTTACTTTTTAAAATATTTTATAAATTAATTATTTTAAGATATTTGTTTAACTTAATTTTTAATTATATTTTTTATAAACCCCTTATTTTTAAAATAAAATTCAAGTTACTTTTATCATAATTCATCTCATTATTATAATTAGAAATACTATCTCGATTATTAATTTTGTTCAAATTCAATATATATTTTCATATTTGTCTTTGAAAGCCATAAAACCAAAACTTTATTTTTTATTTATTCCTTTTTCATTTAGTGCTTTTTTATTTACACATCAATTCTTTAAATTTTAAGCTTTGACTTATGAATTATTTATATAATTCTACTTAATTTTATTGATACTAGCTAAATACTTCTTTAACTAAAATATTAATTTTCAACTTAGCAAAAAAATAGTTAATTTTTGCACAAAAAGAGAAAAAATGTATATCATTCACGATTAATGAGATATTTCTTAAGATTTCATATAAGGATAAATAAATAAAAGTTAAATAAATCAAAACATTCAATATTTTCATCTGGAGAGTTTTTTATTTTATGGAAATTCACTTATTTTTAAAAGAGACAAGAGTAATATTTACAAAAAAATTGCACGTGAAAGCATAAACGTTATAATTTATAAAAATAAATTGGAAAAAAAGTTAAAATATCTAAATTATGATTAGCATATTGCTTTAAAAAAATTAGCTAAAAGCATTTTTGTTAGGTTACTTTTTATTTAATTTGAGAGTGCATCTAATAAATAAATTAGACAGACTATAAAAATTAATAAATTAAAAGAAGAGCAATTTTTATTTTATTTAAACTATAATAAATTATTTTTAATGAATATATATCTATAAGTATATGCTCTCAGAATCAAATTTAAGATTAATGTTGATCTTAATATGGAGATGAATTATTATCATCTTAAAAGCTCAAATTTTATCTTCCAACTGTGAAGAAATTGTTACTCTAATTAGAATTGTATGAAAAAGAGCGATTTGAACTATAACTAGATTCATTTTATTTTCTCCTTTGTTATCTTTAATATATTCTATTTTTTATGTTTTAAATTTAAATTTATGTATCAGATTAAGGAATTATATATTCCTGTATAGATATTGTTTAGTTATTTATCAGCTAGCTGATTGAGTTGCAATTTTATACTTTAAATCCATTTTAGTTTTGATCTTAATCATTTATTGCTATCTCTTATTTTTATTGTTTTTCAACTAATTCTAAATTTATATTTTTAGTAAAAAAATAAATTAATTTGAAATAAAATTTTTAAAAATTTATTACCTCTTTAGTTTTGAGAGGTCATCAAACTTTATTCTCCAAACTAGGCAGTTTAAACATTTTTTAAGTCAATTTATTCCTTAGTTTTATTTTCTATATGATCAATATCTTAGATACCATTAGGATTTTGAACTTCAATTTTTTTATTACATTAAATTTAATCTTTTTTATCCTCTGCAACTTAGATCGATTGAGAAGTTTGTTATATATCTTATAAATTTTTGAAGGAAGTATTTTGTCTAAAAGTTCTTTAAACCTAGCTTTATTCTTTTATTTCTTAAATGATTGGCTATATAAGTAGGGCCATTTAGTTAATTCCAAATTTAACTTAACTCATTAGCTATTCACCTAAAAATTAAATAAAATAAGATAAATTAAAAGCAGATGTAAATGATTTACTCAAATTTTAAAAATTAATGGATCTATCGGTCATTTTTATTGTTGTTTAATAATTCTGAATCTTCTATTGAATGAGTTCAAGTACAGTGGAAATATTTAAAACTACCATGCTTTTATTATATTAATTAATATAATAATTAAACAAATGGTTTTAGAATTTGTAAATATTACTTAAATTTTTTATTCTAATTATTAAGTTCATTTTCAGCATCCGCTAATTACTACTCTATGAATTAAATTTAATGATTGCTGCTGTTACTTTGGAAGTACTTTTATTCTAAATTTTTGATCTCCATTTCTTATGCAGATATTTTTGTTTAATATTGTTAAATTTCACTCTATTTTTGTTCTAATTAGGAATGAAGGAACTGGTTCTCATTAGAAAGAGTTTCTTTTTAATTCATGCAAATATTTTAAAGTTAAACAAGTTTTGAATGCTGTTCATTTAGCTATTCAAAATCTTTCTCAAATTTGTCTTTCAAGAGTAAAATTTATTCATTTTTTTAATGTTCTAAAGCCTTCTCTTTTTCTTTAGCATTTACATTAACATCATATATCTATTACTCCAACTAAAATATTTGAAAGTTTAATTATTAAATTTATAAATTTAAGTCTTATTAAGTTTTTATTTATTTCTAATTAATTTCCTATAAAGACTCGTTAGCTAGTTTGAACTCTTGCTACTTTTTCATTTCATCATTTAGCTGCTATTGAATTTAATCTAGCGATTGTTACATTAATTTTTTATCTTTTTCTAATTAATTAATTTGGTTTTCCATACAATTTATTTGCATGACCTTTTAAATGAGAGTTTATTAAAGTTAGGATTGTTTTTATTCAAGCTCTTACATTTTATTCTACAAATTCTAATTTTCAATTTTAAGCTCTTGCTAAGCTTGATTTTAAATATTTTAATTATAAACACTGCTGTTATTTTGTATTTAATTTATGGAATTATAACTGCCATATTCAAGGTCTTTTTAGTTTTCATTTTGTTTTGAATGCTTATGTTAGCTTATGATTTCTTTTTCTTATTAACATAATAAGGAACTTTACTCAATATCATCATTTGAACCATCGCTTTGCAGAGTTTTTTATATTAATTCTTTACTATTGATCAACTTTTAAGCATTTAGTTCTTACTATTTATTAATTTAATTACTCTCTTATTTTGTGATTTGAGTTACATCCTAGTTATCTCCAAATAAATATTTATTTAAATTTTTTAGTTATACCTAGTTGTAAGCTGGGTGCTCTTAAAATTTATTAAAAGGCTTAGGGATTTGAGTAAAGGAGGAGGTGTTTTTGTTTTCTTTGCTCTATGGTAATAGTTTTAATTTTTATTATAGAGCTTATTCATATAAAATTTATGATTGCAATTAGCTTTAAATCTGAGATTGTTATTAAGTTCTTTTATCTTAAATTGATTAATCAGAGTTATAGTTAGACTAATTTAATGACTTTTATGCCTCAGAATGTTCACTTTACAAATTTAGCTTATTAAAAGATTACTCTGTTTCTTTAGTGTGTCCTTAATTTGGTTAAAAGCCTCCTTATTCACTCTACAATGAAAGATCCTTTTGAAAAACTTTTTCAATGTAGCTTTCAATTATGTTATTATTTAATGATAAATCATTAAGTTAACTTGCTAGCAGCTTTCCTAATCCATCACTATTCTTTTTAGCTTAATTCATTTAATTACTATTGTAGGAATTCAGATTTTAATTGTAAGAACCACTATTATTTTAACTATTAGTGGTTTAACGCTAACTATTATTGTGATTAGAAAAGTCTGTACTCATGTTTGTATTTCTTCTAATTTATTTTTACATTTGTTACTATTGCTTCAATGGCATAAAATAGCTTTTTTCTGGCTGAATTGTTTTAGAATTAAAGGATGTTTCATAACTATAGTTTCTTTGTGTATTGCTTTGGACAGAATTAACACAAAATGAAATGTTTTCTTTATTTTACTCTGACTCGCATTCACT
Source organism: Tetrahymena thermophila SB210 (assembly GCF_000189635.1). Classification (NCBI taxonomy): domain Eukaryota; phylum Ciliophora; class Oligohymenophorea; order Hymenostomatida; family Tetrahymenidae; genus Tetrahymena; species Tetrahymena thermophila. The sequence goes on from NW_002476407.1 coordinate 229,433, forward strand.
GTTCACTCTTTAATGGCTCGTTTATTTTCCATAATGATCAGCATTCTGATGTATGCTTTTTTACAAATACTACTTTGCGTCTATTTACTCAGTTGATTAGTTTCTTTTAATAGAATGCAATTTTTGGTTCATATCTTAATTAAAAGGAATGTTTTATTGACAAACTTAAATTTTATTGTTTTAACCTTCAGTACTACTGAACTCCTAATTAGGTACCTAATAAGACGAGCTGTTATTTCTCCTTCTATCAGTTTACGTGTTTGGCTGGGGTTTATGAGATATTTGGTGGATGCTATTAGACATTTAAATATGATTTACATTATTGGAAGTCAAATTAGAAGACTACCCACTATTATTCCTAGTATGCGCAGTACTGTTATTTAAAAAACTAGAATTATTCGAGCTATTTATTATTTATTATAGCCCATTTTATCTTTATCTAATATCTCTGTAACTTCTTTATGAAGTTAGTGGTGCTAAAACTTGCATGTGATTTCTGTTCATTTGAAAGAAAATTGAAATTTAATAAATACTAAATTGATGTAAATTGTTGTTATTTATTTATTTATCTATTTATATATCTTAAAAATTATAGATTTATGATTTATCAAAAGCTATTTAAATATCAAATTTGAAATTGTATATATATGCATGTATGTATGTATGCTTTTTATTTTAACAGTCACAAATAAATAATTAAATAATTAAAGAAAATTTAATTAAAATAAATGGATTAAAAATAACAAATATTAATGAAAGCAAATCATAAAATATATTTAAGATATAAACAACAATAAACAATTCTTAAATCTTTAAAAAGCATTTAAATGTTTTAAAAAATCAATTTATAGTTTTAATATCATCAAGAGAGAATAATTCTTGGAAGCTTTCAATTACTATAGATTAACTTTAGTAAAATGCAAAAGCAATAATATAGTCTCCATCGGCAAATCTGTTTGAATCAAGACTGGCATTTATATTTTTAATGTCTGGATAATCATAAAAATCTACGTAATTATTTTCAATATCTATTCTCATTTCTATCTACTTATCCTTTTAAACACTGTTACTCAAATCAATACCTTATATAAGCTTAGAGCATTCTTAGTTTGGAGCATTACTTAAAAATCTTTTACAGAAATATTGATTAGGAATATTATACACCCAGTTGGAGTGCACCAGAGATTTTTGCATAACACCAACCATAATGTAGTTTTAAGGTTAGCAATTAAACCTAAATCTAAGTTTGTACTTCTTTAATCTATCTAGGTTGTAATCAATATAAAATTAACTGCTACCATTTATGCCTGTTACTACTATTTCACCATCTTTATTTGCCTTTGCTTCATATTATGATTAATTAAGACCAAATGCTCCAAATCCACCAAATCCACCAGATATATTTGAATTTTTGACTACTAATTCATCTAAGTAAATATCATATCCACCAATAAAAGATTAAGATATCTTTTTGTTAGTTTAATTTTTAAACTTATCTAAATCATTAAAAATTTTAGAAAAAGTTAAAAATTTCTAACTCGCATCATTCCATATGAATTTATTTTTCTCAAAAATAATGCTTTTCTTGATATTAACAAGCTATTCTTGAATATTATCGTATTCGCATAGACTAAGAGCTTTCGTAATACAGTTTTGAAGTAAACTTTGCATTTCCTAAGGACTAATGTAGGACTCTATCTCGCTCTCTATCTTTGCTCTTAAAGAAGTTAACTTTTGCCTGAAATTATCCAACTCATCGAAGATAGTATCAAGATTGTCTAAGTCTATTCTTTAATCACGGTTTTTTTTATTATCATACTTTTGTTCATTAATAAATTTGGATAACTTGATAAAATATTCCTCAATATCAATTTCTGATTTATTAACAGTCTTTTAGTGTTCATCTAAGTGGCATTTACCGCAAATAACTTACATGTAATTCTCTTATCCACAGGCTTTATTAATACAGACTCTATCTGCCCTTCTCTTTTTGCAGTTTGCACAATATGGAGGATCAAACTTTTCAAGTAAAGTCTAAACATGATTTTCAATGTTTTAGTTTTCAATGTTCATTAATATATGCTCTTATTTGCTTCTAAGGTTTTTCAGATTTTTTAATTCTGCAAGGCTCATCTTGACTGGTTCTTTAGCGCTTTCTTTTCCAACTTTCTAAGTTTTTGTTGTTGTTGTCGTTTTTTCTTTAGAGTTAAATTACTTTTTAGTAGGATTCTCTTCAGGTATTTCCTCTTCAAAAGTCTTAGTTTCTGTTTTTTCTTCTAGCTTGCTAGCCTATCTTGATGCTCTTTTGCTCATTGCTTTATTTAATTAAAGTTTATTTTTATGATTTATATATCAATTATATTAATATAACTAACATAAACTTACTTTTTAATCAAATCTTGTTTAGTATTTTCTGATCAAATATATAAAAAATTAAGCGGGAATAAAGAAATGAATAAATTGGTTCTCTTTTGATAGCAACTTTAATATAAGTTATAAGTTTTTATAAATCTTTATTGATATAACAAAAAATAAAAATAAATTAAAAAATATTAATATTAAAATGAGATATTAACATAATCCATAAATGAGAAAAATAAATACAGAAATAAATTAATTATTCTACTTAGATTCAAATTTAATTTATTTGTTTAGAATTATAAAAAAATAAATAAAAATCAATTTAATTTTTGTGGATTTAAATTTTTACTTTCTTGAGTTTAATATAAAATATTAATTTTATTTTTAATGTTATGATAATATTTCACTATTTAATTTTTTTGATATAATTTGTTAAATAAAATTAATTTTTTTTTTTGGAAGTTTTGACTTTATTTAGAATTTTTAATAAGTGCTATCCAATTGTTCATTCAAGAAATATAATAAAAATATTAATTTTATTTAAAAAATTTTTGATAATATTTTATATTTTATAGATTAAGCAACCATATGATATAATTTATTAGCAAGAAGTATACGTACCTACCAAACACTAAATATAATTAATAAACAAATTAATAATATTTAACAACTTTAAAACCTTTAGAATTTTAGTAAAAAATAGGTTCAACTACTAAATTTAATTAACAAATATCGAGTAATGAATAAAGTATCACCACATTTAGTAGATTTGCTAGTAAATTTGACTTAAAATTCATTTTTTTTGTCAATATATGACAAAATGCTTAAGTCTTGCTTCTTAAATTTACTTGAAGAAGAAAATAATTTGAAAGTAATTAATCAATTGCAAAGTGCAGCTTAATCAGATGAAGAAAGAGATACTGTTAACGAAACATTTAATGTTTTAATATTAACAATAGCGGAATTTAATAGAAAGAATTTAGTTGAATTAGAAATTGAGATAGTACTTAAAGAAGTAGGATTTTCAGATGACATGATTTCTAAATTCTAACAAAGATATTCTTAATTCATTGAATTTATATCCGATAAAGATAACGAAAGAAGCAATTTCTTTGACTCTAGCATCAATTTCAATAAATTAGTTGACGTTGATTGGAAATAAGAATATGTATTATCCACTAAATATATTAAGCACTTAAATAAAGATAATTACCACATTTCCCTCTCAACTTTAAATTCTGAAAATTAAATCAGTCCTATTAATTTTAAATGCTCTATTGAACAACTTACTGAATTAGTACATAAACTTTCTTCTGCTGTAAGAAATATAGAATAAGCTACTGATTTAAAACATTTCAAAGCTTAAGAATGAAATATTAATGAAAATCTTAATTTGAAAATAGCCATAAAAATCAATATAAAATATTTATTTGTAAGTTCATAAATAACACTTGTAAAGAGTTTTAATAGTAACAGTATCTTTTTAATTTATTTCTTTTACTAATAACCACTTTTTTAGGTTTTGGATTAACAAATCATCCGTAAATTTGATAAGATCAATCTCAAAAAGATATTTCTCATTTATTTTTTTAAAAAGAATAACAAAAATATGATAAATTTATTAATTCAATTTTTTTTATTTTTTAATAAAATATATTTTCAAAAAATTTTATTTTATCTTATTAAAATAAAAGTTAAATTAAATTAAATAAAAATAAAATTCAATTCTATTAAAAGATCTCAACAAGACTTTTCAGGAATTGGTTTACTTTTTTTTATAAATTTTATGTTCATTAATGAATGATGATAGATTTATAGTATAAAATATATGAAAAATGAATATTTATATATACAAGTTAAATTTTATTTTAATAATATTTTATCATAATATTAATATATTTCTAATTGAATTCTACAGATCTTAGCTATCAGCATCTAAGCCCTTTGCTATAACTTCACTTAATTATTTAGCCAGCTATTTAAGTTTCTTCTTTTCTAGGGTTAAATTAATATATTACTGCATAATATGTTTCATATATTTCCAAGATTGAGCTATTGTAGGCTTTTTGTTCTTAAAATATCCTTCTGGAGCTAATTGCTCCATTGTATCTACAACACATTTTGTAAAGCTTTCGTTTTATTTTTTATATTGCACTAAGTGTTTTATTTTTTATAAAATTTCCTCGTCATTTTCAACTTAAAGGAGCTCAATCACTTTAAATCTAAATTTTTATTCTGAGTTAAAAGTCATTCCGCTGCCTAAGTTATGAGGAGAGTTTAATTCAAAGTTATTTACTATTTTAAGAGGGTTATTATTAGGTTTAGATTCTGATTTCGAGGATCTCATGCCTGGTTAACTATGGGGTGTAGTTTTTGAAGAATTGTTATCGCTTATATTATTGCTATTAATATAACCATTACTATTGTAATTGCTCCTTTTGCTTAGATCTTTTGCTTAAAGAGCTTCTTTTAGTTTAAGATTTAAGTTTGAAATTTCTTTTTCCAAAAATTCTATCCTTTTTTACTATTCTTGTTGGATTCTTTTCTAGTTTAATCTTTCTGTTTCGTCATCTTTTAACTATTTTTTTAAGCTATATATCTCTTCTAATTATTTTTCATTTTCTTTTTACTAATACGTTTAATTATTTTTAGTTTAAAAGGAATCGTCTACCTCTAAAATATAACTATTATGGCCTTTGATGTTAAATTATTTATGCCCACTCTACTAGTTTTCATGCAATGAATTATAATTATTCTCTTTGACAAAGCTGCTTTTCAAAAAACTAGGGTGCTCAGATTAATGCTGCTTTTGCATATTTTTGAGCTGGTTTTTGTAAGCTGAAGAATTTGGAGTGTATGGGTCATAAGAATCTCTATTCATAAATCCTGACATATTTGAGTGATTCAAGTCTTTAATTTCACTTATGTCTGGAATTGGATCATAATGTGAATTTTAATTGAAGTGGGAAGTTGATTACCCAAATTTTTGTAGTTCTTAGTACTATTTTTATATTTCAAAATCCTTTTGTTACTTCTTAAGATAATACTCTTCTGTTTGTTTATGGTGTAGATCATAAGAATCTCTTAAAATATCTTAAAGCTTTTTTTCATGATTCTATTATTTTACTTTCATTTCATTTAATAAGTTAGATGAATCTTTCTATATGTCCAGTTATTTTAAAGCAACACTATTTGTTAAGTTATCACCTTATTTATATTCAAAAGAAAAAGGTTATCTCTAAAACTAACTCTGAGCAATATTATTGATCTGATCTTTATTATTAAGATTATAATGAGATTTGGAGCTATAATTAAAGTGAGGATATTTTTTTTCTTATGAAGCAGAATAAGTAAGACTATTTGCTATAGAATGTGGATAATTATTTTCTGGTAGCTATACACTATAAAAATCTGTAAGATTTCTAAAACTAGCTTATTATTAAATAGGAACAGCATTAGCATTTAAGAATTCATTATTATTGTAATTATTAGTTTGATCATTTACTTTGCTTTGATGCAAAGAAATGTTTTTTGTTCCACTAAAGTTATATTTAGAATAAGACGAAGACCTATTTTTAAGATATCTGTTTTCATCGTCTATCAAATTATTGGAATAAGAACGTTAGTAGTCAGAATTTGATCTTAAAAATCTGGAACTATCTTTTGTAGGTGTATTTGTCAAGAAGGTGGGATGATTTTATTTTAAAGAATGATCGTCGATATTTTCTTTTTTGATAATACCATTCTTAAAATAGTAATCTACTCCAGCAGAAGATAAAGTAGGATCTTAGCTTGATTCTTAATACGCAGATTTTTCATTGAGATAAAACGGATTATTTTAGTTAGCTGTAGAATAATAATTATTTCCATCGATATATGTATCATACACTTTTTCAGTGTTTCTATTTTTATTTGCTGAAAACTAATGCTCTTGAATTTCATTTTTATCATTATTTATGTGATTTTATCCAGCTGTGAATTCATTTGTATTCACTTTGTATTTTGCTTTAAGATCACTGAGCTATTGATCTTGTAAATTGTTAAACAGAGAGGAATTTTATTAATCTATTGAAACCTTTGACTTATCTTTCATTTCAGTGCTTTTTTTGCTATTTGAAAAAAAGAAATCCTAACTAGGCATCAAGCTTCTATATTCAAATGAATCATCAATTCCATTTTTATCTTCGTTAATCCTTTATTGTTTTTAATTTTATGGTGATTCAGTTAGCTAGAATTATTGAATTTCTTTTTCTTTGTATTGTAAATATTTTTAAATCTGAGACTGTGAAGGCATCTGAAAGGAATGCTTTAGGTCAGAAGAAACTTTATTATAGCTCCCACTTGAATTTTTTATTAATGGATCGTTCATTAAAAAGTATGAGTGCTTTTTTTGTTTCTAATTTTAACGCAAGTTTAATTAAATACAAATGTAGAATCTATTTTTATATAAAATTTTAATAAATTTTCAGCAAACAAATAAATTGAAAATTTTAATTTCTAAAAGTAAAAATTAGAAACCAACGGCTAAATTGCATCTAATAAAAAAGTATGACAGATATACACTTTTAGATTGACAAAAGATAATAAAATAGTTTAAAAAATAAAATAAATTTAGCAATTAAAGTTTGCAAGCATAATTATTTTCTTATCAATGATAATACAAAATATATATTCAACAAATAGGAAGATAGTAATTAATATTAAACTCAAAATTGGGAAGCAGTTTGAAGTTTAGAACATGTTTCTTCTAATAATGTTAAAAGATGATCTTCGGTTTCTTCTCTAATATAAAAAATAAAAAAATCAATCAATCAAATTTAAATAAAATTTCAAATTAATTATAATGATTAATAAGTAAATAAATAAATACCTTGTCTTTTTTTCATTATCTAATTCAATTTTAACACGATTAACTACATCCTTAAGCATATCGAATATAGCAGCTTCAGATTATTCACGTTGCTTTTTCTATGTAATAACTATTTCGTTAATTTGGCTAAGTTCATATGTAACAGTCTTCATCATGGCTTGATCGTTTTCTTCTCTTTCTTGCTTTTCATTTTCAATGGCTCCTTCAATCTTAGGAAGATCAGATTAAAGAGTTTGATAGAGTTCATCGATAAATTAGTTTCTAGAAAGTTGTTCCTTTGAAATTTCGTTCTTTAAGAAAGAGTACTTGTCTTCTAAGTTTCTGATGACCTTAGCTTCATAATCCTTACGAGCCTGAAAAATTATTTTTAAAATTGAAATTTAAATACTACAAATTTTTTTAATTATTGTGAATTAATAAATAAAATAGTTTTTATTTATATTAAATTTTGATTTAGTTTATTAAAAAGCATGAATCAAATTAAATTTAATATTTTTGGAAGTAAAATCTAAGGATAGCCAATAAAGTTTTTGAATTCTAAGAAATATCCTTGAATATTTTTTATTTGAAAATAAATTCAAGATGAAAAAGAAATAATTGAAATAAAAAATTATTATTATTTATTTGTGATTGATTTGTTTTAAAAAGATTATTAATTAATTAATTAGTTAATTTTTAATTAATTAATCAATTTTTCACTGTATGAATGTTTTTTTTTGTTTTTATGTGATTAAAATAAATAATAAAAAGATAAAATTTATCAATGAATACCTCAGTTTCGCTTTCAATAGCCTAAACAAACTTATTTTCGATCTAAGCAATTTCTTAGTTGCCTTAATCAATTTAGCTGTCATGATTTATTCTTTCTTCTTATAATACTTTTTCGAATCTAATCAGCTATTATAAAAAATAATTTATTATTTTCTTATTATAATTTATGTACAAGCTAAGCATAAATTTGTATTCATGTTTAATCAAAGCTATAGAATTGATTAACAGCTTTGAAAAATTTAATTTAGTTTCCAAAATATTACATTTTCTCTAATGCTATTTAAAGTCTTATCGAAGTCTCCTTGTACTTCAAAAAATTATTCTTCCAAGACACATAAATGGCTTTCGGCTTGTTCAAATTTTCTGTAACGTTCAGACTCAACACCTATCTTAATTAATTCAAACAAAATTTTTATAAATAAACTCCAATTGCTTGATCTAATTCATGTTAATGTATTATGATAATAAGTGCTTAAATAAAATAGATTTTATATTATTAGATTAAGTATGTATGTACTTGTATGCTGTTAAGCTTTTCTTGAATTTTTGAAATTCTATCATTATGAGGAGAGTTAGGAATAACTATTTAATAAAAATATAAATTATTAATAAAATGATGCTTATAATAGCTAAATCTCAGCAATGCTAATATTCTAACTATTCAAAATTCAAAATGATTTTAAGAGGCATACATCTATTTTAGGAGTAGGAAGACATTTCTTAACTAGGTTCGGTAGATATCTTATTTTTATTTATATTGTTTGTGTGTATCTTCTTTTTAAGAAGTAGCTTGAAATTTATTTATTTATTTATATTTTTTGATTTTATTATTAATCAATGTTTCTAAGTATTTTGTTTATTTAATTAAAAAATATCTCTTTCACCCAATTTATTTTATTTATTTATTTATTTGCTTGCTTTTTTTGTGTTTAATTAATCAGTAGGTTTTTTCTTAAGTATATCATATGATAGGCAGATCAATTTTTGTTGGGAAACGAAAATTTAACAACTATAGTGCCATTTTAATTAAAAATGTGCTTGAAATTTAAAGGTTTGAAAAAAAAATTTTAGCTTTTATTTCCAAAAATTCTACTGTTTTGTTAAATTTACAATTCAAATACAAGATATTAACAAGAATATTTACTAAAGAAGATAAAATTAATTCATTTTGTTTTTAATAATTGAAATATTTTTAAATCAGATTTAAGCTTTAATGGGGCGGACAATACTTTTTTCCCATTCTGTTTTGTTTAAAATATAATTTTCCTTTTCTTTCTTAGAATAAAACAGCTATTCTGCTCTTTAAGGAGAAGACATCGTCATGTTATGGTTTAACAAAGATCTACTCTAACTTTTACTAAAAAGAAATAATTAATTAAAAAATTATTGTTTTTATTTGTTGATTGATATAATTACTTGAAGTTATGGTAATACTGTGTTTTTTATCTGTAGGCATATTTTAAATTATTAAAAAGAGTAAACATGTAATTCCTTTCAGCCTCATATATTTTTTCTTCATGTTCAACTAAAGCAAAATCTACATCCCTTTTGTTTCTAATAAGGTTAAATGCTTTTCTTATATTTTATATACAGCAAGATTTCTTTTTTGGTTCTAAAATAAGGCCTTTTATTTCCTTACCTTCAAGTACTTCTACTAACTTAGCTATAAAAATTCTATTTTCATTTCAAAAAAATTATTAAATAACTTATTATTTAATCCAATTTTTATTACCCATCTTTTATTTCTTCTATGTAGGGCTAATCGAAGTCCACTTTTGTAACAAAGTCTTCAAAACCAAGCAAGCAAAGCCATTAAAATATTTCACTCTCTTTATTTATTTATTTATAAATAAATTTTTAATAATATTGTTAATTAATAATAATTTACCTGAGCTTTAGTAGATATTAGATGAAAGATAAGTTTAATTAAGACTTATCTTCTTAGGACTTTGCATTTCTCTTAGATATGATAATTCAGCACTTCTAGTATAGCTTTCATTTAAACTTTTTTGATCATTTCTGGATTCTGGTAAGTAACTATTCATTTTTCTTTAAAATAAGATTTGTTAATTATGAAAAAATAATTTTTTTGTTATTTTAATAAATTTACTGAATTGTATCAAAAGAATTGTCATAATTTATTTTGTTGTTTTGATTATACTTTATTGGACTCACAAATTTTTTAAATAAACTATTCATTTTATTGTTAGAGCTCAACATCTAAAAATTATCATCTTAATCATTTTAATTTTTTTAAGATTAAGGTGAGAGATTTTATTAAATTGTTGATTTTTCAGCTTACGGTAAATTGCTTTAATTAAGTTATTATTTAGATTAATCAATACCAAAATTTGATAAATTCGAAGGCCTCCTTCTAAATGAAGATTATAAATCTCCTTAGCTCACTATTTGTTCACCAAAAGAACCTTATCTATAATTTCTAGGTGTAGGGAAAACATTTTGTCTATCTGAAATTATTTGCTTGGCATTTTCAGGATCTATTTCTTTGCTTGAAACCATTTTAGAGGATTTTGATTAATTTAGTAGTTTACTTTATGGTGAAGTTGCATTTATAATTGATTTATCTTGATTCTAGGTGGAAATATTATTTCTAGAAGAAGTATAATTATAAGGAGAATTTGCTGTAATTTATCTATTAGAATCAAGATCTTCTTCTAATGCTTAAATCTTATAATTATTACTACTTGTAGTCATTTTTCTGAATCCGAGATATGGTCCATCCTTAAAATAATTAGGCTCTTATCTAGCAGGTTAGCCGTCAAAATATCTTCTAAAATCCTCTAATAATCCTAACACTACTTGCTTATTCACAACAACTAATTGTTCTTCTTTGTATGTAAAGCCTTATCCAAAATTCTAATAATTAAAAATAGATATTTAATTCAAAAACCATTATATATATATACTACATACCTTAAAGGTTTTTAGAGGAGCCAAAGCATTTGAGATATTATTAAAAGAATGTGCTTAATCTTTTGGGTGGTAGTTGACATTCTTAACCTTTCTCTTCGTAACAGTTTCTACTAAATCTACCCAAAATAATCCATTACATAGTTTTTAATAGAATTATGTAAATATGTTTTCAACCTTTGTCTAAAAAATTTCATTCGAAAGCCATTGATTTAATGAACTCTCTAATTAAGAAATTTCCTATTAAGAATAAGGAAGGATTTTAAATAAATTTTGCTCATAGCTATCAGATTCTTCTCCTTATAAATGTTTCTTAATAGAATAAATTATATTCCAAAAAGAATTGATACTTCCCTATAGCAAGAGCTCATAATTCTAATATTATTGATGAATCTCTACTTTATTTTCATGTAAGATTTCAAATATTAGTGATAGATTATACCTGCATTCTTCGATCGATTAAGGTTTTCTAATTATTCCTTTTCTATCAAAAGGAATATTCCACATTCCAACTTTAAAAAGTAAAGATTGCAAAAATAATCCATTTCTAGCTTCATCCTAAAATATAAATCTTTAATCATCTTTAGTAAAAAAATTTAGCTCTCTTTCTTGATAATCAATTTCTAAAAGCCAATGCTTACAAACTATTAAAAAATAGAAGAAATTTTTTAAATTATTTATTAACTAAATGAATATAAATACTTTTTTCAAGATTTTTATCAATTATATTTCCTCCTTTACTTGTGGCTGACTGAATTTATCTTACTGGGCTAAAAATGTTTCTCGTTTCTTCTTGTCTTAGAGTATCAACGTAGTTTTTACTTTTACCAAATAGACTCTTGTTAGAGCTACCCATTCTACTTAGAGTTTAAGTAATATTTTGTGATGATGGTGAAATCATCTAGCCAATACTTTTTCTTTTACTTTCTAAACGAGGTGAGTGGTAAGAAGGGGAAAGTACTCTGTTACTAGACTGCAATTAATTAGATTTATTTAATAAGTCTTACTAAAGATTATAGAATTTTTCATCAGTTACATAAAATTCTGTGGACTAGCCTAAATTATTTACATTTGTTTAATTGGGAGTTTAGTTCCCTTGCGAGATCATAAAATTACTATTTCTCTTAGTGTTTGAGTTGTTGATTTACTCTGTTCTAAATCTTGCAGTTGCTTAATTTGATGGGTGCTTTGGGGAATACATATTATTATTTTTATTTGAAGTAGGAGATTAGGAGCTATGGATAAAGTTATTAGTAGTCTCAACTATAAGTTTCCTATAATCTGATTACTCTTTGTAGCTATTTGTTGGCATCTAAACCATAGGAGTTCTCAAAGGACTTTTTCTTTTAAGAGCCTTACTAAATGATTGATTCTAATATGCAGTTGGAAGAGTTAGATTACTTTAATCCTTTAAGTTAGTGTCTAAAATATAATTATTCTACATAGGAGAACCTTATCTTTTTTAATATGATTAATTTTAATTAATTTATTAGTGATAATTCTACTAAGTATTATTATTTGAGCTGGTGAATTGGCGCATTGAGATAGAGTGATTCATAGTAGATTGATTTCCTCCTATATTCTGTTTTGATGTAGAAAGTATGCTCTAATAATGACTTGGCTACATACTTAACTAAAGGTTTTGTTATGATTAAGAAAGCTTATTAGCTTTGTGCATGGAGTAACTTTCCTCTAATTTCTTTTGTTTTTAGGCTTCTTGATTAAAGCATATTTTATCATACGAAAATTCTTTGTTTTCTCTCTAAGTGAAAGATTTCTCTAATTATTATTGCTCTGCTGTAAGCCTTTATTAATTTTATTTAAATCTTGAATCATATGGGGATATTTTTTAGTGGCTCCAGTGCCATAAATCATCAATTAGACCCCAAAATATATTTGGGTTCCCATCTTTCAGAAAATCTATACACCACAAGTATCTGGGGTTGAGTTTTTATTGCTGCCTCATAAAAGAGAATGCTTTGTTGAAATTAACATTAACTTATGAAGAATTTTTAGCTCCTCTAAAAATACCATTAAATAAAGGATTAGTCTTACCAGTAATTCTATTAAGGAGGTCTGCAAAAAGAGCTCCATTTTTGCCAAATTTTGCTAATCTATCTACATTCTTGGAGTCAAAATCATCTTTAATCAGAGTAATATCTACAAGCCATCTATAAAGTCTTGCTTTTGTTTCGTTATTTACAGGTATCACTTAGATAGTTTCGCCATTTTACTACTCAATATAGTGAACATCTTTCCACCATTAAGATGACTTTTAAGAGCTTTATTTTGGATTTAGATTTTGCTAAGGGGATAAATTGCTTGCTGATTTCTAGCAGCTATTATTCTAATTATTTCCAATTAAATCATTATTTATACTTTTAATTGTCTAGATTTAATCTTATTGGTCTCTCAAATCCAGAGTAACATTTTTCCTTTTTTTACTAATTGTAGAAGTATTGGTTTGTGATTATAAGATAGAAGGAGGAATCTTAGATAAGCTAGATTCTCTATGGCTTATAGAGCTGGGTATCATTCTATTTGAATTTTATATTTAATCATTATTTGCATTAAATTTGCTAATCTGTGAATTCACCTTTTGGTGATGAAATACTCTGCCTTGACCTTTTAAATCAGGTGTTGAGTTTGTTTGAGTTGCAAAAAGGCTAATCATATGATTAGGTGTAGAAATACTTGACTAATCTATTGACATATTATAATGCTTAATATTTGATATTTAGGTAATAGGCGAAACTGGTGAATTAACAGTATTCAGTCTGACAGATTACTATACTTACTGTTGCTAAAAAGCTAATTTTTCTCCTGATTAATTATCAGGGTTATTTTGCTTTTTCAATGAAGAGATGCTAGTTTTTGAATTTGTTGGTCTAACTGAATTATTTTAGGAAGCCTTCAAATTAGGAGTGCTCGTTACTCCTTAATTACTTCTAAGTGATTAATTTAATGGAATAAATAGTTAATTTTGATTGGTTGGCTAATGCTGTATGTTTTCTGTAATTCTTGAACTCAGAGAATTATAATTGGAATTATCTTAATAGTTGTTTTGAATACTACTGATTTTAGATATTTCTGCAGATTACTTCTGTTTATTATTGAAAAATAAGCTGCCTGCATTTAGGTTTGGTGAATTTTAAAACTTTTAAATCATTTAATTCACTTAAATATGCTGATTATCATCAGCTATTGTCCTTGGAGTGAATAATTTTTAAGAGCTGTTATTTTAACTTAAGACGTTTCTGCTATTTTGGTAGTTATGATTTGTTATCTGATTTAAATTTTAACTTTTAAACTGATTTTCTTGGTTTTACTCTGTGAAGAATTGCTAGTGAAAAAGACTGCTTTCACTCTTTCTTTATTACAAAGTATATAAATATTGCAACACTCTTAATTTAAATTCATTTTCCTAATTTATTTTATTCAATATTTGTCCAATTTTCTATTTCATTAACATAAATTACATACTTCGCACAATTGCTATGGCTACATTGAGATAATTTTTGAGGGCACATCAAAAGAAGAATCTTTAATTGCATTTAAAGCGGTAGTCATATTTATCAAAGATGAACTAGAAGCTTTTATAAATTAAAATGAAGTATTAATCATTAAATGATTCTAAGTTATATAAATAAATACTATTTTGTCTAATGACGCGAGCTATAAAATCAGGTTTTTATCTATAATAAATTATATCATGAACTAGCTAACAAAAAACTACACCTTTTTATAAAAATCAAAAATAAATAAGCTAAACTCTAATATAATAATTATATTTTATAAGCTATACCATTTTATAAATCGTTTAAAACCATCACATTCTAGCAATCTTAGTATTAAAAGCTTCTTATCCAATCAATTAATTCATCAACAGTAAGATTATGAGAATCATTTTTGTTCGCTAATTCTCTGACCGCACCTTGAGCTAACTAATTATATTTATAAATGAAAATGCATTAAGCAGGTAGTTTGCAAATCTATAATTAACATTGTTCTTTTTCTTATTTTTAAATTAAGCTTATTGAAATTTTTTTTATTAATGGCTGTTAATAATAGTAAATAAATAGTTTACTGCTCAAAATAAATGTTATTTAAATAAATCAAAAATTAATGCTATTCATATTTTAATTCTTAGTTGCTAAATATTTAGTTAAAAATTCAATCTATACATATTCTTGATTCAAATTTGTATCATAGTATCCTTGCATAGTTTAAGGAATAAACTTTTTCGTCTTTATCTATCTATTTATCTATATAAAAATTTATTTTTTGGAATATTAGATACTATATTAAAATACTAACAAATATATCTTTACAAGTTTTATTGAAGTGCTTTATTTTATTGAAATTGCAAGAAAGTACAGACTTGAATAGAATCAATATATGTATTTACTTGTAAATTAAATTGAAATTATAATTTATTTTGCAGATAGTATAAATTATCTATCTATTTGTTTATTATTGACTTGCTATTGAGTGATGAACGAACTGGACTTTTTCGTTAAAATCAGTTTTAATTTTAAATATTTGCACCAAAAGAATTAATTTGAATTTTAAAATAAAATAAATTTATTAATTTAATATAATATTCAACATATCTTTTACATTAAATTTTTATAGACACAAAGATTGAATTTTTTAAAAATTGCAATCGTACAAAAACAAACAAATAGTTTCCAAATTAAAAAAGTAATTGTTTATAGTTTTGAGTATTTTAGATTGATATTAATAATATTATTATTTTTTAGGAGATATTAATTAATAAATGCTTGAAAGATTAAAGATATTTTAATAATGATAAGGTTATATATAGTATATTTCATTTTTATGTTACAAAGTAGCTATTTACATTTTATCTCTTTTTAAATTATTTATTTTTCCTGCTTAATTATTGTCATTCATAATTCACTTTAATCGTTTTAAATATATTGCCTTTCATAGTAGTTTCCTGAGAAGTTAAATCTATCGCTGTAAATATCTTAATCTTTATTTTCAATTTTATAATGCTCATAAAGGTCTTCAGTTGGTTAATTAAATTGGTTACTATTATTATTATTTGAAGATATTATTTGCATTTACCTTTATTATATTTAATTTTATCTTCGCGGAATTTGCATATTTTCGAAACTGCTTGATTGATATTCATCTAAAAACGAATCTTATATAGAAGAGCTACTATCTTGGCTTTTTTAAGTTTAAGTTGGGGTTCCAATTTATTCTAAAAATCCTAAACTGTACAAAGAGATTTCATAACTTCTCTTGCTAGTAGAGTAATTTTAAGCCTATTCACTTTTATTGGAATCCACACACAAAGTACATCCCATTTTAACTTCTTGAGATATTTAGAAATCTTTATCTTTTTATTCTAAATTAATTTTTATATTACTTACTTTTTATCAATATCCTTATTTTTTAAATTAAGCAAAATAGTTAATATATGCTGCAATCAAATATCTACGTCATTATTGTAATAACACCTTTTTATTTATTAAATTAGATAATTGCAAAAATTGTTCGATTATTATGTTTTATTATCAATAAATGTAATTTATATTTAATTTAGCAAAATTTTTCATAAGTAAATGTAAATTTAAGTAAGTTAATTTTTAAAAGAATTTTTTTAAAATTACATTTTTAATTTTTTTTTTTGTAATATTTATAAAAAAGAAACAACTAAGACCATTAAATTTACATAAATTATGTAACAAAATAAGTAAAAAATAAAAATATTTGTTCTATAAAATTGATTTAAAAAAAAAATAATTATTAAAAATAAAAAAAATAGACAATATTGAAAAGTAAAAAATAAAATTTGTTAAAAAATAATTTTTCTAAAGATATATTTAAAGAAAAATGATCAAAATATGAAAATATAATATAATGGCAATGTTAGTTATTTTTTATAAATCAATAACTGTTATAGTAGTAAAAAAAAGAAAATGCACTGATTAAATCGAAGATTAAATAACATTATATATAGATGATTTTCAAATGCTCCAAAACATTCAGTAAGAATATAAAAATAATTGATTGTTGTTATTAATTATTTACTTTCATATATATAATTCGAACTAACTATGTTAACTAAACTAATTATCAAACTAGAAAATAATAGTGCTTGATAAGAAAGTATATCTTAGTAAAAAAAGATAAACTAGCTTTCAAATAATAACAAGCAAAAACTACTCAAATTTAATCAAATTATTAAAAATGTCAGATATTTTAAATTAGATTCCTTAGCTCATTCTTAATAGAAAAAAATAATAAAAAAAGGAACCTGAAATTGGTTTAGATAATGACATTTTTCTTGGACTAGATAATATAGAAAATATAGATTAAAAGTTTAAGATTTATTCTGAGTCATAGAGAAGAAATTCATTTGTAAGTAGCCCTAATTATAATAGAAGTCTATCAATAAACAAAGTATTAAATGCTAATAGCAAATAAATAATATAAATCTCAGATACGAATAGAACAGAAAAAAACAATTTACAGCCAAAAGATATGAAGTTAACTAGCATAAAATTTATAAACGATTTTAAATAGGATAATGTAAAACCTTCTGTTTATATGTAATCTCCTAAAGTACAACAAAATCAAATATAATCTAATACTGATTAGGTTTATAGATTAAAGCATGGCTTTGTCAATAATATTTATAAAGATAAAAGTGCTTTAGATGAAAACTAACCTGCATTTATGATAAATAAAAAGAGAAATTCTTTCTCTTCTCATGCTGCTATAAATTATAAATCATAGACTAGTATAGCTATTAATTAAGCTCACAGTCTTGCTAATTAAAAGGAAAATAATGATAAATTAGCAAAAAATTTAACTTTCAAAAATGAAGTATAAAAATGCAATAACATAACAAAAAGCAATTTCAGTATTCCTTAGAAAGACAAGTAAGAAACCCAAGTTACTGAGTAATCATTAAATTTTAGCAAATAAAAACTAAGTATAAAAGACTTAGCCACATTTCAAAGAAATCTTATGATTAGCAGAAACATTTAAGCTTTGAAAAGAAATTTAATTGAAATAAATGGAGACAATGCACTTAACTCTAGTAGGTCTAATAAAGATTAAAGTTATAGTACTTCTTAATTTGCTAATTTAGCTACTTTGATATATGATATAATCACTTCGACAAATTCTTTCGGAAATTTTATGAAAAATCCTTTTGCTATTTCTATTCCAAATGTTGAAAAGGTATTCAATTAATTTAATATTGACAAAAAGAAGCTAGTAAATCTTAAAACTATGGAAGAAAAAGAAGAATACATAGTAACATAAATTTATAGCTAAAGCATTGAATAGCTAAAGTAAATGATAGAAAAAATCAATAAAAAAACTGATGAATTTGCATAAATTGAAGTAGAAATTTTTTATTTAGTAAAAATTAAAATATTTATTTTTTTTTTAATTAAATAAGGAAAGGGAAAAAGAAAAAGGAAAATATAAAAAAAATATGAATGAATTATTTTCATGGATCTAAATTCCAGGCTCTTATGAAGCATTAAAGAATAAAGTTAAATATTCTCTTGTTGAAGTTCTATACGGCCACAATAACTTACAACAGTTATAGGAGCTTCAATAAAAAAATGAAGAATACAATAATAATATTAAAGCACTAAAAGAAGGCACGACCCATAGGCATTTAAGTACACTAGGTGAATTTTAAGAAAATCAATAATAATTTAATGATACTTTGAATTATCTTGGCAGTTTAACATTGAATAAAAAGATTAGAAGTGTTCACTTGAAGATAGAGGATGATTTAAATAGGACTTCTTAAAGCTTGCTAAAAGTAGAATAAAGAAAGCTTACTACTATATCTGGGCAATCGATTGTTTCTTCAAAATATTAAAAAACAGATTCTTCTAGTAATAAACCTTAATAGGTTGCCTCTCCTAAATGTGTCCCAAAAAATTTTTCAGAATAAGTTTAAAATTTTGATGATTAACAATTCAAAGATGCAGATGTAATTTTGAAAGAGAAATTAAAAAATTTCTAGTGGGATTATCAAAATGAAAGAACTTTCCAAAGTTATAAAAAGAATGCTAAAAAAACTTTTGTAGGATTAGATAGCATGAATAGATGGTAATAGATTGGTATGCAACCAATAATTTAAAAGCTAGGATTAGAGGAAAAGCTAGATTTATATAGAGAGCAACTGTAAGAAAAATATTAAAGAGGAGAAAATTTAAAAGAAAGTGAAAAAATATTTATCATCAATACTAGCTAACTCCTTATAAGCAATATTGACAAAGAATATTTTTAAGGTATGCTAGACTTCATTTGTGAAGAAGATATTTTAAAATTAGAGCAAATTATAGCTGAAAATATTATTTTAAAATATGAAACCATAGCCTAATATCTAAAAAATCAAAGAAATTAATACCTTCAAGAAAAAGCTGATGCTTCGGCTAATAAAATAGAAAAATCTAATGTCACTAATATTTATAATAAAATTAAAGATGAATAAAAAATAAAATATAGATAAAAGGAGTTAAAAGATAATGTTGAATAGATAAAAAGAAGACTTGAAAGGAAGTTTGAATCAATATAGTTTTATGAAAAATTACGCAAAAATCTTTATGTTTAGCACTTTGTAAATTAACTGAAAAAGGCTATCGCTTATAAAGAACTAGGTTAAAAGAAATTTGTTAAAGAAGAATCATATTACAAAAACTTTGCAAAAAGAAATTATCCTTCAAAGAAAGAGAAAGTCCTTTTCACAATTACTAATAATGAGGAAGAAATCCCAATAACAACTAAAGAGTCATAAAAAATATATCACCCAACCTCTAAGGTAAGATTTATTTAAAAACTTTATGATAATTAATTTGCTTAATTTTTGCAATTTTAAAATCTTTAAAAAAATATTTTAATTTATTTTAAAAAGTTGTTGTTAGGGTTGAATAACTTAGCTAAAATTGAAGAAGCTTAAAAAAGTGGTAGAAATAGAAATTACTTAATTGATATGCCACCTAAGTAATAGAAGTAGTTGGAAATGTAACGTGCAACTTATGAGTAATTTACAAATAGACTTTAAGATTGTAAAAAATTAGAAAACTTTTAAGCTAAATTTACAGAATATTACAGTAATGGACCTATTGATTCCAGAGATTTAAAGAATAAAAATTTACAGGTTGAGAAAAAAAAAGATTTAACAGCAGATGGAAGCTAATAAGAAGTTAAATTTAAGAAACCTCATTTATGGATAACTAGAGAAATAGAAGAGAAATGTGCTATTATTATTTAAAAATGGGTGAGAAGGTTTCTGTAATAAAAAAAATATAATTATGAGCTTTAGTAAATAAAAGATTCATAGGAAAAGAAGATGTTTACCATTTTAAAATAGTGGAAAGACTCTAAAGAGTTAATGAATTTTATAAAAAACCACACTCTTCAAGTAGCCAGATAAAAAAAGTTAACTTTAAATAAAAACTAAATAAAAAATGCCACATTTCAATCTCAATCTTAACCTAATAGTCCTCGAAGCAACACTTCTTCTGTAAGCATGATTAATAATAATTAAAATGTCAAAGAAAAATAAAAAGAAAAGTTAGGAGGTAATGTTTTTGTCAAGAGTCATAGAAAATAAGTATCAGAATATACATTTAATCAGATCAATTAAAATGCAAATCAGCACTTAGACAGATCAGATTCTATTTCTTCCATTAATTCTAAATAATCCAAGCATAGTTATCTCGGAAGTGCTACATCAACAAGAATTGGAGGAACTATTACCCATGATTTTTCTATTTATGGCTTGCATGGATATAATGCTACAAAAAAGAAATCAATTAAATCAACTGATGATTCAATTAATTAAATTACTCATGGAAGATCTGTTTCTGATTTCCAAAGCCCCAAATCAGCACTCTTTTACTCTAAATAATTCTTCCCTGCTTCCACTGCAGTGATGAGCAATTATTTAGGAGAAAGCTAGCATAATAATCTTACTGTGAAAGAATTAAAAGAGCAGATAGACGAAGATGTAAATATGGAAAATGAATAACTTTAATGTGATGAATAATTTAAGAATAATAAATAAATGCTGTAATAATAACTAATAGATCAGTAAAAAAATATTCCAATTCAACTCTAAAGAAAGGTCTCTTTAACAGCCAACTAGCTCAAACACTAAATAAATAAGATTAAAAGTGGAGTTAAAGATTTTTCTAAAAAAAGAGAAGAACTTTTACTGAAACAAAAAAAATTATTTTATGCAGTAAAACAAGGAAACATTTAAATAATTAAAAATTCTGGCTTTGTTTACTATCCCCATGACGTAAATACAATTGACGATAAAGGAAATTGCCCCTTATATTATGCAACAAAAAGAGGTAATGAAGAGCTTATAGATTTCCTTTTGAGATAAGGAGCTGATGTTAACATACGATGTTAAGAAGGCAATACACCTGTACATTTAGCTTTTTCATTGGGAAATGAAAAAGTAATTATGAGCTTTTTAGACAAGGGAGGTGATCTAAACTGCATCAATAATATAGGTCAAACACCTTTAGCTTTTGCTCCTATTAAATTGCTTAAATTAATTGGTTTAGATAAAGGAATCACAAATATAGAACCATAAAAAATAGGATAAAGAATAGATTTTGACAATAACAAGATATTTATAGAAACACATAATATAATTGATACAAGCAATCATGTTAAAGAAGCTAATTCAAATATTACTATTGTAAAAAAGAGAAAAGAAAAACAAGCACATGAAGAAATTCCTGAAAAAGACCTCTACTTCTAATTCATTCCAACAAATTCTACTTTAGACTTAAATAATTATGATAAATTTGCATAAGGGATCAAAATATTATAAAAATCGCCAAAGACAGGTAATGCTTTTAATTAAATATAAAGTTTTGTGGAACCACAACAAAGATAACAAAAAAAAGAGGAAAATGAATTTCATTTAGAGTTTACACCAAAACCAGAATTAATTCACACTTAAGCAGTAGAAAATGGCATTTGAATAATAAACTTAATAAATTACAATTTATTTTTAATTTTAATTCTAAAAAAAATAATAGATTATAAAAAAATATTAATTTTCAAAATTTATATATTTTAATTTATAAAAATTATGACAATAATTCAAAAACGTGCTGAGTTTTTTTATTTGATTTTAATAGATTAATATTTAAGGTATTTACTACAAAATTTTATTTTTTAATTTGTTAAAAAAAGTCAAAACATAATATGTAATTTGTATCCAGTAAATCCAGTAAATTATTTCTAATATTAGTAAATAAATAAAGTTTAAAATTTTTGCTTGGAACACATATTATTATTCGCAAACCTATGAGCAAACATTTTATTATATGAAACATTGTTTAAATACAAAATATTTTACTTAATTTAATTAATCTATTTAGTACCTTTATTTAAATAAAGTAATCAAATAATTTAATTATTTGTGGAACAAATTTTATAATTACTCATAAAAAAATTGAACAATCAATCTTTTTTCACAAATTTACTTGAAAATTCTTTTTAATTCTCCTTAAATATTTTTATTTTTGTGGATTTTTTTTATTTTTTTACTCTTTTTATCAAATTTCACTTCGTCTATTAAAAAAAAATTGTTTTGTAAGTTAAATTTTACTCTTGAGATATCAAATATTATTATCGTAATTAAATAAATGCTAGTCATCGTAATGATTTTAAATAGAAAGTTATCTTATATTATCCAATAGTATTAAATAATTAAATTTTCTGAAAATTTTGCTAAACCAAACATTTTAATTATATAATTAAGAAAAGAGAAACTATTATTAGCTTTCAAAAGTATCAATAAAATTTAGATAATAATAGATATAAGAATAATATCTATGTCATAGTATGAAGAAGATTCTGCATTACCCTTTGCAGAAATAGAAGAAAATCCAATAAACTCAAATAATATTTATGGCAGCAAAAAAAAGAACAGTTAGAATAAAGATGAGCTGAAAAATAGCTCAAGCTTGAAATAAAACCTTGATAATTAACAAACAAATTAATAAAAAAAGTAAAATGTTTAAAGCTAAAACCCATAGTAAGTAGTAGCGGCACATGAGTAAAAAAGATATAAAAGAAATAGTTCAGAAATTAGTGGTACTGCTTTGCCAAGGATAAATGGGGGTAATCATTTATCTTAAGAGAAAGTTTAAAAAAAAGATCAATAAAATGTAGGAATTAATGAAACCAATAGTACTATGGTTTAAAATAAAAAAAATTATAATTTAAATGGAAATTTTTAAGTTCCAAGCAAGAATTATAACATGTCATAAAAAGGAGGAAGTGGAATCACCAGCTTGTCATTTTCAAACATCAATTTATTGTCTTAAAATATGTAAATAAATAGTGCAAAGTTTTAAAAAAAACTTTATTAACAGATCTCCTCATCATCATAATTGCAGTAAGGATTGACTTTTACATAACGTGTAGATAATTTAGCATTCCCAATCAGTAACTATTAAATGGCTATAAATAACAGTGATTTTTCAATAAATAGGATGTCATAAAAGAATTTCAGATAAACCACTTAAAATTTTAATGATTAGATAAGGAGAAGTACTATGACGAATAGCTCAGAAGTTAATGAAACTTTTGGAATAGTGCAGCTAATGGAAAATAATCAAAATAATATTCCTATAGTAAAGAGTCATTTAAAGGAATAAACTCACGAAATACATAAATTAATAACTCCCAATGCATACAAAGCATTAAAAATGAAATAAATAAATAGTATTAATGGAGGAAAAGAAGGAGATATTAAGTATCATTAATCAAGTATAATAAATAAGTGTTTTTCTCCAGAAAAGTAGAGATACTCAAATTAAAATATAGATGAAAAAAGTAATTAATATTCAATTTATTGTTGGTCTTTTTTTTATTCAATCAATAATTCTATAATTTTTCTTGGCTTATAATTTACATACTATGATACACACATATATTGATTCATTTTTCAAAGAAAATACATTATTATCTTTTATTTTAACAGCAGGATACGATTTCAAAGAAGAAGGATTTGAAAACAGAGACTTTAAAACTCTCTCTGATATTATGGAAAATTAACCAAATTAAAGCAATAAAGAGACTATCTAAGAATAAATAGAGAAGCTAAAAACTCAAATCCCAAAATTAATGTCAACTTAGAAAAATAAAAAAAATGGATTTTCAGTAACTTCTTTATAAGAATTGTATGAGCATCAGTTTGTGAATAATACCTAAAATATAGATAAGTTAAATAGCCAATTATAACTTTAATTGCCTTAAATAAATGTATAAACTATAGATTCAGAAGGCTTTAATAGTTCCAAAGGAAAATTATCTTAGTTAGATAAGTATTAAGTGGGAAATAGTTAATTTAATAACCAAATAAATATTAGCTAATTTAATTAAAATGTTGAAAACACGTTAAATGAAAGCGCATTAATTAATTAAGAAAAAGTATCAATTATAAAAGAAATGAACCAAAAAAGTAGTAATAAGACTAATTTCTATGGTTAGTTCATAAGTCGTTGTTTAGAATAATCTTAGTTAGATAGTAATTTATATCATTTATTTTCTTATATTTCTAAACCTTAATAAAAAAACTATAGTGCTCAATACTCCGCTTAAAAATTTGAAAAAGAAAGAACTTTTTGAAACAGATTTAGAGAAGATTAAGGTGTCTTCACAGCTTTTAGATATTATAGATAAGTAAATATTTTAAGAAAATGACTAAGCAGATTAAATGGAATCCTAATTCGCTTAAAATGACTAAGATTCTTCGTCAAATTAATCACAAAGGTAATTAAGAAAAAAAGGAGTTTTAACACAAAAATAAAAAGATAAACTTTTTTAAGTTTTAGCAGATACAGATAAGATAGTTGTTCATACCTCATAGAATAAAGTAATAATTTTAAAGTTTTGAACATATTTTCATAATTCAGAAGAAAATTTCATCTTGAATGAATTAATTTATTTGGTTAGAATCTTAATTTGGAAATTTATATTCTATCTATTCTCATAAATTAAGCACATCTTAATAAATTTTTTCAAAATAAATTTCTCAAAAATTTGTTTCAAAATTTACCTCAATCTTAAATTAAGGTTAGCATTTATGATTGAAAAAATGCGGTATTTTATAATAATATATTTAAACTTATAAATGTTTAAACTAATACATTTAAGATAAAGAATATACTTAGTTTTTCTCAATTTATTAAATTCAATTTCTAATAATAACAATATCTTACCAAATCCACATAGGAACTAACCAAAATTCGTTATTTTTTTATTTTTGACAGTAATTTATAAAATTCAAATTATTTTTAGTATTTAAAGTAAATTCAGTTTTATTTATAAATTATAGTAATTAATTTTTGTTCTTAATTCTTTTTTTATCTTAGGATTTGATGGTACCAAGTGAGAGAAAAGATGTAGTTAGATTGGCATAATGGTTAGAAGAAATGCTTGAAAAAATTTATAATATAAAAGATTAAGACTTTTATGAGTATTTTGAAAATATTTAACTTGTTTGCAGTGCTTGTATGAGTGAAATTATCAGATAAATAAGCGTTTCTCTATAGGAAAGAGGAAATCTGGTTAAAAGGGTTTGGGAAAGCTTTCTTAATCTAATGAAGCAAGCTTTTGAGCAGTTGACATAAGAGAAAATAGAAAATGAAAAAAATTTAAAAGATGAAATAAAATAAATACATAAAATGTATCTCAAAAAATTAGACGAATATTTGCCAGAAATAGAAAAATAAAAAAAAAAATTAGAGTAATAAGAAACACAAAATAAAAGAGTTGTTTTAGAATTCAGATACTTGAGAAAAAAAGATACTAAATTAGAGAAATATCTAAAATTAGCAAAGAAAGATTTACGTTAACTTGAAGAAGATTATGCAAGACTAGATTAAGACTATTAAAAGTTTAAGTTATCTTATGAAAAACAAGAATAATATTACTAATAAGCATTAAAGAATTAAAAATAAGTGCAAAAAAGTTCTGGTATTTCTTTCAATAAATAAGAGGAGAAAAGTGAAGTAGAATATATGCTAAATGAGCATATTAAAAATTATAATGATATTACTAGCAAAGCAAAATTAGGGTTTGAAAACTTTAACGAAAATTACGAAAATTATAATAAGGACATAAAACAGTAAAAGATAAATTTAGCCATTTTTATAAATTTAAATTTTCTTTTTAAAAAATTAATTAAGACTCCATGAAAAATATGTGTAAGATGTCAAAAAATTTTAGAAGGGCAACAAAGTTCCAATTGAAGATCTAGATCAATTTGAAGAAAATATTTACAGTAAAAAGGCAGAAATAGATAAAATTATGCAATTAGATGAAAGAGTCATCGAAGAAATAGAAGGTAATGATGGAATTACTTTGATTATTGGCCATTGTGGTGTTTAAACTGGTCCTGATTTATTAAAAATGACTCATTAATCGGTTGATACTTCTTCTTTGACCTCTTTTAAAGAGAGGACAACTTAAACATTTGTTGCATAGATTGATGTGAAGGTAATAAATTTAATTATGCTTATTATTAATTTAAAATAAAAAATGTTAAGGAAATATAAACACCTGCAGAATGGATGGCTGTTAATATAGGTTCTACATCACCAATTAATAATAATGGACACTCAATTAAAGCTTAGAAAGGGTAGAAACCCTCAAAATTTTCTTCTGTTTCTAAATTAAATAGCTAAAATGAAGTTGAAGATGATGATGAAGAGATTCAAAGGAAAAGGTTAGAAATAGAATAGCAAGAATAAAAGAAGTTAGAGAAAATTAAATAACTTGTTTTTAAAACAGAAGATGAAGAAACCTAGGAAAGAGAAAAGTTATAACAACTACCTTTTGTAAAACAATTTTTGATTGATTCTCCTATGTTGTAAAAATCAGGTTTATTACTGAATTGGAAAGATTAAAATACATCTTAACAAAATGAATAAGATAATAACCCATCTGATACTTACAGTAACTCTAGTGACGATTAAGATGATCAAATTGATGAAAAGGAAAATTAAAATAATGCTGATGGGATTGCTTCTGGAGGAAGTAGTCCAAGAAAAAGTAAAAAAATACATGAATCGCTATCTTAAACGATTTAAAACAAAGTTGAAAAAGATTTAGAGGATTTACATACCCTTGTTATGAGCAGAACCAGTTATGTGACTTCTTTATGTGAAAAAATAATTAATCATTAGCTGCTTAAAGAAAATGAAATTGTAACTATTTAAATGATAGAATAATTTATAAATGATAGCAAATAAATAATTCTTGAAGAACACAATAGACTAAAAAGAATTTGGGAGCGCTCTAAAAAAGGTATTTTAGATTAGGTCAAATCCAAGATCATAATTGCTGAAAAGGATGCAGAGCTTTAAGAAGTAAATTTTAAATTAAATTTTTGAAATTAATTCGTTTAAAATTTTAATTATTAGGTATAAAATGATAAAGAAATTATAGAACAATAAATTAAGTTCTTTAGAAAAGAAATCAACCTCTTTGATGATAAAAAAAGCGATTCATCAACTATTATAGAGACAATCAATAAAAAGAAAAATTCATAAAGCTTTAACTCATTAGAGGATATTACTGACGAAGATGAATTTGAGGAAAGTAATAATAATTTAAGCAGCTAAGATGAGGATGAAATCTCTGAAAAGTCCCAATCAGAATCAACTACTTCATTAAAAAATGATACAGGCATTTTAAAAACAGAAGGAAGTATTTCAAAGTAAGAATAAAAAAAAAATAAGCTAGATTCTGTGTTGACTTAAAATGTGAATAAATAAAGAAACTCAGTTTTAAAAAAATCTGTAAATAACTCAAGTGACAAAAGTACAAACGCACTTGTCCCACCATCTCCACTACCTTTATAGAGTTCACCCACAAAAACTAATGCTCCAATTTTATAAATATAACAAAATTCTATCTAACAAAAGAGAATTAAAAAGAAGCAAACTCTTAATCCTTTAAATAGAGTAAGTATCTCTCTGATAGAGGCTGTTTAAGGCTCTAAGACATAATAAAAACAAGATGACTCTAGTCCTTTGATAACAGAAAAAAGATTTGCACCAATCTATCAAAAAAAAGATAGTATTTTTGGCACTTTAACAAATCAACAAGCCATAATGACTTCGTCTAGTATTTTAAGCTCTAGTTAATCTTCATAATCATCATGGCTTAAAACTATATAAATAAATAACAAATTGTAATCTACTAACATATCTCCTAATTCCGATTCAGCTGCCATTTTCTTCAATAAATTCGCATTGAAAATTATGGTTAAAGAAATTAGTAAAGCAGATAAAAAAACAGTGATTATGAAATAATAAAATGTTCTAAGACATTTACAGAGTATCTATTAAGATAAAATAAAATCAGTAAAAAACTCAGAAGAAGATACTAATGGTGGGTCCCGTACTTTGAATGTAGTCACTTATGATTACTTTTTAAATCAGTTTGGTTTTAAAAAGCTCGCTGAAACTAAGCTTAAACAGTTTTTAGATAGTTGCATCTACTACAACATTAATTTTAAGATAAGGTAATTTACCAAACTATATGGAATAAATAAGATAATGAATTATGACTTTGAGGACTTTGATTTCTTCATTAAAATGATGATTTTCCTTGAAGAAGGCTCTTCATAGTAATAAATATAAGCTAATATTTATCCTATAAATAGAGTTATTGAAGCCTTATTCAGAAATTTTGAAAATAAAATACCTGCTTCAGAAATGATTAGATTAAAATAAGAATTAGAAAATATGAAGATCCCTGATTCCACAGCTAAGTAGAAAAATAAATTTGCTATTGACTCCGATCATGCTCTAGACATTTTACTTTAAGCTTTAATTGAGGAGAAAAAATTATGCATTTAAAATCTTTAGAGCGTG
Source organism: Tetrahymena thermophila SB210 (assembly GCF_000189635.1). Lineage (NCBI taxonomy): Eukaryota > Ciliophora > Oligohymenophorea > Hymenostomatida > Tetrahymenidae > Tetrahymena > Tetrahymena thermophila. Next base: position 258,293 of record NW_002476407.1, read on the forward strand.
TATCTCGCAGGTGATATTAATTGCGATTAAGTTATTGCATATGATGAATACTTAACTTTATTTAGACATTTTGAGAGTGGCCTATTTAACATCCTCTATGTCACTAAATTTTATTATCAAAACTGCGATCTCTTAGATAGATTTACTAATTAAAGAATCATGAGCTTCTAAAAGTTTGCTTTAACATGCGTTTAAGGTGATTTGTTTTCAAAATAAATTTAAGATGATTACTCAAATAAGATTGAGAATTATGATAGAATAAAAAATATAGATTCCTTAGAAAGACATTGGGAAGATAAAAAGGATGTAATTAGACTTCGTTTTGTGAAAAATGGGTAATATAAATTATTTTACAGATAAATGATAAAAAGAATTGATGATCATTTTGCTTTGAAAAAAGAGTAAAGAAATTAATTAGAAAAAAACACTACTTGGTTTGTTTATAGATTACTTGATGATGAAAGCAAAAGAATAATGACCGAATAATTAATAGATTAATTAATTCCTGAAGAATTCAATATTTTAACTAATTTTGAAATAGATTTAATTAAAAAATTTTGTTTAAATGCATGAAATGTAACAAAAATATGATAAACTAGCTATTCATTTATATTCATGAGTTATAAATTTTATATATAAATAATATTATATTTCTTTCTTTTTGTGTAAATTTTATTTAATATGGATATGCCTTATCATACTTATTTTTATTAAATTAGAACAAATATCTTTCATAGCTTATAATCTTACAAATATTCTTTTAATTATTATAAAAAGATATATTTGCTTCTTAAATCAAATATAATTTTTTAAATAAAATTCTTTATTTAATTATTATTATACAAAACTAAAATATTTTTCAATTATATCATATGAAATTTAAATATATTAAAAATTTAGAAAAAAAATAATTATTAAATTAATTGGATAAAATTTTACTCTTTAAATATTCCTTAAATAATTAAAAATTAATACTATATATTCTAACTAAATTTGTTTAATTTTAAAATTTTACTCCCTCAAAACTTGATAAAATTAATGACAAACTAAAATTAAGTAATTAAAAATAATAATTTTGCTAATTTATTTATAATAAGATTATTAGAAATATTTGAGAAGTCTATCTATAAATCTTTAATAAAATCATATACATTTTTAGTTTTTAAAAAAAATTTTCCATTTAAATTATACTCAAAAACTCTAAAAAAAGTATTATAAATACATACAATAAAACATATGGTATGAAAAATCTGGATAATATCAAATTGCTATATATATTAACAATGATAAATTTGACCTGAATTTTTATTTAAAACGTGTTTTTAAATGACAAAACTTTTTCTAATGTTTAAAATGTAAAAAGCATATATTTAAATAAAAAATTATTTTATTACAATTATTTTATTAAAATAAAATATATGTAAACTCAAAGTTATATATATAATTATTACTTATACTTATTTAAACCAAATCAAATTATGATATCCATTACTTTTGGATGCTCTGTATTTTGAGTATAAAAAAATCCTCTTTGAGATTAGAATATTTCAAAATTTCTTTTGAAAGGTATTTCTTCTGGTAGAGTGCTAACAAATCCTGAATGAAAAATTACTAAAAATAGATCAAAAATAAATATATCAATGAGGAAAGCACCTACAACTTCAATTATAATATCCTATATTTAATTAACAGTAAAATACTAAGTCTATGCAAAAGAATTCACTGTGCTAGAGTAGATGGCAAATAAGCATAAAAAGATAAATATATAGCATGTTAAATGTTATGCGCGAAGTCTGTTTAGGATTTTAGTGTTTATCAATTCATAGTCTTGTTATCTTATAAAGGAGCTAAATATTTAATTCAAAAATCCAAAGAAAGTATGACTGACAATATTTGATAGCATAATTATTAGCAGTATTCTTGCTGGATTAAAGTAGAAAAGATAATTTATAAATGGTTGATTTGGAGTATGCTCAGAGCACCATTTATATATATAAAAATCGAAAGCTAGATATCCATAAAATGTTATATAAACATAAATTATCCTAGACATTTTGGTCTAAAATAGTGTGTCTTTGGCATGGAAAATAGAATAAATAGGATTTATATTGTTAGAAGAAATTTTTTGTTTTTATTTTTATACATTTTCTCTCATTTTTAGGATAGCTAATTCATTTTCTATCAATTCATTCTTTTCTTTTATCTCTTACTGCTATTATTGACTTAAGTTCATTTGTAAGTTGCTTTCTCTCAATCCTTAAATTTTTAATTAGTTTGAAAAATTAGATATTTTATTCTCTATTTTATTTGTTGATTATGGAGAATTTTTTATATTATGCTTAGATCTTGGGCTGTTTTATTAACTTTTGAGATTTATTGATTTAACTAAATGAGGACTTTTAGATTTTTAATTGAAAAGTGTGCTTTAGTTGCAAAATTTTGACTTTTTAACAACATTTGCTGAATTTGGAGAAGCTTGCTATTTAACAAATTTATCTTTTATAAGACCTTAATCATCATTTGCTTCTGTAGTCAACATTATCTCCTCATTTTTATCATCTTTTTCTATTTTTTCATTCTTTTTAATATTTTTTGCCTTCGATTTAGATTTTTTTCCTTTCTTTTTCTTTTATTATTGTTAATTAGTAGAATCAATACTTTACAAGTCTTATTCCTATATAACTAAGTTAACTTTTTAGAAAACCATTCTCGGTTAGCTATCTATCTTATATTTTTTTTCATTTCTTTATGGTGATTATTGATCTTAAATTTCTGCTATTTTTTCAGAGAATTTAGAAAATTTGTTTTGAGAATTGCTTTTATTTCTAGAAGTATTAGAATTATTTTAATTATTTGGGCTCTGGTCAATTGTTTATTTAACAAACTAAGACTTTTTAAAAGGAGTAAATGGACTTTTTTGCAATTTTTTTGGTGAAAGATTTTAACTTTCAAACATTTTTTCTTATTCTTATTTAATTTAAGATTGTAAATCTAGAATATTACTCTAATTTTCTTGACTATTTGCTTCTTGATTTTTCTCAATAATTTTAAGAAGTTTTTATTCTTATTCGTATTTTTTTTTAAGTTGCAATGCCTTTTTTGTTACTTCATCAATAGCTTTTCTAGTTAATTTCACTCTACCTTAACCATGTGCTGGCGAGAAATTAGAAAGTGTTTCAGCAACTTCATCTTATATTGAAATTTTAACTAAATCTTTAGGTGTATTCGGATTACTTTTTGATTCTAATTAAAAAATAGAGTTAATATAATATGATATTCAATAAATTTACTAATATTATTATGAGACTGAGTGATTGAGAAATCATATTCTTTATCTTTTTCTTTATAAAATTAAATATCTTTCTCTTAATCATTATTTTGTTCATCTTATTAATTGCCATTTTTAACATTTTTATGAATATTATTTAAAATCATTTCTGCAGGAGCTTCATCATCATCTAAAAATTTAAATTTAAAACTTGCTCTGATTCCTGTCTTAAAAAAAACTCCTACCACTAATACTCCAATTATTATTATTTAGCCTAGTTATCTATTTGATGATTAAGACACTGTATCCTCATCATTGTTTGATAAACTAGAAATCAAATTTTAAACAGAATCCTATTGAATGTAATCCCACATGCTATAAGTTGAGTAGTTTTCTCCATCCTAAGTAACAATAAAAGTTTGTTTAGCCAATACATTTAAAACACCTCCGCTTAATTAAATATTAACGGCGTTTACTAAATTAACATTTCTTTATCCTAATTTATCAAATAATTAAATGTTTTAAAATATAGAAAAAAGCTAAAATCCACAGCAAAATATTGGTTTATTTCTAAAAATATTTTTATGAAAAAAGCATATTTGAAATATTAAATATTTAGAGTTAGATAAAAGACAATTAAATAAAGATTTACCTATTTTTGGAGTAGGTAAATTCGAAATAGTTATGACAGCAGGATTTGAAGCAGAAAGTAAAGAATTTCCAACTTTTTAAGCTTCTTTCATATCACTTAAATTAATTACGCTTTTTATGGACTAAGGCTAAAGAGCAGCACTAAAATCCGTTAAATGGGTGCATGAACAAATAATTGAAGTTATTGTTTCTTTAACTAAAGTGCAGCCATCAGACTATTTTAAAAAATGAAAAATAAAATTACACTAAATAGAAATTAGAAAAGTAATACTTTATATGAGTTGGTTTCTTCATCATAGTAGGTACACTAAATAGCATCTGTATTCAAGCCAGGAGGAGATGGAACTTTTTTTGGAATTGTCATTACAATAGGTTTTGGAGCGTCTGATACGCTTTAAGCACCACCATTGCCTCCTAAAGAGAGAGAAAGAGTAGTTGTGACAGCAAATGGGTTAGCTCTGGGGTCTACCTTAAAGCTAGATCCAGAAACTATAACTTTCTTTGAAGTATCAATTACTTGTGGAGGTATTTAAACTGTTAGACTTCTAAAAACTACTGGTATGGCTGAGTTTGAATCAGAAGAGGATTGTAATAATCTTATTTTTTACAATTTTTATAATCTTCTAAGCTGTCTTCTGCCTTAAGGAGTTGATCCATTTACATTGGTGTTTGATGTATTTATCATCTAAAGGCTTAATGGTATTGCTGCTGAATCACTAGTATCACTCTGTTATGTAAGAGATTCTCCCATATTTATATTTTAAAATGTTGCAGATTAAATATTTTAATTTAGGACTTGTAGCTGTTAAATTTAGGATGAAGCCTGTTAAGCTTGGGTGTTTTACAAAATAGTTATTAAATTTTAACAAATTGTCTAATATATTTAAATCTGTATCTAATCTAAAACATTATTCAGGCTAGAAGTGAGAATACTAATAAATACATTTGCTAATTAGATAGCTTCATCATTAAAATCTGAATAATAAAAAACATTTCCTATTGCTTATGCTACTATTATACTAGAATATTTAGTTGTATTTTAAGATAGTATATATTAAATATATTATGGTATATTGGCTTATAAAAAGATATAATCACTCTGCTACCATTAACAATTTACACCTAAGTAACCTTCAAGACATTAGCAAGAATATAAATTTAATGACATCACACATGAGCCTTAACCAAAGCAATCAATATCTGGGTCACATTATGCATTTTAATTATAAGTTTTCTTATTTGATAAAGCTATTTGCATGTTAATGTTATTATTTTATTATAGTGCTTTCAATTTTTTAGAATCTATTACAAATGACTCTCTGATATTTAAAATGTAATTCAAAAAACTTATTGAATCAAACACATTTTAAGAATTAAATTTGAAAATACTTTGATCAACTTTTACTGTCTTCTTCAAAGTTATAATCGAATAATCGTATCTCTCAGAACTTCCATCTGCACTATATATCTTAATTTCACAAGCTATATTTTAATCAGATTCATAATAAATGGGAAACTAATACGTTAAAAGACTTGCTATTTATTTTAATAAAAAAATATTTGTTTAAAGTAAAATCTTAACTAATAAATTAATAAATAATCTACCTTATGTTTAATTGAAAGGAATCGATTCATAAATTTATACTAATCCTACTTTAACAAAGCTAGGATTTGTTTATTTCTAAATTGAGCCATCATCTGCTATAGTGTTTGAGAATTACACTTACAGCACAAAGTAACTTATATCAAAAAGCAAAGGCTATGGAAATTTGTAGTTCTAGATACTAATTTAGAAAATATCTGATCCAGCTGTTCCAGAAGTTGGGTTGACAATAAAGCTACCAGCTATAATTTCACCTGCAGTCATAAAGCTAACTTCATCATTGAGTATTTCATTTGAAGCTAAGATTACTTCAATCCTGAAAGTATAAGATTAACTAGCTAGTTTTAATAATAAATAATTTTATAAAAAAAAGGATTAGAAAAAAATTACATTTCAATGCAAGGAAGGGAATAGTTAATGTTAGCGTATTTATGGTAAGTATGTCAAAGCTAGCTTAGAATTATGCATCAGTACATTTTTTTAACACCCATTCTATAGATTTAATAGGTCCTAAAACAAATAAACTTGCTTGTAACACAACGTCTTTGGTAATTCCTATAGCAGAATTAAAACTATTAAGGATTTTAACTACCTCATTGCTGCTTTCAACGCATGTCATTGATGCTGTTTGAGTGTAACCTACTGGGCATTCTTCAAGACATAATCCATTGAATAATACTAGATTTGATATGCAAGCTTTGCAAAAATTATAGCATACTACACAATAGCCTGATACAGAATCTAAATTATATCCTATTAAGCAGCTATCAGAGCAGGTTGAAATTACTGGATGATAAAATATCTAAGATAAAAAAGAAAAATAAAAACTTTTTGTTGATTTATCAAATGAAATAAATATTTACTTTTTAGACACATTCTTAGCATTAATTAGGCTAAGGGCCTGTGCACTTTGAGCATAATGGATGACAGGGAGAACATATTTATTAATTGTTTGCGTAGTAACCTTTAGGACATGCGCTAAGACACTAGCCTTAACCTGAAATATATAATATTACCGTATTTTATGGGCATGAGTTTTGAATGCATTACTTTGCAACGAAATCAACAAATGGAGTTGTTGAGGAACAAGATTAAACACAAGAATTTGATTAAATGTCTAAAAAACCTTAACAAGTAGTGCCATCTATGCAAGCAAATTAATTACCTTAAGTAAACAAATCTATCACAAAATTTTATGCTGAGCATTTCGTGCATGTTACTAATAACGAGTCAGGGTCTATTGTGCATAAATTGCAATTATTAGAGCATTAGCATTGCTAATTTAAATTTTCAACCATTCCTTAAGGACAACTCTAAACGCATATCTGATTTGATGAACTTAATGCTAGTAAATAAAAGTTGTTTGCACAACTGGTACACATGTTTTAGCTTGAACAGCTTGAGCAGCTTGAAGGACAAATGTTACAAGTAGATTGGTATAAATATTTACCTGATTGGCAGCTTAAACAGTTCGATGAACTAGCTCCATAGCAAGTTAAACATACTGGATTACATTATTAACAAGAATTTAGCAAGCTGTCATAATAGTTTCCATCTCCACAAGAAGTACATGTGTTACTTTACTATTGCATACCCAATTAGCAAGTGTAGCATTGATTCTATAAGAATCCGTAACAGGTTTTGCAATTAGGGTGACAAGGAAGACATTACCCTTAGCTGTAAAAGTAGGACTGTAAACAACTTGAGCATTAATTTACTCCTGGACCAGTACATGTACTACAGGGAGAATTGCATTAATGACATTTATTATCTTAATCACTGCCATAAAAACCAGGTGGGCATGTTTAAACACATGTTTAGTTATACAAAAATTACCCTAAATTTTAAAAGAGTTTTTAAGATAAATTAATAATTTATTGTTAAAATTTTACCTAGAGGACATGATGTGCATAATGTACTATCTTGAGAGCAAGTGTTGCAAAGTTAAGAACATTAAGAGCAAGTTTTAGATGAAGTCACATAATATCCAGTTAGGCATGATGTACATTAATTATCACCTATCCCAAAACAGTTAAAACAAGAACTGCTACATTTTTAACATATATTATGCTATACATTTTAGCTATCTGTTAAGGTTTGCTTAAAGAATTGATCAGGGCAAGTTAATTAGCAAGTAGACTAATACAAGTAATATGGAGATACGCATGAATAGCACTACGTTTCATTTAAACCAAAGCAACTCGAACATTTAAAGTTACACAGCTGGCATACTCCTTGAATAGAAATATATCCTTATGCACAGACAGTACAGTAAGAAGCAGATGTACATTAAAGACAATTTTGACTGCATAAAAGGCATATGCCTTAATTACTGTAATATCCTATGTTACACTGTTATTAACATTAATTACCCTGCAATGAAAGTGGTGACTTACAACTCATACAGTCAGATGCAGTTCCTGCACTACAATCATTGCAAACATTATTACACATCATGCAAGATGAAGAAACTAATACTTTTGACGAATTATAATTTGACTGTAAGTAATATCCTATTTGACAAGCTTAGCACATAGTAGATGAAGTACAGAGTGAGCATGGTTTAACACATTAAACACAAGATTATGTTGAATCTGAAGCATAATATCCAACTGGGCATTAAGTAAGACAAAATCCCTGATAATTGTAGTACCCTTAGAGACATTTAATACATACAGTTTGAGATTTACATAATACACATCCAGCACTACATTACTAACATTAAAAGTTTGAATCTAAATAATAGCTAGTAGTACACGAGTTACAAATAAAATTACCAAGACTATTAAAACCTGAGCACGTTGTGCAATTATTGCCGCAAGGCGTGCACATTCCAGTAACATTACTTCCATAAAATCCATTTGGACAAGTTGAGAGGCAAGTATTCATATAAAGAAAATAATTTGGTTGGCATTAAATACATAATGTTGCTGAGGTACAAATCTAACAAACTGAAGGACAAGGAGAACAGCTTGAAGGTAAAGTATTTCCGGAGATATCATAAAATAGCTAAGTCATATAACTTCCCTACGGGCAAGACAAACATACATTTGGGGAGGATCCTTAGCATGCCAAGCATGAAGGGTCACATAAGGAGCATAGCCCTGTTTACATATTTCCATAATATCCTTTAGGACAGCCTCCTTACTAATTACTATAGCATTAAGTCCTCATTAAAAAACTTCCTTTAATAATTGATAAACAAATTTTTTTAATAAAAGAAAATAATATCATTTATTTTTATTTTTAAATAAACTTTTATTTTTTTTAAAAAAATTTAATAGAAAATATAAAATTTTAAAATATTTTATTAATTCTATTTTTTACTTGATTTCTTTTGAAATATTTTTGTAAATAACCAAATTTATTATTATAAATTTATAATTGAATTTATTACCAGGATTGCAAAATAAACAGTTATCTTGATTTGGACCAAAGCAATTTTAGCAGAAAGGATGGCAAGGGAGACATAAATTATTTTTAAAATAAAAACCTTAGCTACATGCTGTACATTAATTATTTTAAGGGCCAAAACATAAACTGCATGCTTAATTACATTATTTACAAATTTTATTCTACAAGTAATATCCAGGATTACATGATAAGACACAAGATTTTTCTATATTTTAACATAATTTTATATTGATAAAATGTTAGTTTAATTTTAAGAAAAAAATAATATACCTTATAAAACATATCCATCTGTGCAAGAATAGCATTACTCAGATGTAGTACCAAAGCATCTGAGACATTTACTGTCACATGGTACACAAAGATTATTAAGTAAAGTAAAACCATCTTAGCAAACTAAGCAATCAGAAAAATCTGGTCCATCACAACTTTTGCATTAGCTATTGCATGGTAAACAACTATCATCATAAGCATAAGTACCTGGTATCTCAGAGCAATCCAAAGTGCAAATAGAATTATTATAAAATATCACACCATACTAGCACAGACTGCAGGATAAATTGGTTTGATCAGTGCATTATAGACATAATGGATTACAAGGTAAGCAAGCACCAGATTATGCTTCTTTAAAGTATCCAAGATTGCACTATGTACAGTCTGTATTTTTAGGGCCGCTGCAAGATAAACAGCTAGTATCACAAGATTAACAAACATTATTTTAATCAACATATTATTACTCCCAGCATGACAATTAGCATTATCTAGCCATTGTTAATACATATCCTGCTTAGCATGTTAAACAGGATTAACCGTCTAGAGTACATTCATCACATGGGAATGGGCAAGGTTTACAAATTCCTAATTTAGATAATTACTGGTATTTTAAGGGAGGACAAGATGTTACGCAGGAGTAATCTTTTAGATAGAAACCTTATTAGCAACTTCTGCATGAAAACTTAATGTAAAAAAAAAATGAATATACAAAAAACGTAAACTAAATTTTACATTATTGGCTTAAAAGCATGTAGTGCAAGGATATTAACATTGTGAACAGTAAGAAGTGAATGGTGAAGAAAATGATCCTTGAATAAACATTAATGTTTAAGACTTATCAATACAAGAACAGCTATTATTAGATTGTAAAATAGCTCCATCAGCGCAGCTTAAACAATCAGTTGATAAAGGTCCTTTACATGATTAGCATGATTTGTGGCAAATTAATTATGTGAGATTCATATTTTTAATATAAAATACTGAGTTCTAAGAACTAATTGTAATTTGTAGATTTTGGCTAAAATAAGCTGAGAAACTACTAATATAAGCAGTTACAGTTTAAGCTTAGGCACTTGCAGAAGAAGAACAAGTTTATTTTTAAGCTAAATTTATTTGCTGTTAAAAAATTGTATTCAAGAATGAAAAATTGCTACTAAAACTTAATATTGTACTTTATAAGACTAAAATATCTATTTGTAAAATGAGTTATGAGTGGGTGAAAATTTAAGGTATTTATAGTATAACTTATGAGTTAAATGGACCAGCAAATAAATTAGATCCGCATGAGCTATAAAGTTAAGCTTAAGAAGGATTAGAAGCTGAATATAAATTTTTTATGTCATTAGAAAATGTAGAAGTATTGTTCAAAAATATAAACGAAATTGGATTAGATTAGCTCAAACAAGCTTAAGAAAAGCTATCAAGATAATAACTTTATTTTGTGCAGCTGTTAACACATTCGTTATCTTATAAAACTTAAGGTGCATAACAGGAAATGCAATTATCAGATTTTGGTCCAATGCAATTGTAACAACTGCTGTCACAAAGAAGACACTTATTTTAGCTGGTATCAAAATAGTAGTTATCTGGACAATTCAAAACACATCTTTAACCTAATTATTTATACCCTAACTTACATTTAATACAATTAAACGGACCTGGACCAGAGCACGATAGGCATGATGAATCACAAGGCTGACAGAAACCGCAAGGTTAAACAGAACATTTTGGTAAGAGAGAATATACATAACCTGAATTACATTAGCATTAATATTATGGGATACCTCCATTAACGCATTGAGTACACTGATATTGAGAATTACACTGAGAGCAATAAATAGGACATAGATCTAAAAAATAAAAATAATTATTTAGAATATAAAAATAAAATTATTTATTTACTTGCAATAATAGTCAGATTTCTAAATGCCCAATTGACAGAATTAAAATTTTATGTAAATAAAGAGAGCTAGAATTGAGACTAGTTATAGGTATAGTTTGCTATTTGAATCTAAGATACACTAGGAGATGAATAATTGAGACACTAATTTAATTAAATTTTTTGTTGCAAATTTGAATAACCTTAAGAAACTAATGTTTTATTGTTAATTTGTACATTAAATTAAGAATTACTCAGCCATGGATTTAAAATCAAAATTTAAAATTAAATGTTTAGCTAATAAAAAGGTTAAATTAAGTTAAATGATCTCGAAAAATTAGTATTGCTGAACTAACCTACAAAATTGTTTGTCCCACACTGTAGGAGATATTAACTTGGTGTTTATATAGGAGATTAAACCCAAAATTTAGAATATTAAAACTCATTAGATAGAGTATTGTTACTAAATAGCTGGATTTACTAAGTGAGATTAGTAGGAAGACATAATCTTTTTGTTATGTCATTCACAAGATAAGGCCAATATCTTAAATTTTAAGGAACTTTATTACAATCTTAATAGCATATCCCTTCATACAAAAAATATCCATTGATACATTATAAACAAATATTATCGTTGTCACAAATTTAGCAAGGTGAATTACATGCTTGGCATGTATAGCAAGGATTAGACCAGCAGTTAAATTATTTAGCTAAGTATTGTGAGCTTAAAGGGCAGAGACATCTACCATTAACAAAGATGAGATCACTGGTACAAGATAAGCAATCTGAAACGTTTGGACCACTGCATGTAAAGCATGAATAGTGACATTAAAGTATATCTATTTTGAATGACCTTATACCCCAATTCAATAGTGAGCTTTAGGAAGGATTACTTGCGAAATTAAAGCTGATGTTAAATTAAGTAGCTGTATTTTAATGAGCGAAAGTAGCATTTATAAAATATAGAGATGACTGAGTGAGTTAATTTGAGCATATCATAGAATTTTACTGTATTATTTATAGCTAGTAGTTTGTTATCAAATTTCCATCTGAAATAAGTTACAAATAATTTTAAATTGTAGAAGCGTTTACAATCAATCCAGCTTTAGAAATAAGCAAAATAAAAGAGTAGCTGATTTTATAATGTAAAGGGATTTAATTTATTGATGTAGATAGAATGCTCGATCCATTTAGAGTTCCTGCACCTCCAAAAAATAAAAGTTAATACTAGTATAAAAAACAATTTATAAATTTAGGGGATGAGTTTTAATTAACTTAATTAGCTATTATCCAATTATATCCCTAAAATTGTTAAGGAGTAAAGAAATCTTAAAACATGTTTCTTATGACTCCATCACATAAAGTGCAAATCAGATTGATTGTATCAGTACAGTAGTTGCTAGGGCATTAATTAACACAGCTTTAGGAATCAGGATTGTAAAAAGTTGGATTACCATTATTATAATAACATTGATTACATAGAGGAGGATTTTAAAATCCATTCGAGCAAGTTAAGCAGTTTGAAGGTGAATATTAGCATGATTAGCAGTTTAAATTACAAGGAAGGCACTGCTTGGCATTATAGTCAAAATAGTAAGCTCCTTTTTGTATTGGTTACTAATAAATTAGCTATTAATAATAGGTATTGCATTCACCATTGCTAACACATACTCCGAAAATATTCTAGAAATTAGTATTACATTTAATACATAATTAATCTGAGTTATATTTTCCCAGTTACAAAATACAATTTTAAGAAAATAATCTATTTAGCATTATTGAATTTACTTAATCGCTTGGCTGTAGAGTTATGCCTAATTTATTAGACGCATTTTATAAGACAACTTCATCTGTCTATGACTACATAAGAATATTATAAGGTTTCACATATGATCCACTTTAAAGTACTAATCTACCAATTATAAAATAGTTTTATGGGTTATTAAATTCATTGCTCAATGAGCCTATTACGATATAGCTTAGATTGCTAGCTGAGCTAGAAGTTTGACTGAAAGAATTAAATCCAGTTGTAGCTTAAGGTAAGTTAAATATAATATTTTCCTCATTGAAATTTTAGCTATATAAACTGATTGAGAGAACTCTTTGATTTCCAAAATAACCCTTCATAATTTGAATAGAAATTCCATAAGAACTTGAAGAGTTGATAGGTATTTATATTTTTTAGCTATTTACACATTAGACTAGATTAGAACAAATTTGCAAAGTGTAAAATTACTAAAAATTTTGAAATGATTAAGAGTTTGATGAACCATCTTATAATATTAATCTAAAATTTAGTTAACCTACCTAAAGCAAAGTACCTTCGAAGGGACTTACTTTATTGATGGTTATAGTAAAACCTATCACAAATCCATACTCTTCATTAATTTACCCAAGATAGAACGAATTTGGAATAGTGAATGATTAATTAGTTTAGACAAGCAATCCTTGCTAAGTTAAAGCATTCTAATATGAAGGATCCATAAAATTATTATTATTATTAGAGTAGTCATAAATAAAAGAGGTAGAAATATAGATTTTAAATTCATAATAAAAGACAATTTTTTAGTATGTTTTTGAAAAATATAATGCAGTGTCATTTAAATTCAAGCTATTCAGATTTATTGAGTTTTATGGACTTGGAGAAGTGTTTAAGTAATTAAAAACTCCGAAGTCCATAGTTTAACCATTCCATTAAGAGCTTGCAAAATAAACTGGATTGTTGACAGTAAAATTGAATTAGCTAGAAAAATCAAATTAAGCTGTACTTTCTGAATAAACAGTTATATTAGAGCTCCAAAATCCTTTTTATTTAATTAATTTAACAGTAAAATTACTCTAGAAATATCCATTTAGCCAGTCTAGACTTAAATAAAACCATTAATTACTGAGATTGTCTAAACCAGTAATTATAGGGAAATTATTTTTTTTATAAACAGAATCTCCTGTATTTTAGTAATTAAGCAAAATCGAATTACTTGTGCAACTTACTCCAATTTATGTTCTTTAATCTTATGAAAAAACTTCAAATAAAGAATAAACCACTTAATCTTGCATAGAATTAATATAAAACCATGCTTATACGACCATATTTATACGCGCATCATGTGTTAACCTAGGATCTTTAAAGAAATTATAGGGATAAATTTGTTAACTGCTTAGAGTTTAATTTTTTGTGACTTCTATGTTTAATCCTGGTTTTATATTCTAGTAACTCCCGAATTTCTTTTTTTTTAAGTAATTAAAAATAAATAATAAATAAAAAAATTATTTTAAAAAATACAGCTAGCTTGAAGCCATCACATCTTATATTGTATGATGGTGCATATCCATCCATGACTGTTATATTATAGCTCAGTTAAAATTATATTGAAAAGAAATTTAATTATTAGGTTTTATCACTTAACAAGAATGTATTATTTTAATACTTAAGACTGTAAGTATTTTACCAGTTCAATGATAGAGGAGTAAATTGCAGAATTTAACCATCTTATTAAAATGTACTTCTATCTGAGCAATAACTCATAGAATTTTACAGATGATCAAAATTATATTTGGAATTTTAAGGGGATTATAATCCAATCATGAATGTTTTTTCTTATTTGATTGATCCAAAACAAATAAATTAAGGCGGAGCTAACATGGAAACTTCGTATTCTATGGTACCAAGAGAATTACCAATATTTGAATAGATAGCAAAATTATTTAAGGAAAGACTATTCTGTGTTAAAATTATAGTCCTATTTGTTTTAACCATACTGCAAGTGCTACATCCAAGCAAATTAAAACTATCCATATCACCTCCATTTACCAAAGTAATATTTAGCTATATTTTATTCTTCCAAGCAATATAAAGAACCTATTGATTTGTATAACAACCACAATTTAATTATTAATATAAACTTTAATCAGTGCAGCTATCACAAAGTGTATTACTTGGATTGGATTTACAACAGCCTTTATAACACTAAATACATCCATTGACAGGATCTAAAATATATCCTTATTAGCAGGTACAATTTGGTAGCTAAAGACTGGAATCTTTACATTATAAACAAACTCCATATTAATCACATTTATTACACCAACTTGGACAAACTAACAATGATCCCATCATTGAAATACCGAGTGATTAAATAAATTCTCTTTCCACATTTAAGTAAGCACTATAATAAAACTATCCATTTTACTGCTAAACACTTCCTTTTGTTTAGAAATCTATATCTGTTAAAGACTGCGTACCAACTTATATTTGATAAATGGGAAAAAGAATTTAGGCATTAGTGGAGTAATAAGAAATAGATGAAGCATTATAAAAAGAAGTTATATTCCATCTATCCCAATATTTTGTTAACCAATTATTATAAATTATTGTTTCCGCTTATAGTATATTAGTTTATGTAATATTTTAATTATTTATTGTGTTATTTTAATTTTAAGTACTATTTGAATTATTTGCTGTTGAATTTGTACTAGTACTAGTATTGTTTAATGTGCTGTTTGTTTTAGTTGAATTTGAGTTTGTATTTTATGAGTTTGTACTATTACTTTATTATTAAGTTGAATTAGTTTATATAAATCTTCTAGTCTTGGTCTATGAGGTAGAGTTAGTTGAAGAGTTTGAACTAGATGTTTTTGTACTATTCTAGGTGGTATTTTAGCTATTTAAATTTGTTTGAGTAATGTTTTAGCTAGTTTAAGTAATATTTTAGCTAGATTATGTAGTATTTTAGCTTGTTTAGGTATTATTTTAGCTATTTGTGTTGTTGGAATTAGAGTTTTAACTTGTTAAACTTTAAGAGGACTAGCTTTTATCTATAACAATGGGATCATAACTAATAGCAATAGGGGTGCTCTATTATTAATAAAATTAATTTATTTAGATTACGAGAGTAGTTTAAATAGAAATTTACATTAAAGTTTGCAGGATTTAGATTTTGAATTTCAATTAAAGAAGAATTTTAAACAGCAATATATTAAAATTTAAATTAAGTTATATTTCCAGGAAAAATTTAAATATTAAATGTAACTGATGTTAAATTTATACTTAATATTTAGATGTTAAAATTAAAATTAGCTGTTACATCACCAGAGTAGCTATAGACGGAGGTCATTACTTAAGGAATTTAGCTAAATTATTTTGAAAATGTAGATGAAATGGGATAAAATTAAGAAGAGGAGTTGCTTTGGAGTGATTACCATTATTAAAGCTAACTTTGACTAACAGTCACGGAGCCAACCTGAATATTTTAATTTTATGTAGCAAAGTATTTTATTCTCATACTTTAAAGCAAAAAGTTATTATAAACTTCATAAACAAGATCAAATCCATCGTAACTTATATTTTAGGGTCTAAATTCAAACTATATCCCTGTATTCTAACTTGCTACTGGTACATTTATCTCTTCAAAATAAAGAAACACCTAATAAATTATTAGATTTTATCAATTAAAAGAATATATATATAATTAATTTTACTTAAGGTATCCCAAGAAAAAATTAATTGAATTAGACTCTGCTAATATATTGTCTTAGCCCTGATCCACTCTACAATGGATGATTCTGGTTCTATAAAAGAGATTAATCATACCCTATCATATTATTGTTGTCAAAGTCACTATACAAGCAAGCAGTTATTTTACAAGTATTATATATAAAGATGGATGAAGATTTAAATAGAGAAAGAGCTGATTTATTTGCTTGAACATAGTCAACAACCAATTTACCGTAATTAATTGTATTATTAACATTAAGGACACTCAATCCTTAATATGTATCATTAGTTTTTACCATGCCACTAATCATCGAAAAAATTTTAATATTGGGATCTACTCGCTGAACGAATGTTTGATTGAGTGTATTTAAATATCTAAACGTGCTATTCTATGGCTGAGATCCCCACCCATTAATATTATTTTATGAGAAGTTAAATTTTTACTCAAACAATTATCCTTTAAATGCTAAATATTAAATTTTCGTAATATTTGTGTCATTGTAAATAGGTACTTAAAGTTAAAAACCTTTTTATAAAATAAATTAAAAAAAAATAAATATTTTTTATTAATTATTTGATTAAATTTGTAATTATGGTTTTTAATTATTTACTTGAATAAGTTATGTTTTAAACAGTATAATTTAACTTAATTTAGTTAGTAACACCAAAGTAGCTAGCCACACTCACTACTACATTTGGGATGTAAAATTTTTAATTTATGAAAGGAAACTAATAAACTTGTATTGTTTTATCTGGTTGAGAAATGATATAGCTACTATTTAAAACATAAGAACCTATTTCTACTCTACTTGAATTTTAAGGAACTGTAAAGTAAGAAACTAAGAATGAAGAGTATGTTTTCTTTGTTAATTCAGTTAAGTTTATCTAAAATTAAGTTGGCTAAACATTATTAACTGATAAAGTAAAATTATATCCTTATGTAGAATTATCATGCTCTATACCACTAATTCCTAAGAAAATTTAGGGATTATTTGAATAATTCAAATTTTAAACTATCTAGGAAGTGTTTTATGATGTTAAATTAAGAGTCCCATAATTCAAATCACTTGGAGCCAGAAAATCTAGTTTTAAAATAAAATTTAATCAGAAAGTTTTTGAATACAAATTATTTTACCATAGTCACATAGAGTATTTGGTTTAATTATTTAACCATTTTAACAATCCAAAAAGCAGGTATTTCCAATTATAGAACTTTATTGTGGCTGTTTAGTAATTTAGTCTAAAATTTAACAATCTTAGCTTTTAATACACTCATTATTATAAAGGAGATATTAACCTCCACATTTTAGGCATTTATTTTAGTTATTTTAAGCAGGCTAAAGTATATATAAGCAATTTTCTATTTATCTGTAATTTTATAGCAATTCACTCTATGAATAAATACCACTCACGTTCATGCCTTTTACAATTATTAAATTAGTAACAGATTTAAATTAATTTGGATTTTAGCTTATTGCTTCAATATAACCTAAATAAATTTTTTAATTAGTTTTTTTCATGTTAAAACACACACCTTAAATACTTTTCTGTTCATAGTTAGTTTAATTAATGCTCAAATTTATAATTGTTTGAGTAAAAGGTGGAAGACATCTTATATTTAATCCTATATTAATAACCGTTTATTGAACTAATTGAGTAGAAAAAATTATGTCGTTTCCTTCTATAGTTACATTCAAGTATAACCCTGTGGCATTTTAAAGCTGTGAAACAGCAAACATTTTTAAGTTAGAGCTTGTAAGTGATTAAGAAGCGAAAATAATATCATTTACTTATTACTAAGTATAGTAATCAAATATGAGTGTCATAGAATTTTCAATGTCTAGATTTCTTATAGAGAAAAATCTTTGATCGGAAAGAATTGGGTAGTAAAAATTGCTGTTTAAATTTTAAATTTGTTAAAACTAAACATCATTTTATAATTCTACTTCTTAACTATAGCCTGAAACCATTAAAATTTAATTAGCAACAATATTTCTTTTGTTTTAAAAAATAATATGTTAATAATCTAATTTTTTAGATAAATTTTACTGATTGATTTATGATTATAACTAGCTACTTTACATCAAGAGATAGTTTCCTACTAATTAGCTTTCACTTATTTAAGATAGCTGTATAAGCTGGTTAACATTCTAGTAAAAAGAAGACTGAGTAAAAAAGAAAAAGTTGTATACTTATCCACATAGAAGAGATGAAATAGGAGTCCATAAAGGAAATAATCCTACATTTGGCATGGTACTTAAGTTTATTGTAGGATTTAAGGATTAATATGTATTAGAAATCGTTTAAGAATTGCTTGAATTAGTATAAATTAGCCCTAATTCTAGCATATTTTATTATTAGTTTAATGTGCAAGCAAAATATATCCATTAGTTCTACAAGCTTTGAGGAATGATTAATACTAAATAATTCTAAAAACTACTCAGGATTATTTTAGTTTAAACTCCTGAGTTCTACTATGTTTCGCTAAAAAACACAGTTAGCAACCTGAGGTTAATCTCTGGGCCTTCATTAAAATAGATTTAAGAAAAAAAATAAATATAGGATTATCTTAAAAATAAATAATGAGTATTAATTACTAGTAGAATCAGTTGTATCTGATGACATATAAAATAAAGTATAATTTGTATTAAATGAGTTAGCTCCAACAGGTATTTAATAATTTAACCAAAAACCCAGAGAAATACTTTATACTTGGTTATTTATATAATATTAGCCTCCAAGCTATCTTTTACTAATACTTGTAGGAATTTAACTTGGTTAAGGACATTATATCTAAGTAAAATGTGGTTTAATAGGATATATCTATTAAAGTGATTACTAGGATAAACTTTGTTCTAAAAATACAAATAAATAGAACAAAATAAGTTAAATGGATTTTATTTATCTAATTGTTTAGAATAGTAACATCTTTAGGAAAAATGGCGAGAGTCTTTGAAGGGTAAACAAATTGAATTTAATTACTTAATTAGCTTTAAATTTATTATCAATTATAAAGTTTTAAGTTTCTAAAATCTAAGAAAATTTGTTTGATTTCTATTTAAAAAATATACCTTTTCCTATAAAATTATGTAGTTCAATTTGAACACTGATTTTATCATTTAAGTTTTGATTAAATGTTTTTGGTTTATCATTTTAATAAGCTTAATTAAGATTTGTGATTTTATTTAAATAAGGACCTTAAAAAAATGTTTATTAATTTTAAAAGACATTATATTTATTCATTTCATTTATTTTCTAAATTTAAATCATTTATTTCGTTTATTTTTTTGGTAGAAGTATTTATTTCTTGTTCTGTTAGTTAATTTTTAATTAAAATATTTATTTAATTTAAACATTTATTTTTTTTGTTGTTGTTGAGGGTATTTAAGTTTTAGATTTAAGTAAACATTTTTGTAAAATATTTTTTTAATTGATCAATTATTATAATATTTACATTTATTTCTTCTCTATTTATGCTTTTAACAAATTGAAAATATACTTTTTATGTTTAAAATCATAAATTTATTTGCCTTTTGGATTTATATTTGAAAATTATTTCACAATAAGAAAATATTTACTAATAATGTTTCAATCACAAAAAAATATTTTTGGAAATGATTAATTATTTAACCTATTTTTTTTTATTTAAATTATTTTTAATTTTTAAATATGCTGCTTAAATTTCATGAACATCAAAAAAATATTTTCTAAGAAAATTACATTTTGTTTTAATATTTATTAAAGTAATTTTAAATTAATATTTTTTAAATACAAATAAATTACAAATATTAGAAAAATAATAACTTTTAATTGTATTTTTTATTTTATATCTTTAAAAATTAAAAATAAATATTTAAATTGTTTAAACTAATTTTTATATTTAAAATTAAATGAATAAAAGTTAAGAATATTATCTATTTTAATATAAAAATTTAATTATTGCTTTTAGAGAATATTATTTACTCAATCAACTAGGTTTTTTGAGATTATACAATTCAAGAGGCTTTAGATTTTGAAGTTTTTAACAAAATATTTCAGATAATTAGTACTATTTAAAATATACAAAATAATAATCAAAAGTATTTACCACTTCTTATCATATTTATGCAAGTATTTTAACTACAGAAATTGAAATATTAATCTATATTTGTAAATAAACAATTATGTTTTAGAATGTGCTATAAGACTTCAATAAATCATATAAATACAAATAATTTAGATTGAAAATAGTTATTTTTAATCTAATATTTTAAGATAAAAATTAAAAAAGTAAAAAATTGAAAAGAAGTAATAATACAATGATTACTTTAAATAGTTTTAATGATATTTTAATAAAATTAATTATTACAACATTCTGTACTGCAGTAGTTGATGCCTTTGACATTATAGATTCTTCTTGCTTAGCTTTTCCTTTCTGTTAAATATGCTCTACTAGTTCATGTTTAATATGTATAGAGGGATATTAACTTAGCTAAGATAATCTGTGCTAACTTAATACAAATATTTAAAATAAGTACCCGAAGATAGGCTTTTATTTTGATACTCTTTCTTAATAATTATAATTATGCCATCCATCGTGTGAGATGTGTAGAGGACCTTATTAATTTTAGTGCTTAGGATGCATTTAAGGCTATTAAGAAATAATTTCATATTCAGATATGTTTTATTGTATTAAATGTGAAGTCAGTAACTGCAGCAGGTTTAGCATTTTTTCTATATTTTATCTTCACACTTTTAACATCCAAAATCATAATACATATAAAATATTTCATTTTTAAATGAAATTTTTCATCATTTGTTAATAAAGAAGATTTTACTTCATTGCTAATTAAGGAAGTTTATTATCATTTATGATATTTCTTTTTATAGACTTAAACTTTTTCTTAAATAATTAGATGTGATACAGATGGAAAATGCTTAGAATGTATTCCCTAATTTTATTTAGATTAAAATTCCAATTAGTGCACTTAATGTTAAACTTAAAATTGCTAAATTTGCAGTAGCGTAAGCACTTGCGTTTAATGTTCTAAAGGGTATATTTTATCAGGCTCTGGAAATCAATGTAACATCGAATCTGTAAATGCAATATGCTAAATTTAAAGATGTAAATTAATATATTTTTATTATATTACTTAGATTTTTGCCCTTGTATATTTTAATTAGACTATTTTATTTCTAAAAATATTGTAATCTTCCAAAGAAATCACTAATTAATTCTTATATAAACAAATTTAAATTTTATGCCACTTTCAATTTAGAATCGAGAGATATTTTTTATCAAAAAGGTAAATCGTGCAACAAAGAAGGTTAGTGTAATTTGTGTTAAGATGGATTCTTTTTATAAAATGGTTTATGTAAATAATGCTAGTAGCCTTGTTTAACTTGCCAAGATGAAAGCACATCATGCAAATCTTGCCAAAGAGACGCATATAAAGATTATTATCTCTAAGGAACTTAGTGTGTTATGAGCTGTAATCATCAATTTTATGCTTCTAAATAATTAGGTAGGTGCGTTGAATGCTCTTCAGCAATCGAAGGTTGCTTAACTTGCCTTGATTAATTTACTTGTACTTCTTGCATTGATTCTATAAATTATACTATATAAAACAATAAATGTGTGAGAAAGTGCAAGCCAAATTAATTCGTTCTGATGAATAGTCTACAGTAAATAAAATCCTTGTAATAAAGAAGATTATGGGAATTGGATTAAGATTCTGTAATAAACTCTTGCTAAAACTGCTCACCTGAAATAAACTCTGTATGCAAATAGTGTATAGGTTTGCCAACATATTGCGAAATTTGTTAAGATGGCTATTTTATTTATAACGGAAAATGCCTTAACTCTTGTCCACCAAAGACATACTCGCTTACTAAATCAAAATTAAAGAAATGCTTCGATTGGTATTTATCAATATTCCTTACGTCATCTATTTCTTTTATTTGCCATTTAAAAAATACATTAAATTAAAATTTTCTTCATTTAATTTGTAAATTACACTAATAAAATTGGCTACAAATTTTAATAAATGACGTTCGAATTAATTTAAATTAATTTGTAACTTCCAATAAATAAATTTTTATATTTTATCAAAAAAGCATGGAAGGATGTAAACAGTGCATAAATGGGAATACTTGCCTTTAATGTGAAGATTCTTTCTAATCAAACTCAAATCAGCAATGCCAGATAAAATATTAATATGCATTATCTAACTAACCTATTAAATGTCTTTAAAATTAAGTATTTTTTAATGGTTTTTGCATGCCCTCTTGTCCTTCTGGAACTATTCCTTTCAAAAATAAATGCTAAGCTTATGATTCTTGTGAGATAATTTCATTTGACATCGGATAATAAATTGCAGTATGCTAAAAATGTAAAGATTCAAGTAAATTTATATATCAAGGATACTGCTTATCTTAGTGCCCGAGGTTTTTAAATACAGCCTCTGCAAATGGTATATGCCTTCCAAAATGTGATAGTGACTCCTTAACTTTACTTTAAGATTATTCATTCCCTTAATGTGTAAAGGAATGCCCTTTAAATAGCATAATCTCTGGATATTAGGAGCTGAATTAACAGTATTGCATTTAAACATCCTGTAAATTAGGTGAATATTTTGATACAATCGATTATTTTAGCTCTGAAAATAAAGATTCAAAGTAAATGTGTAAGCAATGTCATCCTTCTTGTTTAACATGTAATGGACCTACATAATACGATTGCATAGAATGTACAACAGGGTTAGTCTTTTAAGAGTATTATTTAAATAATGACCTAAATCCTTTACTAATGCAAACCAGAGTAAACTATGCGAACTCTACAGTAACTACTAAAGCGAGTATTCGAATTTGCTAAAATAATTGTAATTATGGATACTAAAAATCATTTAATGGGGTATGCATAAAATGCTAAGATTTAATATAGTGCTTGAAATGTCCTTCATTTAGCTACATTAATGGTAATAAATGCTAAGATTCGTGCTAGTCTGATCCATCACTTATTGAAAAAATAGATACAAAAAGCTTTTCCAATGATTTTTGTGATTAAAGACCAGGCTTAGTTTTGTATGTGAGTTGCTCTAAAAAAATAGGAAATATTTGTTTATCAGCAAAGTTTCTAACTATTCAAGCTATAGCTTAAATATCTTCATTTAACAATAATCAATCTAGCTTAGTATGCAACACTTCCTAAAAATTCTAGCTTATAGTTTAATTTGATGATAATTTAAATTTGTATAATATAACGGGGTTTAATCCTTAAATTTAAAAATTCAGTGTTTCTTGTTCTTTAAAAGATTAAAATAAGTAATTGTATGGAGCCTCAACTAAAATAATTGAATTTCTTGGTAATTTTACAGGAGATTTTTCTATTTCAACAGATAAAGCTAATTCCTAGTACGATTAAATAAATTTCAATTTAAGTAATTTCAGAATCCCTAATTTGCTTAATAATTAGTTGAATTTTTCTGTGTAAGTATCGACTAAGTATATAGATCTCTCTGGAAAAGAATAAATTTTTGATATATTTTAAGCAAATTAGTATTTAAACAGCAATTTTCTTCCATAATATAGAAATTAGAATCTTAGTTTATCTTCTAATTTTAGTTTTCCTCTCTTTAATTTCAACTAGTAGCTTTAAATCAAAGCTGAAATATTTTCTATTGTATAAGGAGAAAGGATAAATTCGTTTTATTCAAAATACATTACAGTTTATTCAAATAATTAAAATATGAATAATTCAAAAATAATTGTACAATACAACAAATAGGAAACAGTTAAGTAAATTATATCATACATACTAACAAACTATTCAGACACTAGCTTAAACGATTTTTCTTCGATTTATTAAATAAATGACATTTTAAATTACACTTCAAATAATGTTAGCTCTGACATAGAAGTCCAAAGAGATGTTAATATCTTAAAGTCTTATAATTATGGATTTAATTAGCAGTTTATAGGGTGTGATAGCAACATTACATGCAATAATTAGGGTAAATGTGGCTTGAATCGTAACTATTATACGATGTGTGAGTGCTTTGACAATTATATAGGTAAATTTAATTAAAAATAAAATAAAATATTTTACAGTATATTTAATTATTAGGAGAAGGATGTTCATGGTAGAATAACTAATTATTTACTAACGCTTTATAATATGTTGAATAATTTACTACAAACCTTTTAATTTCGCAGATGGCTCCATATAAGTAATTTCATTTTTAAACTACTTCTTGAAATATAAATAATTTTAATTAATTTTATGAAAAATACAATTTTAATATTTAATGAAAATAAATCTTTATTTTTAATTTAAAAAAGTATTAGCATGCTAGAATTAAAATATTCTATTTTACTTACATTGATGAAGTCAAGATAAATATTTACATAGACCAGCTTTTAAAATATTTACACAATCTTATATTAACTAGATAGTGATATGCTTAATTAGCTGTCTTTAAGTGGTATTTAAAATATATTAGAAATATACAGTTATTTGATAGATTTAGCAAGGTAATTTAATCTTATGAAATAAATTAGTGGAAATATAGTAAATTTAATAGAAAAAACTGTAATAACCTACTTTAGGAAAGTTTAAGGGAATATGACATTTGAAAGCTCTAATTTATACATATAATTTTAATACATATATAATTCTAATAAAGATTTAACGATCCCTTTTACACAAAACCTAAAATTTATATTAAAATTCAAGAAAAGATAGCTTTAATAAACATAATTTTAATTTAATAAGTATTATTTAGTTTCTTTTAATTTACCGAGCGATGTTTTCATTACAAATCCAATTGAAAATTAATTTGCAAATAATAATAATGTTATTGTGGCTCTATCACCTGTGACAACAAACAGGCTATTATACACAGATTAAAATGGTATGGTTCATCAAGAGCAAAATTTATTTTTTAGCTTGGATGCTAGTTTAAAAGGACCTTAAGGAAAAGCAATTAAATTTAGTCCTGAATGCTATATTTTTACAAATAATCTTACATATCTAGATACAATAAGCAATTTAAATTTTGAAAGGATAAATGATTTTTCTTAGCTACAGTGTGAAAACATCGGGTTTAATTCTACATTTATAGGACTTTAATTATCCCAAGATTATATAAATTCAATAGATTCAAGCTAAGAAAATAATAAAAACAACATATTATAATCTATATCAGATGATGGTGATTCTTTTTATTCTCTAAAAGTTGGTTTGATTGCTTCTTTTATAATCATATCTCACATGATGTTTTTTTTTACAAAATTTTTTTGTAAAGGAAAAACTCTTATCTATACCTGCATTTTGACAAAATAATCAGATGAAACTGCAATTCCTAATTAATCTAATGTATAAAGCAACACTCAAAAACAAGAAATATAATAGAAAAATCAATTTAACTGCACAAATATTAAAGAGCAAATGAACCAAATTAACATTATAAAAGATAAGGATCAATTAAATTCCAATCAAAATAAAATTCAAAATAAATATATTAAGAGAAAAGAAAGCTTGAGAATTATAGCAGGTATAAAAATGGATACTTCTTAGGATTTCAAATAGTAATAATAGTAAGATCAGTAATAATAATATTAAATAAAACAAAGAGATGTACCATTAATATAAGAAGTTTGTTTATAGCCTTAGATAATATCTTAAATAGTAGAAAAACCAATTTAAATAAATAATCAAAATATCTAATCGTTAAGTAATTGCTCAATGAGTCCTGACTCAATTCAAATTGTATTTCAAAATAATTTTATCCATCAAAATTAAAATAAAGAAACTATTAAATAAAGTAATACCTTTAGCATAGTATCAAATAATGCTGAATAAAATCAACAATCTATCCAAGTAAACTAAAATACCTCTCCAAAATAAGACAATATTATTAAAATTAGCAATAATTAAATATTTGATAAAATATTTTTCTACCACTCTTTTACCTGCTTCAACATAAGTTTTGAATACTGTCCAAACTACTTCAGAGTAATGCACTTTGCTCTTAATTATTATATGATAGCTTCTTCAAATATACTTGTCCTAAGTTTCTTACAAAGATACAATTTAGAATAAATAGATTAAGTAATAGTTTCTGTCATTTTTGGTATGGCTTTTACCTATTTAATCTCCTTTTTAGTTCTCTTAATATTTTAAGCTATTTTTAGGTTTCTTAAAAGTGAAAATAAACTGTCAAATTTACAACTATTTTAATATTATTTAGTGTTTGCTATTCTATTTGCTGTAGGATCAGTTATAATATCTTATAGCTCCTCTGAGAGTTCCTCGTATAGTGTTTTATCATATATCATATCTATCATAATTTCAATATCTTTAGCAATTATTCTAGAATCTATATCACTTCTGTTTTTGAAATATCATAAATCATAGAGAATACTTTAGCTTATTAGATACAGAAGTCTGGATTTCTAAAAATGAAGGAATTAATTTATTTAAAATATTATTCAATTTAATTTATTAATTTTGTAAATATAAAAAATCTAATTTTATTTTTTTATTTTATATTTAAGATATGTAAATTCAAAAATATTTTTATAAAAAAATTATTGTGAATAATTCAATAATTAATTCTAAAATCTTTAAATTTTTTGTTATAATTGCTTAAAGAGTGTGTCTACAGTAATTAATCTTTGTCTAAATATATATATATGTGAAAAAAGATACAAGAATAAAGCTAACATTATATTAACTCTCTCCTCTAAGATTAAACTTATTCATATAAAAAAATAATAAAAGATCAATATATTTTATTGTTAAATTAAAAACAAGCAAGCATTAATTTTTTAAAAAAATTAAATTCATTATAAAATGTTTCCATAAACTAATATATTTGGTGGTAACCAAGGGGCAACAGGAGGTGGATTATTCAACAACAATTAAGGAGGTGCAATGAATTAAGGAATGCAACAAGGAGGCTTATTCACATAGTAATAAACTGGGTTAAATAATACATTTGGTGTATAGCCTTAGCAACAATAGCCATAATTAGGTTATTTTAACTAAATGTAAACTATAAATCCAAATCCCTAAATGACTGGCTTTAACTAAGCTGAAAAAAATAAATAGGATGTCTTCCTTGTACTTAAGCATCATAGATTCATAATGGATTATCAAAAAAATTATCATAGATTACTTACACTTATTTAAGATGTATGTTAAAAAACAAATTAAAATTTAGTACAAGAAACTCAAAAGCTTGGTGAAGGAAAGGTTACAACTAATAATCCAAACACTACTATTCAAGGAATAGCAAATCCTGCAAATAATAATTAATAGCAAGTCGTTGTTAAAGGAATTAATACAGAAAATATTGAATAAACAAGCTAAAATCTGGAAAAAATTCGCGAAAAGAATGAACTCATATTTGCTAAATTATTTGAAATTCACTGCTTAATAGAGAGAATAGCATCAAATGCTAACACAATCGAAAGAGATTCTAATGCAGAAATGAGGCTTTTCAGGTAGTTTAATGATATTGATTCATCAATTACTCATCAAAACTAAAAGCTAATTGATTTAAATTAAAAAATAATTGATGCAAAAAACAATTAAGCAGGAGGTGAATTGAATACAAATAATAACTAAAATTCAAGTGCTAGAGAATAAAATGGATCAATTAATAATCAAAACATAACTAAAAAAAAGTAGGTTCTTATTGATATGCTAGGATAAATTAAAAAAGGTGTTGAAATTATTAAAGAATAACATTAAGAAGACTCTAAAGATTTTGAAATATTAATCAAAAAGCTAAATCAATCTAGGACTCATCCTTTTTGAGATATAAATATTGGACAAAAAAGCAAATAAACAAAGAAAGAAAGAAATAAATAAATATTATAAAAAATTATTTTAAAATAAATTTAAAAACAAATAAAAAAGAATGTTGGTTCAATTATTTTTTTGTAAAATACTATTTTTTTAATTATCAATTTTAATTATTAATTTGTATTTATATATTCAATCATATTCGAAATTTTATTTTAAGAATAGCAAATTATTTTTTTTTTGTAAAATTGTATTCTAAGAATGACAAATATATTTTTTTATAAAATTTTATTTTATCCAAAATAATTGAAGGGTTTGAAATTAAAAGCTTATTATTTCATTCAAATTCATTTTTTTATTTACTAAATGGTATTTAAATTTAGAAAAGTAAAAACGCGGAATTTTTTTATTCAGTCAATTGAAATATAAAAAACATGAATAATATTTTCTTTAAAATCACTTAAAACATGCAGCTAAATATAAATTCAAATGAGCGGAAAAAATCTTTGGTGAATAATCAAATAAATACCAATTCAATTTTAAGCATGCTGTATTTATAATTCAGAAACTATACATGCAGGTAATTAATTATTTTGTTTTGAATTTGAAAAATATAGTCAATCAATTAATCAATATCTTTGTTAAGTTAAAAACAGCCTTATCAAATTCAAATAAAACCAAAGAAAAAAAAAACTTTAAAAAATTAAGTTTTATTCAAACATAAAGTTTAATAAGAATATATAATAGTAAAAGTAGTCAATATTTCTTAATTGGGCTAGCTACAAAAAAGTAAGCACTGACTAGATAAAGACGAAAAAAAAATTGAATCAATTTTACTCATAAAACTATGAATGACTTAATAGCAAATATTAGTAGTGATTGCAACTAAGAATATGAAGAAATAAATGGCGGCAGTCCTATCTAAAAAAGAATTTTAGAAAGAGGAAGTTTAATTTAATAATTGAATAACAGAGATATAGATCAAGCAGATAGTTGTCATTCTACATCTACTCAAAACTAATCTTTGCACTAGAACTAAATAAATTCTAAGTAGAGTAGCAGCTAAAAGTCTTAAGATAGAAAAAAGAGATCATCTTCAATCTTATAAGCATCTATAAGCTCCACTCATACAACTAGTAGATCATTTGTACAAGGAAATGGAGCAAATTAAGTTCTAAATGGTAATATTTGTAGTAATCATAATAATGGTTCTTAAAATAATACTACTTATATGTTTGATGAGCTTTTTACTCTTGATAGGGAAATGTTTGCAGAAAAGTTGTAAATTTAAAATTCTGTCCTAAAAACTGAAAAGAATTGTTTTGAACTGGAGTTAAAGAGAGTAAATTTTTAAAAATGTTGATTGAATTACTTAACAATTTTTAAATTATTAAAATAAAGAAAGCAGAAATTATTGAATAATTGGAAAAAAAGATCTAAGAAATACAAAAGAAATATAAGAATGACATTGAAAGAAAAGAGTAATTGGAAATTGAATAAACAATACTTTAAAAGAAAATAAATGACATTGTAAACATTTATGAGAATAATAATGGGAAAGAGGATGTAAATTAATTACTCAAAATGACAACTGACCTAAGATCTGAGTTAAATTTAAAACAAATGATTATTGATAAGCAAAAGGAAACAATTAAATCTCTTTAATAATAGAATGAAATCCTTTAAAAAAATGAAGTAGAAATATTAGAAGCATAAAAAAAATCCTAGTTAATAGTTGATAAATTTGAGACTGTCAATAAAGATTTGTAAAGGTTTTTGAAATAATCTACTGAAATGTAAATCAAGCTCAGAAATCAACTTATGATAAGTGAAAGTAACAGATAGCTTCTTGAAGAGAAATACAATGTTCATACACAAAGAGCTGCAATCCTAAATAATAATCACAACACTAGTATGGGATAGGATCTCGGATCTAGAGCAAGTCTGATGATGAACAACGAGATATTAAGATAAACTAGGGGATCTCATGAACAATCTTTTGCTTTTAACCATTTAGATTCTATCAATTAAGATATCAGTTTTAAAAAATAAAATTAAAATCAAATAAACTAAAAAAGAGAAGAATTGATATAATATTAGAGATTTTAAGAAAGATCAATAGAAGATTAATAAGAATAAGATACAAGCAAAGCTAGAAATACCTAAAAAATTACATAAAATAATGATAAATAAAAATATACATAGTAGTAATTACATAGCAATTCTTTAGCTGCAGCAGCTGCAGAGTTTTCTAAATTTTAAGGAAGTATGCAATGCCATGACTTATGCAAAGAGGAACTCTCTAACCAGATTTAAGAATAAGAAAGTATTATCAATCTTAGCTTATTATCGGATTCAGTAAAGTAAAAAGAAATTAACACAAATCAACCATTATTAAGTGCTAGGTAGTAAGGAAATACAAACAAATTGCTATTGTAATTTTAAAATAGCTAAGTGAAAAATAACAATAACAACTTGATGTCAAGCTTAAAAGAACATATACTTAGCCTTTCTGAAAATAAAGAAAATTTGAATGAATAGTTGCATGAAATTTTAAAGGAGTCTAAGAGAGGTAATGAAAAAAATGTAAAAGAGTTAATGGTAAAATTTGAGACTCGTTTAGGACAATTTTTCAATGAGTTATCAAACCAAGCTGAAATTTTAGTCATTTTGTAGTAGCGTTTAGATTAATAGGATAATATAATTGAAGAATATCACAGATCAGAGTAAGAAAAGCTGGAAGAGTAAAAATAAAAATATAAAAAACAGATAAAAAGTTTGTTGAAAGATATTGATATGCTAACTTCTCAAAAAGAAGAGATTGTTAAAAAATTTGAAGAATAAGTGAACTAAAGTTACGAATAGGCAAAAACTGAAGTGCAAAGATAGTACTAAAATCAAATTGAAGACTTGAAATCATTACTTGACTAGGCATTAATAAGAGAACAATAACTTGATTTATGTGTGAGATAATATAAAGAGAATTCTAATTAAAAGTAATAAAGAATGCTTTAAAGGTTCAAAAACAATAGCATCAGTAGCTAGAATTTAAATGGAGTAGGGATAGCCTTGAATAATAGCTACAATTTGGTAAATGAAAATTAAAATACATAGATAAATATAGAGAAAATAAATTCAGGATTTTGTGGTGATCCTGGTTCTAAAACAAACAGAGATAACATTTAGCACCAATAAACAAGGGATGAAAGTGAATTTAAAGAAAACACAAACTCTTAAAATATGATATCAAACAGAAATGAAGAAAACAATAAATCAACCTTGACAAATAAAACTTATTCTCCTGCTCCTTCAAACTCTATTAATTATCTATCAACTGAATAATTAGAAAATGTGAATTGTTAGTTTTCTGTCAGAAATAATACCTCAAATATAAAATTTGTCCCTAACCAAATAGAGGGTAGCATCAACCAATAATAAATTTTCTATCCAGTATAAAATAATAATCTTTATTAATCAACTTAATCAGATAAATATATGTAGAGAAAAACTGATGAGAACAGCTACCACTCTTCAAAGAATTATAATTTATCAGTTTCTAGCTAATCTAATTAGGTTGAATAAAATTCTTTGGATTTTTCTCATGGATCACATCAATAATAATAAATTTTTAATAATAACAACTCAATAAGAAATAGCATAGATACTAACAGAAGTAGCAGAAACTTTAACAAAATAGAATCAAATTTTAACACTACAGATAACAGATAGATTTATTAAAAAATAATCTAAAACAATACTAGATAATCTTACTAATAAGATTAGATAAGTATGCTAGAAGAGAATTAAAATAGTTCTGTTTAAGTTTAAAAAAGGTTAATTGATCAATTTAGCACAGAGGCTTATTAGAAATAAAACATGTAGATAAAGAAAAATATGTCTAGTAATACTTTACAGCCTCATCAATATTAAAGCTAACAAGAAAACAAGTATCACAATGAACTTAAGGCTTCTTAAAAATCATATGATTCTTAATCTAGCTACCATCTCTAAGATACATTCGGTTAGTAAGATCAAGGTTTCAACTAACACTAATCAAAGTAACTCTCATAGTACAACCAGAAATCTAATAAGATGTAATAAAAAGCAAACTCAAGCACTTTAGCCAGAGCTAATTCTTATACTAATTTAAATTCTAGTAGAAACAACTCTCAAGCAGGTTCCTCTTGTGTTGGAGAATAGATTGAAAGTATTCATATTATGAAAGAATCTAAATAATTAAATAGTTTTTAAAACTATGACTCCTATAACAGCAACTACAATAGTTAAAGGTAAGTTATACAACAAATAAATGGTTTAAATTAACCAAACTAAATTTTAAATTAAGAACATTTTTCTGAAGAGCAATCAAAGTCTAACAACTCTGACTTGAACGCTTTTAATAACTTTACATTTACTTAATCTTAATAAAATTACAATGATTTTTCTGATATAGAAGCATATTATAAATAATAATAACAAACATTACCAAACATAGCAAAGCTATAAGAGTACAATTAAATTTAATAAAAAATAAAAAACAAAAACCTAAATAAACTTTAAATTGTAACTGACACATATGATGAGCATAAATTAGACTAAATTTAATGTTAGAATTAGAGGAGCGATAATTTAAAATTTGCTGATGTAAATAAATCTTCATCTTGCCAAAGGATAAGATCATAATCATCTTCTTAATATAATTTTGTAAATAACTAATCAACTTAAAACTCATCAGATCATATGCTAACAGAAAATAATCAAGATTAAATGAATTTGAAATAAAAATATAATAAATGAAACTAACCAATTATATAATATAATAAATAAATAAATTAATTAATTTTTTGAATCAATTATAAACAATATATGTGTATTCCAACATTTTTCCTTAAACATCTAAAAGTTTTATCTTTAAAAATTTACTTTAATTATAAAACACATAAATAG
Source organism: Tetrahymena thermophila SB210 (assembly GCF_000189635.1). Taxonomy (NCBI): domain Eukaryota; phylum Ciliophora; class Oligohymenophorea; order Hymenostomatida; family Tetrahymenidae; genus Tetrahymena; species Tetrahymena thermophila. Next base: position 291,610 of record NW_002476407.1, read on the forward strand.
TTTTAGTTTTCTTTATTTTAAACTTTTAGGAGGTGAACTTTTTAAAATAAAATCTCATCTAAAAATTTATATTAAAAAAGATAAATTTGGCAAAAAATATTTTGAAAATAAGATTTGTCAAAATTTTTATATTAAAAGCTCAAAAGTATTTAAAAAATATACACTTTAATTTAATTATTTATTTAATTTCCTAATTTTTAATAATAAATTTTAATGTGAGTGAAATTTGTAAATTAAAACTTGAATCATTAATCTAAATATCCTAAATTGTTTGAAATATTTTAGATTTTTAAAATGAATGGTATAATTTGTAAAATATGTTTTAATTAATTTAACAACTTTCAATGATAATGATCAGTTTGTTTAAATATTTTTTAGAGATCTTTAGTTTATTTTAGTAATAGATTTTATATTGTTTTACTTTTCTTAATTGCTCTAATTTCTAAGTAATTAAGTTAGTATTAAATTTAAAGGTGTTTTTTATGTTATAAAGATTTAAGTTATTAATAAAAACTTTTGAAAATTTTTAATTTGAATATTTACTATAAAATACTTAACAAAAAATTCGTATAAAATGTTTTGAAAACATAAAAAATAGTGCTAATATATTAAAATCAATAGTTATATTTGCTCATCTAACTTATCGCTAATCTAATTATTTAATTAGTTTCTATCATTATTCAACATCTTCAGGTAAGTTTTCAAGATCAATATCTTCACCAGTGATTTTCTTGTAAATTCTTAAAACAGCTTCAGTTTCAGCTTCGAAGTGGCTGGAAGGATCGAAAGAGTTAGAAATGAAAACTTAGTTCTTGCTACCATCACCAGTAGGAATGTAAGAATCAGAAATCTAATTTGATTAATTTTCATTTATTTAACAAATAGTATACACAAAATGATAATTAAAATTTTACTTATTCGAACTATTCTTTAATATTTTGCTTTCCAATAAGATCAATAGCAGGTTGAATTTCAGCTCTAGGATTATTAGTTTCAACAGTAGTAGAAATGATGGCAATGTAGTAACCCTTTTGGCATACATTATGGACACTGGAGACCATCATAACGTAAATATCTTTTTTAAGATTAGATAATATGATTAATTATATTTATCAATTTAATTAATTACCATTTTGTCTATTAACTTATCTTTGAGGAATGATAATTTGAACTGAGGGAATGTCCTTAGTACCAGGGATAGGCTTATCAAGAATACAAATAACACGAATGATTTGGCCTACCTTCTTAACTAAGTTTTAGTTACCAGTCTTGATAGCATAGGTAGGATCACAGACGACAAGCTTGCACTTAGCAACTTAATCTCCGGCTTAAACACCACAAACTCTTCCGTTTTCGTCATAAACGATTTTATCAATATCAGTATTGAGCATGAAAGTACCTCCTTAGATAGCACTCATACGAGAGAAACCTTCAGGAATACCACCAAGACCATAAACGGGATAAATGAAAGGAGAGTCACCATATCTATTTATAGAATCCATATATAATTTAATCTTATCAACACATTCAATAGCAGGTCTATCTAAAAATTGATCATTGTTAAATAATGCAACAGCGTGACCAATGAAGTCGATAGTGTTGGCTTCCAAATCGAACTTGTTTAAGAGTTGTCTCATAGTCATAATTTTTAAATCATATCCTTTATTTAAAAATATTTTAAATAGTAAAATTTATATTTATTTAAATGCTTATCAGTAATTTTGTCATCAATTTATTGTTTATTTTGAATGTAAGTGTATTACTTATTGCGAAAAAATATAAGATTTAATTTTTTATTTGAAATTTAAAGAAATTTTAGAACAGAAAACCTAGTGTCCTAATTAAACCTAAATTTTTGGGTTTTAACTTAGTGCTTATTATTGAATGACAATAAATAAACAAATGAGAATTCGTTTGCTCTAACTAAAAATTAATTTGGAAGGGGTAACAACTAACTACTTAATTTTCTATTAGAAGCATGAAATCTCAAATCTTTATTAATAAATTTTTCAGCTTTATCCTTAAAAAAATATTACCTTTGTAGGTATTGACATCCTTAGCATCGTAGTTAGAAACGTAAACGAAGAAATTTTTGCATCTTCTCTTTTCCAATAATCCCATCAAGTCACTTTAAAGGGCTTCCTTATCGTTTGCAGGAACCTTTTCAATTTTAGGACCACCAGATGAGAAGATACCAGCCTTCTTATTTTGGTAAACGTAGGTACCATCGATGCCTTTAATATAATTTAATGGATTAATAAATTTTTGATGTATTAAATTTGTAAATGGTTGCATGAACAAAAGTAAAAATGTTCATAATATTTTATAAAAGTAAATAATATTTTTACACTTCCATTCAAGATAACCAGCGACACGAGTTTTGAGAAGAATTTTTACCAATTTTCCGTTAGCCATAATAAACTTAGGAACTAAATCAATGTTCCAATCTCTGTTTGCACCATAAACTTTAGGAACATCTACATTTGGTCTGAAGATTTTCCACAAGTTGGTCAAGTTAACGGAGGCACCTTCACCACCATAAAAGCTATTTCTATCAATATGAAGAACCTTCATACCTATTTTAATAATATTTTATATTGCAATTCATTAAATAGAGAGTAAATTGATTGATTCTTGATAAATTGGAAGATTATATGTAATATTTATAAAAGATACTACAAATCTAAGCTATTAATTGATCTATCTAAATCATAAATAAATAAACTGGCATCAACGCTTTTGATTTTAATAGAGACAAAACTATAAAATTATAATATTACCTTTAAGTGAAAGCAAACCTGATAGGATACATTCAATGAAACCTGTACCGCAAACAACAACGTCGTATGTGTCGTCCATTTTTATTACCTTTTTCTTCTTTAATTTTTTGTTTTTATGGAAATATTTATTTTTTAATTAAATTTTTTATTAATATCAAAAAAAATATTCTTGAGTTTTTTAATAGAAGAAATTTAAACGCTTGCAAATGCTGATTTTTATTCACCTATTTATTTTTTATAAATAATTAAAAATTGATAATTGCACACATATTTTATAAATATATGAATAGTTAATTTATATATATATATATATATATTAAATATTTTCTTTTTAACTTTAGAAGAATTTCCATTTATGTATCTTTTCTTTCTTATCTGATTTTACTTATATTTGCTGAATCAAACAAATAAGAAGTTTTAATGTTTTTCTTTTTGTTGATATCGGGGCCTAATAACATATAATATTAATTTTTTTTTCACAATTATATAGCTAACTTTTCACTTAATTCGCATTTTTGCTTTTTTAATTTTTAAAAATATCAGTGAACCAAATACATAAGAAATTTTTGTTACGTGTTTTGATTAAGCAATAACTAAATCTGTTAAAAAAAATATTAAATTTAAAAGCAATATTGATAGAAACCATAATATATTTTACTTTATTTATAAAAACAGGTTTGGAATTATCTAAAAGATATATTGTTTATTGATATTGAGTTGGATTAAATAAATTTTCATTAATATCTTTAATTATTTCTTTATGAGGATATTTTGTCTACTATTGAATCCAGTTTACAAGATCTCTGCATTTAAAAGTGGATTTCTAAATTCTGTTGAATTTTTTTCAAATTTGTGCCATTTAAAATATATCTTTTGGAGTAATAATATTTTATTTACTACTTTATTAATATATTAAAGCTAATTTTTTATTAATTTGCTTTAATTTATGCTACAAATAGATAAAATAGTAAAATATACCACATATTAGGTGTAAATGATCTTCAAATGTTGAAATTTAAAATAAAATTAAATACTATTTTATAAACTTTGAAAATTTTTATTTGATTTTAATGTTATTTAGAATCTAATTTAATTGATAAAGATTATATGGTTTGATTTATTTCATATGATTAATTTACATATAAAATCTAATTATTAATAGATAACTAAATAAATGATTCCTAAAAAGTTTCTAAATCATCATATGTTTATCAAATATAGATAATTTAAAAGTTTTTGATATTTCTTGATTTAAATTAATTGTTTTATTTATGAAAAAAGCTAATATATTTTATATGAAATCACAATAGTCAAAATTTTTAATTTTTGTGAATAAATTTACTTTATTTAATGTCTTTTATAAATAAATTCTAACCAATTAAATTGAAAAATAATTTTACTTGTTTAAAGTAATAGACAAATCCTAATTAATTTTCAAAAAAGTAATGTTTATTAATTTTAATTTTAATACTGATTGTATTAATTACTATAAATAATGAGTATATATACACACACACCAAAATTTTTTCTTATTTAAGCTATTTTATAAATAATAAACCAATTTAAATATTTTTTTCTAAATTAATTTAGTTATTTTGAATTAAATATTTTAGATCTATCTATCTATTTTCTTTGTTTGTTTTTTTTATTGCTAATCTCACTAATTGCTTTCATCTTAATCTTCCTCTTCTTCATCGTTTTCATCATTTTCTTCTTCTTCTTCTTATTCAGCATATTAAGCCTCTTCTCCTGATAAGTTGGAATTTTCATCTTAATTATGTTCGTTATCATTTTCTTCATCATAGTTATCTTAATTATCATCTATTTTTTAGTTATCATTTACCTCTTCTTAATTTTCATCATCTTAATATTCCTACTGATTACTTTCAAAGTCTTCTTATTTATTCTAGTAATTATCTTCTTCTGATTTATTAAATTATTCCCCATCTTCGTTGTTATTTTATTAATTTTCTTCACTTGATGAACTGATACCTTAATTTTAAATTTAGGATTGCTTGTATTTTATATTTTAATTTTAATCATTAAAATCGTCATCTTCATTCTCGAATTTTTCTCTAAATTTTGCTGTTTAAGAGTCACTTTGTTTCATATATCCATTCTAAGATGATCTTTTTACATCGTGTTAATCATCATCTGGTTCTTCTTCTGAATAAACTTCTTGCTGCTAGTCAATTATAGTAGCATTTTACCTCTATTAATAAGACTAAGGTACAGCTTAAGGAGATATATTCTGATTTTAATCTGAAGTTTATGAACCTTTTCTTGAAGCCCCTTCTTTTACTGGGTTGTTTTAAACCTACTGATCTTTTTACTTAAGAGATCCCTTTTTTTCTCCAATAAAATATTTTGGCTAGTCATCTTATAATCTATATGAATTTATATTTTAAGCTAAGTCTTGGTCATCTGTTTTTAAAATATTTATAAAAATAATTAGTTTATTTGATTAAATAAAATAAATTTAATATTATTTTATATTACCTTAATTTCCAAAAGTGTTTACACTTTATTCTACTGGATTATTATTCATAAACTAAGGGCTTGCAACATTTTAAATTTCATCTTCAATTGCTCCTTTTCCTGGACTTTAGCTTTCGATATTTTTACTTACAGTCAATTACGATCCTATCAAAGGATTAGATCCTGTTGAACCAGCTTTTAATTAATGTCTATTTGATGAATTGCTAGTATTGCCAATAGGATTTTAAATATTATTTGCAGTATTACTATGCCCACTGCTGCTACCTTTAACCCATGAATGAACCAAATTTTCATTGTTTGACTATAATATGTTATTGTTGCTGCTATTATTGTCTGTATTTTGACTATTATTATTTATTTAATATTAGTTAGGCATTCCTTGGTTGATTCCTTGAGCTTAATTTTAAATGTATATGCTATTAGAACCTATTATTTATGATTATTTTTAATCATATCCAGGAGGAGAGAAATTATTCATTTATGGGCTCATAGAATAAAGTTAACCTTAATTAATGTTACCTGTTTCACCAAACAATTTTGATTACTTTCCATCTCTGTTTTAAGATGTTAAAATAGTATTACTAGTGTTCAAGTATGGATTATAATTATTCATAGCTAATGCTTGTATGTTATTACTAGTAAACAAATTCTGATCACTGTTAAGATGCTTTATTAAGGGTGATGAAAGGAAGCTATTGGCAAATTCTACAGGATTTTAATGAGTCTATTGCAGTTAATTATTTTATGATTATCTAAAGTTTTGTGAAGCCTAAGGATTGCTGTTATAGGTATTATATTAGGATTATGGGTATGAGCCTTAATTTTAATGAGTACCTGATTATTGAGGTGTATGATTGAATTGAGTTGACCCTTAAATATATGGATTTAATTAATTGAAATTTCTGTTTTTTTTTTCTAACGATTAATATAGACTTTCTCCAAAATTGTTATTATTATAAGATTTCTGATATTATTCTAAATTAGACTAAGGTTACGGATGTTGATATTATTATTACTATTATTGTAAGCTGATTTAAGAAGAAATTAAATTAGGATTTAGTTATTAATTCTATTGCATCATATGCATTAAATACTAAGGATCTTATGTTCCATTTGGTGAAATTTAATTTTAAAAATTGAATCCTTGTTATCTTTACTGCTACATTTGCACAACTGGCGACTTTTGATTCTATTAAAATTCATTAAAATCATTAGATTAAGTTTAACGAGAATCAACAGATAAGTATTAAACTAACTCATTAGGATATGTCTCTGTACTTCCATGATGCCTTACTTAATGACTTTAGACTTAAGTGGGATCAATATCATAATTTATTGCATACTATCCAGAAATTTACTAATATTAATGATTTTATTGTTGTAATGGCAGCTGTTATTGCTACAATGGTATTTGCTACTATATTTATTATATTTGTTCCTGTTAATAAAGCTAATTTTGTTATAAAATATTTGGGTCACGATTAAAATTTTGTTGCTAATTTTTAATTTAGTTTTAACCTTAAAATTGCTATTATTATTATTAATCTTAATATTAGTTATATTCATTTTAATCTTCATATTAATATCCTTAATCTTAGGCATCCTACTAATCAAATTAATCAAAAACTCCTGCTCTTCCTTCTTCTTTACTGTGTCTGTATTATTCCTTATGTTTTTGGATTTCATCTTTTATCTTTGAAGTAACATTCTTCAAGCTTTTTGGAAGAGTATGAACTTTATTTTCTTCTTTAGAGCGATAAGCAACGCTTTGATAATAGTCTTTTTATCTTTGATGAGGATTAACTTTAGTAGCCTTTTGTTAATTTAAGTTCTATTAATTTGGACTAATTTTATTCTTAGAGTCACTACTGTTATTGCCTTTTGCTTGCCATATTGCTGTACCTTATTATTAATCTTTAGGACTTGTTAAAATTTTCATTTTAAAAAAAGACTAAATTACTTTTTTATTATGGATTTAATTGCTATCTTGGAATCGATGCTTGTTACTGGCCTAATGATTAATTGTTAGAGCCTTAAAATTACAGATGATTGAATGCATCGCTACTAAATAATTTTTACTGAACTATTAATAAATCCCTATTAGATTAATTTTATGAAGAAGGAGACCTAAAATCATTAGGATTATTTAGTTTTTTTAGTGCTTTTTTACTGTTTGTTACTCCACTTGGCTTATAGTTTGAGGATTTACCATAAGAACCCCCATAGTTATTTCCTTGCTAAACATCTCTTTGCAAGATCTACTTAATTTAATTATCATCTAAATGAGGTGGTTTTTATCTATGATGCTAAGGAGATCTGCTTTTAAGAACTTATTTGATATCTGGAGGTGGTGATTAAGTTATCTGTTAAAATAAAATTTATTTATTTATTTACGTTTTCAAAAACCAATAAAAATCTGAATATTTACTTTTTGTGCTATTTGATTTTTAGAAGAAGGAGATTAATATCTTTGCTTACTACTTCTTAACTACTTTGTTGGTTATCTTACTTGCTAATTGTAATAGTTATCTAGCTCAACATCATCTCTCCTGTTTTAATTGGTATTGTCATAATAGTTATCTTCGTAACAATCACTTTAATTTCTATAATATATGTAAATAAAATAATTTATTATAAATTAGACCATTAAACTCTAAATTAGTATTCAGAACTTATTTTATTTATATTTATTTAATACCTTTTGGAGTTTTCAATACTGATTTTATTGTTTAGCTACTCTAACTTTTCTTTTAAATATTTTATTTCGTGCTACAATTCTAATTATTCGTAAGATGATTTGACAGATTTATTAATTCCATGTTAAGGAGACAAATAGTTTTGATACACTCCTTACTTAGGACCTAAATGAGCTTGATTTTCAGATGAAGATGCTCTATTTAATATTTTAAAAATAAAATTCGTTTTAGAAACCTTTTTGTAGCAAATTTAAACAAGTTTATTACATGTTTTAAAAATTATTTTGAATATTTCTCAAATTTGTTGATGGAAAAGGCTAATTCAGTAATTCTAAAGGATCTTCTAAAATCTCAATAGGTTCATTTCTATAATTTTAACTTTAAAAATCATCAATTGATTATGGAATGCGCTAATTTTAATTGGGTTGGCTTTGCTTATCTCTAGCTTTACTTTCAGCTGCTTTCTCTAATAAAATAAGAAATTATGATAATTTATGATAGAAAATGATGAGTAAAACTTTAAATAAATATAAATCTATTTTGATAAGTTTTATTATTGTTGTGAAATTAATTTTATTTACTTGCTTATTTCTTTGCTTCATCACTAAATAATTTACTGAATGTTCCATTCTTTTGCGCCTAAGACCAAACTGCTTGAGGTAGAGTATCTAATACATTATTTAATCCTATAACTGAAAGATACTTGATTAAGTTGTATTGCTCTGACTTATTGTAGTAGTTCAGTATATCAGCTAAAAGAGGTACTTTTTGCTTATAGAATTCAACTAATTCCATGCTTTTATGTTATAAAAAATACTATCACTATTTATGAGCTGACTGACTAAGTATGAGTTTATGAATGTATGTCTGTCTTTATATTCCTTTTTAATTTGATATTACAAGTCCCAATAATAAAGGATTATTTAATATCTTATATATAACTTTATTTTTTTTGAAAATTACAAACTTAACTATGAATTAAGTTTTTATTTCTTTATTGTTAATCTTTTTGTTATAATAAAAAACAGATCAAATAATCTTTATTTAGCAAATCATTGTTAATTCTTCATGAATTGTTTTTTTCAAAAATATAAATTTCTAATTTATGAAATTAAATCACTCACTTCATGCTTTAAAGATTCTTTTCCAGCTAAATTAGATTCAAAACATATCTCTTTGTTTTAAATAAAAATAAATGATAATTTTAAAACAAATACAATCTCACTCACTCATTCACTAAATCACTCAATCACACACAATTTATTAATGCATAATTAATTAATTTAAATTACTATAATAAATTTTTAATATTTTATTTATTTAAATTTCTAAAGTTAAAATTTAAAAATAATTTTATTATTAATTATTTATATTTCCCTTTAAAAAAATATTTTAAATTTATATTTATATGTTGGAATTCTTTCTTTTTAATTATTAAAATATTTTGCTGATAACTTTAATCAATTCATTAACTTTATATATTAAAATGTACCATATAATTTATTAAAAGACATTAAGACATATTTACTAAAACTATTTATTTGATTGCAATTAAATTTAAAATTGTTTTAATTTTAAATAATATGAAAATAGAGCTCTATTTTCAGGATTTACATTGATTGAAACTTAATTCAATTAACTTCTATTAACATAAATTTATTATATGACTACCTCAATAAAAGCATATTTTTTTACTATATAATTTAACATTAGTGATGATAAAACTTTGATAAAGAAATTAAAAGTTTGAGATAAAGTTATGTATGCAATAACAAAATAATTAACTTAATTTTTAGAGTATTTAGATTTAAAATGATTATTGTATATTTATTGATTTATATTTGATAAATTTATATTTAGTAAAGAAAAATGAGAGTAACTAGCATATTTCATTATTCTGCAGTTTCTACAATGCTCATGAATACATCTTCTAAACTAGATTATGAAATACCCCAATCTATCAAGTTATAAAAAAAATTTAGTTTAAACCAAAATTAAAAAATATTTTACCTGATATTTTTAAACGAGTCTTTTCTTTCTCAAGCAAATCAAAAATTTGAGAGACCTTAAGATTATCATTTGGAATCTAGATTTTTACAATTAAATTAATTAACAAATTAGATAAAATATTTTTACCTAGAAAATAAAGTTCATATTGAAAGATGGCTTCTTTTCATTCTTTGGTATAATTTGATCTATGTATTTGAATAGATTGTCTTTAATCTCCTCTCTTTTAAATTAAAAAAAATTATTAATATTTTAATTATTTAAATTTATTATTTATATATATTAATTACTATGTTCCACTATCTGATTGATGGCTTTCTTCATCAAATGCTGATCTATCTTGTTACTTCTTTTTCTCACAATTGATATAAAGGTGATAACCTTTACCGTAATTCTTCTTTAAAGTTACTGATTACCCAATACATCTCAAAGATCCATTAGTTATGATACCTATTCTGCTGCATAAAACATCAGCTTCTTCCATCTAATTGAATTTTAGTTAACAATTTAATAACACATATATTGTAAAATAATATAATTACAGAGTGTGTTGTCAAAACCATAGCTCTTTTTCCTCTGCACTCACTTAAAATATCCCAAAGCTTTCTACGATTCTTAGGATCAAGACCGGTTGAAGGTTCATCTAAAAAGATGATGCTAGGGTCACCAACTAATGATATAGCTACTGAAAGTCTTCTCTTCATACCTCCAGATAATTCTGCAGTTTTATAGCTAGCCTTTTATTCAAGATATACCTCTTTCATAGCTCTTTCTACTTTAGCCTTTTCTTCTGATGGAGCAACACCCTTAAGTCTAGCATAAAAAAGTAAATGTTCTTCAACTGTTAAATCTGGCCATAATAAATCAAACTATGGACACACACCCATATTCAAGTGAACCATTTCTATATTATTAACTATATCATATCCAGCAATCCAGGCGTTACCTTTGGTTGGAGCATAAACACCTGTAATCATAGAAATAAGAGTTGTTTTACCAGCACCATTAGGTCCGAGTAAACCAAAAATTTCACCCTTTTTTACATGAAGAGATAAATTTTTCACAGCTACATGCTCAGGTCTACCTCCAACAGGCTTGTAAACTTTTCTTAAATCACGAATGACAAGTGGATACTAGCTATGGTCTTCAATGTTACGGACAAATTCTCTTTCTTATTTTGAATCTTCATCTTCCTAAAGCCCCTCATAATTTTAGTTAACCATACTAGAGTCAAAATCATTACCTTTATTTCTTTTTCTTAACTTTCTCAAGCAAAATAACCAATGTTGCTAAGTACCAAATTCTTAGGGGATAACTTCATGAAGATAAACACCTTATATGAAAAAATAAATAAAATAAATCTTTGAATTAATTAGTAATTATCTTCATACCTAAAAGAGTGAAAACTACAAATCCGACATACAAGAAAATAATACAATCTTTAATTTCATCAGTAATGCTATCCCAACGACGGAAACACTAGCCATTAGAGCAAGCAAAAGAGAAGATGTACATTAAACGTGAAAATCCTAGAGGAGGGTAAAGTCTCATAGTAAATGGTAATTAATAGGGATCAGGATATACAGCTGCATTTATTGTGACTGCAATTAAACTGGTCCATATAGAAAGTAAATAACCAATAATTGTGGCTGATCTAGCCTTAGAGAGGAAAACTTAAAAGAAAAATGAAAGAGCAATTTAACTCAAACCCCATCCAAAGAAGCAAACAAACTATTTATTTTATTGAAATATTTATTTAATCAGTACATATTTAAAATAATTTTCTAATTACCAATAAACTGAGAGAAGTCTCAGTGAAAAAGGAAAGGCCTAAAATAAAGTAGCCAAAGAGATAAAATAGAGTGTAAGTCAATAATGTCAAGGTCAAAGAAAAGAGAAAAGTCATTAACCAATAATCTTTCATTCTCATACCATTCATCTTCATCATTTCAAGTAACTTTTCTTCTTTTTCAAGAACAATTACATACATAAATATAGGTAAAAGCAAAGAAAGAGCAAGAGGATACAGTGAAGCACCTGTAATACTGATAATACGCATAATGAAGGCTTTATCTTCTCCTACTAAAGGCATATATTATATACCTGATACTAGCCATACGTTTTCGTTAAATGTTTACAAATAAGCTCTGCTTATTAAATCAATTAAACTAATTTAGCCCTCAGCAACTCTTAATTCACTTACAGGCTATTCCATATTTTCTAATTTGAATCTAATTAAATAAAATTATTAATTAGGATATTTTTAGAATGAATATATTCAAATTAGTTTTTAAGATATATTGAATGCATTTTTTTTTATTTTTCAAAATTTTTTGTATTATTTTTAGCTAAAAATTAAATGATTTTCTCGATTTAAGTAAATTCTATTCAAATAGTGTTTTTATATATCAATAATCCAAATTCATTTCTAATTTTTCCAATAAAAATTACCTATATTTAGTAATACCATTATTTCTATGGTATTCAGGGATACGAAGATCATTAATTTATACTTTGTAGACAAGTTTTTCTTTAGAAGCTTCCTAAAATTATACAGCACCATCTGGAATGATATCGAGACCTATTTATTGATAAACAAAAATTGAAATAAATCTAAAATTTTTTTATGTTTTGCTTACTGTTTAAATCAATTCCTCTTTAGTAAGGAACTTCATTAAGAATTTGAAGTGATTCGTAAATTTCTTCATTAATAGAGGTGTTTTCCTTTTTGATATTAAATATTATATTAACAATTAATTGATATGTGTTATCCTCAAATTGCAAAGGAAATATAAAAATCTTTTTTTAAATTTACAGGTGGCATCTTGAAAAAGGGAACATTTCTTGAAACTGTTTTTTCATTATATTTTGGCTCGAATTAGCATTTGTTTTTATTTTAGAAAATATTTTTTAGCAGTCCTTGAGGTTATTCTTCATCAACACCATTATTATATCCCACAAATGAACGTGTTGAATCAGTAGCATTTTTTTCAAAGTCATAAGCATACCATTCTAAGCAGGTTGAATTATCAATGAAAGGGTACCACGAATACATACCTGGCACATTAAATATGAATGGATAATCTAATGAAAAAGTTGTTCCAAACTGATTTTCTGCTAGCTTCTTGATCAAAAATACGAAAATTAAGCAAATGAGTGGAGTAAAGATCTATTTATAAAATTAATTGACATTATAATAAAAAATGAGTAAGATTTGCTTTAAAATATATTAATAAATAATTTCTCCTTACCTAACATAAGTTAGTGCCTATTTATTTAGATTAGAGAGCAATGCTTTTGTAAAAGAGTGCCCTAAATTGGTAAGCTGTCTTCTTTTTTAAGCGGACAGATTCATCAACAATCGATTCTCTTTATTGTTAGGATTGATGATGTTAAGAATTTATAGTTTGCCTATTAATATTCAAATCTTCGGTATGAATTTCTTCACCCTCAAACTTGTTGTATGCCTACTAATTCATAGTCTAAGCTCCTTGATAGATTCAATAAAAATAATGTAAAATATGGATTTTTGACTTAAACTATTTTTTTATCAAAATTTATTATTTATAATTATATTTTTTGCTTTTGATTTTGATAAAAATAAAGGTTTCCGAAGTAAATATATTATTAACATATCAAATAGCTAAATTAATTAATTAAATCTTAAAAAATACAAACCACTACATCAAAATTAGGTGTGAGATTTAGTAATCTGATATATTAATTTCGTATAAATAGTATCAAAAATTAATACAATTAGTTGATAGTAAAAGAAATCTATGTAAATATTATATCTCAAATAATAGTCATTAGAAGATAAAGAATAAGTGTAAATAAATTGATTAATCAACTAAATTTTGCTTTTTAATATTACACTAATATCTCCTATGTAAAATAAATCTCTATATACTCAAAAAAAATGTGTAAAGCAAATTCATAGAGTGAAAGTTATTTGGTTTGTAATGAATAAATTTAAAATTTGAAACAAATTTGGATGTTTTTGGCAATAAAGATAAGATATTAATTTTGAAAATAAGTTATCAGCAACCTAATAAGGAAATCTTGTTTCACTAATTAGAAAAGGCCAATATTAAATAATTTTGATGAGTAATATTTCATAGATCAATTTTTGGATTTAATTTATATCTTAAATTTATTTAACAATAATTTGATAAGCTAATTAATTTACTGAAATAATTAAAACTATTTTTAATACTAAAATTTATCTAGATTTCACAAATAAAATTTTATTATCTGTCAAATCCATATATAAAAAATATTTAAGTACTTTTGATCAAATTTTTATTTTTTTGGAAAAAATTTTAATAAATAAGCTACTTAAGGAAGCTAATTTTAACCATACGAGGAGGTGTTTTTAATATGTAAATTAATTTAATTTTTAACTTGTATTTTTATTTATTAAAAAAGAAAAATAAAATTATAGATTTCATAACAATAAAATTACTTTTCTCAAATTAAATTTGCTAAATTAATAAATATTTAATTAATTAAAAAAATATAAGTCTATTTCAAAAATAATGAAATTAATTTTTGTTCAATTTAAAGTTCCAATTTACAATTTTTGAAATGAATGAATTCATGTAAAGAATTTTATGAGTCTTCAAAAATCCGATGAAAATTTAAACTTAGTAATAGAAAAATATAAAATCTAAGATAATATGAGGAATTGGCATTTAAATAGTTTAATTCAATAATTATAATACAAACGGAGACTCTTAAAGCAATTAAATAAAGGGAAATTCTTTCTTGATTAGTTATGCAAATTAATTATTAGTTTTGATGTTGCGCAAACAAATAATCTGCTGATGCTTTTTTGTTAGGTTTGTTTTTTTTCGATTGATTTCCTCTTACTTTCTCATGTTAAATAAGCTAGAAAATTAAAAACTTAATCATCATTATAATAATAATTATTATTATACCAGATTAATTAATAAGAAATATTAAAATAGTAAATGAGATTCAATCTATTTATAACACTTGTTATTGCAGGATTAGCAATAACTCAAGCTTAAAATATGAGAGGTTTTTATGAAAATCAAACAGCAACTTAAGACGCAACTTTCAATACTACCCACGTTAATGTAATACACTTTTGCCAAATATTAATTCACTGAAAATTTTAAAAATTAAAATGATTATTTTAATGATATTTATTAAAAAAAGCTGAATGACTTCATTGGCAATTCAACAAAGGGCGCCTTCAATAACACATTAAACTAGACAGCCTATACAAATAGCACAACCATTTCATTTAATTTCACTGAGACTAGAAATTCAACAAACAAACAAAATAGTACCTCTGGTTTTAATTACTACTCTAATCAAACATAAAATTATACCAATTATAATTACACATAACCTACAAATAGTAGTTTTGGTTATGTTAACACTTCGTCCTCATCATACAATTATACAACTGGTTGGAATTATCCTAATACTACTAATTCTAGCTCTTAATACTACAATAGTTCCTCTCATTACAATAATTCCTCTTATTACAATAGAACCTAATAAGGAAAAGTCAATAACTCACTATCATAATAACCCTAATAGTATGGAAATTATACTTACAAACCCTATAATGTAAAATATTTTTTTTTAAATATATATTTATATTGACATAATTTATTTATCCAAATTTAGAATAGAACAAATTACACCTCATCAAGTTATTCCAATAGTACCACTGAAAATGACTATGGAAATACAGGACCTCACTATACAGAGTATTCTTCTACTCATACTGTTGAATATCATTATGATTTCAATGATTAATTTATGGGATATTATTTAATTGGAGGAATATTTAAATTAATAATTGCTGTTGCATTCTTTTATGTGATCACAAAGTGGTGGAAAAACAGATAAGAAAGATTGAACTACTTGCGTTAATCTCAAATTCCTTTAACCCACCAACAAATTCCTTAAAACTATTACCAAGTTTAAAACCCCTAATTTTAACATCATCAAATACCATATTAACACTAATAATGGTAAGCACATTAATAAGCTTACTTGAATTAAAGTAATAATATGGTTGCCTAAGCCTAACCTTAATTCATAAATAATCCTCTCCCATAAATCCAACAAGTTCAACCTATATAAGTAAATCAGTATTCCTCATTAGAAATCTAATAAGGATAAAGATAAGCTTATCCTTCTCTTAGGCCTTAAAACTGAGCTTATTAAGTAAGAAGAAGTAATCTCAACTAATATATTTAGGGACCTAAATCATGGTTAAAATATTTTATAATTAATAAATTTGATAATTATAATAAAATACTAAAGTAAGTTACAAACTATTTATCATTTGTTTAGTGCAATTATCATCTTAAATAATAATAATACTCATTTTATTAAAATTCATTTTTACAAAATTATTTAAAAATCTCAATCTTATTGATAATGAAAGATAAGTAAATATATGTATGTATGAAATAATCAATACGATTTTACTATTATAATTGAATAAAATTGATGAATCAAAAAATTTTAATTTAATTGTAAAATGGAATAAATAAATAAGCAAACAAACAATTACATATTTTTGGATATAAAATAATGATTAACCATTTATTTTTGATATGTGAATACAAATATTCGTTTAAAATATGCAAAATTTCTGTTTGGTTGATTTAAGTTATCATTAATTTACCATTCAAAGAAATTCTTTCTTAACTTAATAAATTTATTTATGACAAGATTAATATCAAAGTAAGTAAACAGATAAATCAAAATATTTTAGGAAAATATATCAAAATAAAGCAAGCAAAACAGAAGCTGATTTATTTAGGAAATGGCGAGTAGTAACGTAAGTTAATATAACACGGTTAAAACATAAACGGGATTTAGACTTTAAAGTGCTCAAAATTATAAGAAAGAATTTTCAAGGCTAAATGATTCTTTTAATGAATTAAAAGATAAAATATAAGATGCTTAGGGAACAAAATTTACATTTTATAGATTAAATAAATAAAAGAATGAATAAAAGTAGCAGAGGTGTAACATATAAATGAGCAGAGAATGTGGTACTGTTTCAAAAAGAAACTAATCAGCTAATTATTATGACCCATCATCAATAAGTAAAACCGGAGAAGACATACAGGTATCAAGAAATGAAATTTTTATTAAAGACTTGAGCGAAAGTGGATAAAGAAGTAAGCGAATAACATCCTTAAATAGAGGAGGGATGTAGTCATCAATGTAATAACTTAGTCTCATAGATTAGATTTAATTTTTGTAAAAGTATTTTAATTTTTTTAAAAATAGAGCGGGCAATAAATCAGGAGATTGTTAATATTGCTGTGGTTAGGTTATTCAGTCTAAATCAGGTCTGCCTATAAAGAGTTTTAATACATTTCTCAATGCAAAAAAGCAAATTAATGATAATAATAGTGCTGTCTTCACTCAAAAAGGTTGTACATGTAATAATAATGATAAGTAGAGGTCAATAATTTCTCCCTACAATCCTTAACTAGAGTAATTAATTAATTGCATATGCTTTTAAATCAAAATTTACATTTTATAATTTGAATTAAGAAATATTAAATAACCAACTTAAGTTAGAATACTAAAAAGGTCTTAGTAATTTTTTAGGTTTCCAAAATGATTTTTGCAGTATTAAAATTGAATTTTATTAAAAAATAATTAATTGTTTGTTTAAAAATATTTGAAGATATTTAAATGATTTATTTTATATTTAAAATAAATAATTTAGCGATTCAATAAACATGGGTTACAACAGTTAGAATATTTCGATGAATTTAATGAACAATGGAAATTTTACTAATAGCAGTTTGAATAATATGAAAGTTAAAGTGAGCTCCAAAGCAGTTGTTAATTCGCTATTGAGCATATCTGCTAAGGCAAGGTCACTTAGCATGAATAACAACTATGCTAATAACGCTGGATCAAATTAACGAGTGTAAAAAACTAATCCAACAACAACTGGATGGAATATCCATATAGATAATCATGACAAAACTTTGCTGAGTGCTTTAGATCCAGATGAAATAGAAAAAATTAAAAATTCTGCAGAGTTGATACACACCTTATCTATTGACACAATTTTAGATTTATATACTGCAAAATGCCAAGATAATTAGATTGAATACATTCCTGAATAGGCTATGAATTTCATAATTAAATTTAAAAAGACTTCTAAAAAGAGATAGCTCAAATTGTAAGATTTATCATTAGGATCTAAATCTGCTTACTTAATATCAGAAATTTTAAAAGAAAGTGATCATTTTTGTAGATTATATTTAGATAAAAACTAAGTAGGAAATTAAGGTGCCTACTTTTTAAGCGAAATGCTATAAGTCAATTCTTCTCTAATACATTTAGATGTGAGTGGAAATAACATAGGTCCTGAAGGATTTGAGGTACTTTTTAGGAGCTTAATTTATAATTGTACACTAATATCTTTAGATGTAGCAAGCAAAGACGGGTTAAATCGCAACAGGATAGGATAAATAGGAGCTGATTAATTAGAGAAATTACTGAGATTTAACTCATCTATATAATTTTTAAATTTATGTGGTACTTCCATTAATAATGATTAATTAAAGCTAATTATGAAAGGACTAAACGATGGGAAGTCACTTACTATGATCGATATCTCTTAAAATGATTTAGATTCTAATGCAGCTGAAATAATAGTCTCTAATATACAAAATTCAAATATTACAGAATTATACATGTCTAGTAATTAAATTGGAGACGTAGGGCTTAGCTATTTCTAAGATGTAGGCTTACATTCTAAATTATATCCTTTAGAAACCCTTGATTTATCTCAAAATAAAATTACTACAAGAGGATTAGCAGGATTCTTTTAATCTATGCACAAAAACTAAAATTTACACAAACTTATATTAAATGATAACAATTTTTAAGGTATTTAAATGAATAAAATTGCTGAATTTCTTCATGAAAATACAGGAATTCAGCATTTATCATTTGAGAGGTGTGAAATTTAGCCAGAGGGAGTTAGCAGTATTGCATATGGATTAGAAAAAAATAAAAATTTAACCTATTTAAATTTGAAAGAGAATAAAGTAAGAAACTAAGGAGCTAAGAGCTTGGCAGAAGCTTTAAGTCATAAATCGCACTTATAAGTAATTATTTTTAAACTTTTAAATTAGATTAAATATATTTTTGAAAAGGTATTGGATTTGAGCTTATGTAAAATAGAAGATGAAGGAGGAATGGCATTAGCAGCAGCTCTGACAAAGTCATCATTGTATTCTCTAAACTTGAGAGAGAACAGTTTGCATGATTGCGTTGGTGCACTCATATGCAGTAGCTTAGAGAAAAATACATATATTAGGAAGATTAATGTAGAAAGAAACCCAATTAATTACTCATACTAAGAAAAAATAAAAAAATCATTATAATATAATTAAAGTCTTTTTGAGTCTAAAAAAATCCCTATGTTCACAGATATCTTAAATAATATGAAGGGAAAGCAAAAAGAAAATGAGGACTTAGATGAATAATAAGTAATGAAAGGATAGTAATATGATTTTCTTTAATCATAAGTTGATAATTTAAAATAAAAACTATAAAAACTCCTTCATGAGGAGGAAGCTAAGATGATTCAGGTAGAAGCAATCAAAAAAGAAGTTTAGGCAGAGTTTGATTAATATGAAAAAGCTATTTTGAACCAAAAGAAAGAATAAAATTAATGGCATTAATAATATTAAGAAAATGTTGAAGATGTAGAAAGAAAAATAAAATAATAAAATTCAGATAAAACAAAGATTTTACAAGAAATAGCTGCTCGTAAATAGTATATTGAAAAAAAGAAAGAAGAGCTCCTCACTTAAAAATTAAACTAGCAATCAAAGTTAAGAGAGGCTGAAACTCAAACTAAACAAATAGCAGTAATTACCTCACAAATATAAGCAAAAATAGATGATAAAAAATAGTAAATTCTATAAAAATAATAAGAAATATAAGCATTAGAATAATTGGAATAATTAGAATAGGAGCAACCCAAAGAAAAACGTTCTTAACAAGGATTAAGAGAAATAAGCACAAAAAAAAATAAAAAATGATATAAAAATTGTTAAACTACAAATATGTTAAAATTATTTCAATAAAATAAAATATTTGATGATTGTGACTAATTAAGCTATTTCACAAAAAATAAAAAACACGTATCTAAATAAATTAATGATATTAAAATTTCATTCTTTATTATGATAATTTATGAATGAATAATTAAAAATAAAAGTTAGCTTTAAATTGTAACATAAATAACTATTTTAATTAAAATTTTTAAAATGATATTAAATTATAATTTATTTTACTATATATTTGATCTTTATATTATAAAATCATCTTTTTATGTCTATATTCAAACTCTTAAATATTAATTTTTTAATTGAAAGATATTCTTAATCAATATCTCATATCTTTTTAGTATAATGAGAATAATTCCAAAAAAGATTTTATATTTTTATTTCAGTAAATAATTCTTTTTATAAAAAAATACTTTTTCAAGCAGAATCAATAAAAATTTTAATTTATTAGAAATCCAAATTCATATTTGTAAAAAAATAATATTTTATGCAATTAGAATAACGAAGGACGCTGTTTAAATGTTAAAATTATAAAATTTATCTTTATTAGAAGATTATTTTAATTTTATTGGTTAGCATGGGTTTTCTAAAAATATTTGTTTATTTTAATTAAAGTGGGTAAAATTGTCTTTGGTTTACTAATGGTTGCAAGTTAATGAAAAAGATAAGCTTAAAAAATAGGTTTAACAATAGCTTATACAAAATTGAATTTAGTTGAAAGTCAAGTAAAATAAGCCATATAAAATTTGTTTATAGTGAAAAGCTGTAAATAGTTAGTGAGTGATTTTGAAAATATTTAATTAACTAAATCAATTTTACAAATTAAACCTATTAATTGAGAATATAAAAAAATCTAATTCAATTAATTAATTCAATCATTTATAAGAACATATATAATAGTTGTTTTAACGAAAACAACCTTTATCCTGTAAATCCTAAGCAGTTATAAAACATAGCTTATATCCTTTAAACTTTATTTAGCTTTTTATGAAAAAGAGTATCCCTCCATCATAAAACTAGCAAATAGAACAATCTAAAGCCAATTTAGGAATAGAAAACTAGTAACCTTCTCATACAATAACTAGCAATACAAATAAAAATTAAATTCATTTTGCTGCAAAATCTCAATTTAAAAGATCTTTTACACCACCACCTTTTTAGACACCTCTAGAAAACTAAAATTTAAAGGAACGAAATAAGGCACAGTAAGATAACTAAAGAAATTTTAATAATACTGCCAATAATAATAACAGCTCTTCTTTTATCCAGCAGACTATCATAATTAACTAACCAAATTTTAACATCAATTATATGCAAACTAAAAATAACTAGTATGTAAAAAATAATATTGACGCTAAGGGGAATTAAATTTAGATAAATACATAAAATATAAATGGTAATTAATACTATTAATATCTGAACTAAAGTAATACAAACACTAATCAATAGCAAACTTAAAATTTGTAGAGCTAATTAGTTAAATTAAATAACAATAATAACAATATGTCTTTTTTAAGATCTAAAACACCACTAACACCTTAATAAATCCAAATATATAACGAAATTCACTAACAGAAAAAATAATATTCTGATGGAAATAGCTTTCTTTTGCAATTTAATAATGAAGATAAAGTGCACTCCAAGCAAAATACTATCAATGATCATAAGAAAATATATCTAAATGGAACAAATTAAATTAATTCTAATTTTAATATTATCAATAACAGTAGTTTACATGAAAAATCTAGATCGCCAAAATAAAATGAGCTTGTTTTAGGCAACCAATAAACTAGTCTTACAACAGTGAATTAAAAAAACGATTATTCAAGAAGTGAATCCGCTTAAAAGTAGCGCATTATGATACCAAATCATATAAAACAAAATACTCAATAACCTATAAATGGAGTTATTTCGCAGCTTTACAAACATACTTCTAACGAATAAAAAAATGATTAAATGTTTAAAAGAATCGAAACAATAAAACAACAACCTCATGTAATTAATAATTTAGTTTCACCATCTAAAGTAAATAAATCTTAATTATATTACTTCATTTCAAAATCCTAAATTTAATCATATACTAAATATTCTAAGTTGAATCAGAAATATTTTAAATTTATTTTGAAAATGATTTAGATATTTTATCTTTAAAATTAGTTAATTAATTGAAGTATTTTCAAATAATACAATTTTTAATTAAAATTTAATTAGGAAAGAAGCTAATCAGTTAAATAAAGATGCCTAAATAGGCCTATTTCTCAGCAACAAAACTATGCTCCTTTTGGTAGATCATAAACCCCTAAACCTGAATTACCGACTATAACTGACTTTAAATTCTAAAAAAATCCTAAAATAGATACTTAACAATACATGAATTAAACTACTAACTTGATAAAGTAATCTAAGGGATAAAGATTTCATACTATTGGAGATTTCGATGATTAATTATATAATAAAAATAACAATTTAAATGCAGAAAAATAGACTTTAAAAGGAAACGGAAATACTGCAGCTGCAGCAATTTTAAGAAACCAAACCATAGATTTAGAAAATTCAGCTACTCAAAATTTATTAGCAAACCATCTTTCAAACATGTAAAATACAGTTGGAATTAAAAAACTGAGGCTTATTGATAATTTGATTGATAACCCAAAGAATAATAGCTAAAATTTACATCGGCTAAGTAGCTGCTATGATGTTAATTAAGCATAAGATACAATTTAAATAGGTTCTAAAGAACCTTAAAATGAAATCTAAAGACCAAATGTATATAATACTAGTTAAAACAAACATTTAATATTTAATAATAGCAATAATAAATACATCATTCAAATAAACTAAGAAAGATCTAAATCACCTTCAGATCTTTCTTAATAAAGTAATTATGTAACCTAAAATAAGTACTCACAGAATAAATCTATTTTAAGTAAATTATAAATTTATCATTTGAACTTTCAACTTGCAAAATAAAATATTTTACAATTAAATATATTTAGAAGAATGCTCTTCCACTTTAAAAAAGAGACCAATTTCTCCATAATCAATAAGCAATCAGATAAAAAAATCAGATTTTACTGCAAATCTTAAATAATTTTAGTAAACAATGTGCATACAGACCCCAAACACAACAAATCTACCAAATAATAGCAATACTAATAATAATAACAACAATAATGTATAATAACTCTTAAAAATATACGATGAAACAGGATTATTCAAACTACCAAACCCTCCGAAATCTAATTAAAAAAATACAAAATTTTAAAGGAGATATCATTCCAATTTAAGAGGACCTGATAATAGAATAAAAACTGAAATGAACGAGTCCTTAACGAATAGTATAAATATGTTGAACTTATGTAACGACCAAGAACACTAATAAGATCACTTTAACACAGAAAAAGAAGGAGTAAAAAAGGATATTGGAGATTAAACTTTAAAGGGATAAAAGAAAGAAAATGGCTTAGACAAGACTTTAGACAAAAGTTTTGAACTATACTTTTAGGAAGATAACAAAACTTAAAAATTTGTGAGAACAAACAAAGATATTTAAAGTAATTTAACATAGTAAATTAATTTTTAAACTAATTATTTTAATACTAAAAATAGATCTCCTTAAAAACGATTTCCGTAGGATAGGCTTAAAAGAAGAAAATATTAAAGCAAACAAAAACGAAAGCTACTTAAATACTAAAAATAACCAAACAAAAATTGATAAATAATCAAGAAAGCATAGTGCATCTCACTATATTTTTTCAACTTTATAAGAAAATTCTTAGAAGAATTAAATATTTTAAGACTTTTGCTATAATTTCGATATTTGAAATAAAAAAAGTATTAAAATGTAATTAAGACTATCAATTAAATATTAAAATCTCATAATCTTCAACCTCTTATTCTCTCAAACAAAGTTTTTATACAAAATTAATAAATTTATAACAAAACATTATTAATTGTAATATATTACCAATATAATATAACTTATTTTGTTTATTTGTTAAGCAATTAACTAACAAATTTTACTTTAAAAAATAAATCTTATCTTGACTTACTTTTTAACAAAAGTAAAATTGTTTGTAAATCAACACTTACTTATTCTTTAATATCGAAATAATGAATAAATTACTTTAAAAATAATATCAATCTTATTATAAAAATCATAAAAACAATTATAATAAATTATATAAAATAAATTAAGAAATTTATATATTTTTATAATTTGCTTATTAAAAAATAATAAAAATCTGTAAGAATTAAAAGTTATGAAAGTTATTTAAAAATATTTAATAAATAAATTTTTTATGAAATGAATATATTATGAAGTTAGATTATTTACTTAAAATAGCAGCACATTTTTATATAATTTTTAACAAGAAGATATATTTGAGGATTATAAATTTAATTATTTTGATTTATTAGAAAAAAAATTTGTACTTAGATAAATTATATTATTTGAATTTGAAATAATTATTTATTTTCTAAAAAATTAAATTATTATTTGCTGTTTTAAATATGTTTTACTTTAATATGTTTATTAATGTTAATTCTACTTATTATCATATTTTTAAAGCATGAATAGATGCGTTTGGTATTAATAAATAGAAAACCATTAAATCTAGATTATGATATAAATTAGATGCAGCTAACTGATATTATTTTAAGTTATTATTAAAAAAGGAGAAGCTTATTTTAGTTTAAATGCTATTTGAAGGCTATACTATAAATCAATTTAGAAAAAAAGATAAAGTCACTTATAAAATATAGAAGTAGACCTTTATTCAAATAAATTGTTAATATTTTTGAAGAATTAAAAAGGAAAACATTTATCAATTAAATAGAAATATTTAATTTTTATAAATATAGCTAAAAATATTTTAGTTGAAGTTTATATACTTACAGACTTGCCTATCCTTTCTTTGAATAATAAAAATGAATCCTATAAAGCTAAATATTAAACCTTAGCAGATTATTTCAGATTAAAATGTCGTAAGTCCTAATTTCAGAGTTAGCTAAGGGATTGTTTCGATATCAGAATCTACTCCAATTCTGAGAGTACCTACTTCTGTTTAGTAGATTAAAAAAAATATTATCTTTTAACAACCATAATAGCAAATGCAATTGTAAGATTTGTCACCACATTAGCTTTCAGGATCTAATCTGTAAATTTTTAATCAACATTAAGATTATTTGTAAACCTAAAATTTTTTTTTTTATTAGAATGCTCAAAAGATCAAACTCTAACTAACTAAAATAGCTAAGATATGAAGATAGGAGAACTCCTCAAAAGTCTAAGCAAAGGTAAATTTTCTATAAAATAAACATACAAAAAAAAAACAAATTCGGCAGACAGATTTTATACTATTCTAAATTCCTTTTTTAAATAAGGAGTTGAGATTTTTAAATAATCATTGGTGATATATAATTAATTACTTTTAATGTATGTAAATTGATTGATTGATTGATTGAAAGTGATTTTTAAACAATAATTTAAGAAATTTTAAAAGAAAAATTACTAAATTAGTACAAAAAATATTATTTTTATTATTTAAAATATTTAAGATAAAAAGAGAATGTATTTTACTTGTTAAATAAAGGTTGCCAGATATCAATAGCAGTAATAATAACAATAGTAATAGCGTTATAAATTAAAAAAAGACTAGCGGTTTTAGTAATTTACTGTAACAAAATAAAAGAGTAGAAACTTCTCCCATACAGTCTGCCAAGAACATTTACTCAAATCAATCTACTATCAGTTTATTAAATAATCCTTTGAATAATTCTTTAATTACATCTGAATTGTAAGAAATTTTCGTTAAAGAAAAAGATGAGAGATTTAGATATCTTATGAAGCACGGTTCCTTGAAAAAAATTGAAAATAACGGAGGTATCATATTTAGTGAGCTATAGCAGATTCCTGGAATATGGGTCTGCTACAGAAGACCATCAGTAAGAGAATAGCAAATAGAAAAACTAAACTTAGACAAATTAGAATTAAGCCACATTCCGTTATTAGAGGGAGAAGAAAAGCTAAAGATTCTAAGCTATTAGCATAATAAAATAGTAAAAGTTGAAAATTTAGTTAGTCTGCCAAACTTGCTCTATCTTGATTTGTATAATAACAATATCAAAGAGATAGAAAATTTGAACTCGTTAGTTTAATTAAAGGTTTTACTTTTGCCTAAGAATTAAATTCAAAAAATTAAAAATATCGAAATGCTCTAAAAGCTGGAAGTTTTAGATCTCCATTCTAACAAAATAGCTAAAATAGAAGGCGTTCATAAGTTAATAAACTTAAAAGTTTTAAATCTTGCTAATAATTTGATTTAAAAAGTTGAAAATTTAGAAAACAACATCACTCTAACTGAGCTCAACTTAAAAATAAATCTTATTGATAATCTTTTAAATTTTAGCTAATTTCCAAGACTTTCTAAGCTTTATTTATCAAATAATAAAATAAATGAATTCAACAAAATCAAAGACATTAAATTATTAACATAACTAAATGAACTCAATTTAGAAGGAAATCCAATATCCAAATAGAGACCTGAGTACTTATTAAATATATTAGAAATCCTACCAGAATCAACTTCAATTATTGACCATAAATCAGTCGCACAATTCAAAGAAGAATTAGATTCGCTATAAAATTAACTAAAAACTATCAAATAATAACCGAAGCTGTAAATCAATAATGAAAAGATTTCAAATAATGTAAGTCTATAGGATCAAATAAATTTATAATCTAATAACAACAGAGAATCTACTCCAGCTAAAAATATTTTTAAAAATGATAAAGACACTAAAGATGTTTAAAGTAAATTAATTTATTTAAATTTATCAAAATAAATTAATTATAAATTTGTAAAAAAATAGGTGCTAACAATATAAATGAAGATATGTAACCTTAAGAGGTAATTAATGTGATAAAATAGTAATGGATAGAAGAAGAAAAAAGAGTTAAAGAACTTGATGCCCAGTCTGCATAGCGTAAATCTTATCTAAAAAATAGTAAAATAGAAGGAGGTCATGCTGAAATAGAGGAAGATGGTACTTACTCTCTTTATGTATATGGAAACGCTTATGAAATAGTGCTATCAAATCCATTATTCTAAGAAAATATTGAAAGAATTCAGCTTTAATATATACTATTTGACAATTTAGTGGAGAATAATGTATTGAGTTAAATAAAGAACTTTAAAAAGTTAAAAGAAATTATTTTAAAGGATAATCACATAACATCTCTTTTGTAGCTAGCCAAACTAGAGATGCTTTAAAATTTAAAGTTTTTGACAATTGAGAATAGTGTTTTAAACAAATGCTCCTTTTTTAAAGAGTTTGTTGTATATAGATTTCCATTTATCTAAAAATTCAATGGCAAAGAAATCAGAGACGTAGATAAATTGAAAGCAAAGTAGATATTTAATAATTTTGATAAAATTTTGCAGTTGCCAGATAAATACTATAACATATCCTAAATAAGAGAGTATGCTAACGACTAGTAAACAAAGAAAGATAAGCAATATGTAAAGGTGTTTACTAAAACAGTTAGTAGTTAAGCAGAAGAATTTGTATCAAATATACTTAGCAGCCATGTTGTAGAAGAATATGAAGAATAATAATGCTTTGATTAAAATTTAGATCTTTATATTTTAGAACTGTTAGATGATATTGTAAATTGAGAATTTTAAATTTATTTTCGAATTAAATAGTTCTGAAATAAATTATTCTTTTTACAAAAATATTTTAGTTTAAAAGAAAATCTTCTAATCAATTTTAAAAACCACATTAAATAAAAAAACATTCAAATTAAAATTAATTTATAATAACTATTTTATCTTATCACCATTTATAGTAAGTAAGTAAATAAGTAAATAATAATATATATTAAATTATTATACAAATAAATATTAAATTATTCATTATTTTTTAGCAAGAAAGCTTTAAAAAAAATATTATAAAAAAAATATATTAAAATAACTAATTCATCTAACCAATTTATAGCAAGTCAATGATAAAAATATAATAAAAGCAATTATTTAATAAACAAATAAAAACAGTTTTTAAATAAAAAAAATAACTTATAAAAGATATAGTAAGTAAGTAGTAAATATTAAAGAATTAACTAACAAATATTTGATTTTTCAAAATTTAATCAAAAAAAAGAATATTTAAAAAAAATAATCTTTTAATAAACTTTAAATATTTTATAATAGATATTTTATCTTAAGAATTTATATTTAATTAAAAATATTATTAAAGCAGAATGCAAATAAATCTAGATAGATTATTGATGGTTTATAAGTAAGAATATTAAATAAAAGAACTCATTAAAATAAATGTTCAAAAATTAAATATTTAAAAAAAACTATTTTATCTATTTATTGTTAACAATTAGTATTTAATAATTCAGGCTACCAATTTAATATTTATCACTTGCTATTAAATTTTATATCTAAATTACATTATATTTTGTTGATAAATAGCTATTAATAATTTCAAAGTAAATAAAAAATAAATTTTATAAAAATATTTAGACAACTCTATTGTTAGTTTTATGTCTAAAAGAAATTTTTTTATTTTAGAATAAATTCCATGAACTAAAGACTGTAATAATTAGAATTATTTCATAAAATTTTGATAAAAATAAATTAATTTTTATTATAAAATAAAATAATTATTGCAAAAATCTGGTTTTGATGCTAAATAAATCATTTTTATAACCTCATCTGAATCTGATTGACTGAATAAAAGTAGTTTAATATACCTGATATTTTATTTTAAATATGCTAAAAATTTGAATTACATATCTTATTAATATTTGAAAATTGAAATAACAAAACAAATGATTAACATTTATTTAGAAAAACAAAGTTGTTAGATTTTTTTATATATTTTTGTTAATATTTTTATTCATATATTAATTATTTATATGTAATTAATAATACAATAGAAATTTAGAGACCTTGTATTATAAAGATGCCAATAATTAAAAATTAAAATATAAGTTAGGTTTGCTAATAGAGAAGAAAATATCAGTTTTAAAATAAATAATAACTTAAATGAAAGCTTTTTTGAGTAATTGGTTACAGTATTTGTTTTGAGAATATGAAAAACATATATTACGTGACTGCTAAAATTATACTCTCTGTAAACATATGTAAGCAAATTAAATGCCTATAAATTTAATGATTGATATCTGCATAAAAATATAATTGTTATTTGGTGGGAACTGGAAGGTATTATTTAGTATTTTAGGATTTTTTAAAGAAATTATATATTGATTAAAAATAGAAAATTTGATAGATATATCAATCAATCAAAGTTATTAGATAAAAGGCAAAAATAGTAGATTAAATATTTAAGCAATAATATTATAAGTCTGCTTGTATTTGAAGCATAATTCCCAAATAGTGATAGAGATTAACATTATTAGCTTATTTAGTATTAAGTTAAAGTATGGTTCGGCCAAAAGATTCAATAGCGCTTAGCAAAAGAAAGAGTTAAAAGGCAATTGTTGATTTTAAATAAATCAGGAGTACTAGAAAGCTAGTGATTGGTTTAATACTCGTTTGCATATTTCTTTCTTTTGCTTTTACTGGCTACTAATTGTATGATTTAATTATCAATAGCGAAGTAGATGTTATAAAAATAATGAATACGTGCATTGTAATCTTAAAATTAACTTTGATCGTTTTTTAATTTGAGTATTCAAAATAGAATAAATTGATTGATTGACATTAGCAATTAATTAACTAGTCTAATCTTTAAAGAAAAACTCAAATAAGCTATCTTATAAAATTAACTGAATATTTTTAAATAAAATAAACTAGGTCTTTCTTTATATAATATTTCTCATCTTTGAAACGAATATAATTTATTTTCATCTCACAAAGCATGTAAAAATATCAATAATCATGTAATTTTTTTGCTAGTTTTTATATCCTTTATTAATAAATAAATAAATAAGTTAAGCTGATTTAAAGTATTTGTAATTATGATAAAAAGGGATATAGCATTCAATTTAAGCTTCTTGACCCTCACTATTTTGTAATCAGTTGAGTACGATTAAAATGTTATTGATGTCAGATTCATCCTTCCACTCATTATAATTATAGTCTTAGTTCTCATTTTTATTTTCAAAGGCTTTATATTTTATTAAGGAATGTATGTCTTGCTAAAGAGGGTAAAAAATAATATCTCAACAGGTAATTAATACTTTTTTCTTTCTTAGTTTATTTATTCTTACTTTGTTTGTTTATTTGTTTGATCGAGTATCTATCTATCTATCTATCTAGATATATGTTTTTTATAAATTAATTAAAAGTTTGATAATCTAATTTTCTTTTATTATCAATAAATGGTTAAAAATTGTTTAAATTAAAAAGCTCTGATATCTCAGAAATCTTTCAATGAAAAACTACTATAATCTTTAATACCTGATGATACCCCAAATAGAGATGAATAAATATAACATTCTCTTGACGAGCTGGAGTACATATCAAGACAAGCATCAGACATCACTCCAGTAAATTCATAAATAAAATATAAGCAAAACAACAACATAAATTTTTGAACTTAAATTAAGTGATTTAAATGAAAAAGTATATAAGTTAGTAAGAAATGGTATTTTAAAAAAGAAATTTAAGAAAAAAAAACAAAAAATAACATAATAAATAAACATGTTTATAATATAATTACCTATTAAATAAAACAGAAGTAAAATGTTAATATATATATATTTATTTAATAGTTTAGATTATTAAATTTTCATTTATTTTTTTAATCAAGCTGTTTTATTAAAATATTTAATAAAATGAAGTCAGTATGCTATTTTTATTCACATATCCTAATTTTTCTTTGAAACATTTATTTGATTATCATTACATACAGCTACAAAAATTTTTAACTGTGTTACTAAGAATTTATCAAATGCTTTATTCAGTCAAATTTATAAAATATCTCCTTAAGTTTTGAATTACTATCATTACTTAATTCTTCATTAAACATGATAAATTCCACAAATTCTTTCTTTTTTATTGCTTTTTTTTCTTTTTTTTTTATATTAATATATATAGCTTCATTAATTTTCTATTCTATCACAGTATTTAATATTATTGATTACAAAATCTAAATTTATCATAGGTTTTTTTATAAATAATTTTATTTTATTTTTGAATATAATTTAATTTTATATAAATTGAATTAATTATTTCTAATTTGATATATAAAATTACCAAATGGTTATTTATTTATTTATTGATTTTAAATAATGACCTAAATCAATCGAAGTTTTTACTGAAAATGTATCAGTAGACCAATAAAAATTAAATGAAAAAGTAACAAAGCTATTTTTGAGATTGATTACCAGTATTATATATATATTATAATATTTGCAAGGGCTAAACACCTAAATTAAAAAGCAACTTATTGAAATCAAAAATCGATCAATTATTCTTAATAAAAGTAAAATTTTTGTATTAATTTTTTAAGTATCAAAGAATTCTACAATAAAAATTGGAATGAGAACTTAAGTTGTAAATCTTTGGAACTTCAATAATGTTTAAACTGCAGATAAAGAAGCTTAAATTAAATATGTAAATTATCTGATTTGTAGTGTTGGGATCTGATTTTATCTGTCAAAATTTTATAAATGTAAATTAGGCATATTCAAAGCATTAATAATAGCTAAAATAACTTAATTCTTCAAAAAAAACTACATTTGACACAGAAGCCCCATATTAAAAGAAAAAGCGTAATGTAGCATATTCTAAACCTAATAAAGGTAATGTAAATAGCTTAAGAAACTAGCATATGAATGTAAATTATTAACTAAAATATAGAGAGATAGTTTATAATTGAATAAGAAAATGGTGCATTAATTCATAAGATGATTGATGTGAAAAAAAAGGATGGAGAATACAGTAAAAAACTCTTAATAAAATCAATTTAAAGCTCTACAGCTCCTAAAAGCTTATTTCTACCTTTAAAATAGGCTACTGAAAAAAAAGTTAATTCTGAAAATATAGTATGAAATATTTTTTTAGTTAATAATTTATTTAACAATCTTGACTTTACTTAATAATATAGGCTATGACCATGCGTCTTAGAAATGCTAATTCAACTATTAATTTCAAAACATTTGATAAAGATTTTGCATAAAATATAAAATATAAATCTAATATCACTAATAGATCAAGTAAACAATAATTAATTATAAATTTATTTATTTTACTTAAAACATTTGCAAAATTTAAATTATTATAATTATAGGGAGAATATATAATTGTTTTTTATTGAATGGAAGTTAAACATCTATGCTAGGAAAGAGTAGTCTTTCTTCTTCATTGTATTAATAGACAGGTAAAGTTTTTTTATATGAACAATCAAACTTTAATTTGATTTAATAAAGGAAATATAAGACATGTTTCATAGGATGATAAAAGCAAATTCATAAATGCATACAATTTAGTAGATAGTCCTCCTAAATAAAACAAAAAAAGTAAAAAGTAGGAATAAAATGAACCGAATTAGCATGCTGAATAATAGCCTATTTAAGATAAAAAATAAGAAAACTAATCTTAGGAAGACCAAATAGAAGAACAAATTGTTTAAAATTAATAACCTTCAAATGATTAAAATACTAATTAATAAGATTAACAAAAATAAAATGAAGGGGGTTAAAATAATAATTAAACTAGTGAATAGTAATAAAAATGATTATTTTTATAATAATTATGAACTAAACAAAAATTATTCTTTATTAATTTATAAAATATTTGTTTATATTTATAAATAAAATAATAAAAATATTTTAGTGTATCTAATTAAATACTTTCATTCCATTTAAACTAGTTAAAATTTATAAAATTAATTAAATAAGAGTTTATTTATACTCTAAAGACAACATTGAATTTAGTATAAAAAATTCTTCAAATATGTTTATTTGTTATTCTCTAAAAATCATTTTTTATTTATCTAACTAAATACGTTTTAATAAATCTCAATAATATTAATGAAAAATATAAATTAACATTCTTTTAACTAATTAATTGTAAATTTTAATATGATTTAGATTTTAAATTATAAAAACTATTAAATAAATTTATTTGTAAAGTATTGTGTATATATGATTTAGGGTAGAAATACCATAATATTAGTTTATATGATTTAAAATATATTATATAAATTATATTTATGAGTCTTATTTATTTTTAGAAATATGAAATATAATTATTTTTAATTATCAATTCAACCAAAAATATTTATTCTTTTTTGATATAATTGCTTTTTAAAAATTTTATTTTAGTATTAATACAAATGTTAATTGAAATGTGCTAATATATTAGGAAATTAGATGTTTAATTTATTTAAAAATAGAAAAAATAAATAGCATTATTTTTTCATTTAATTATTTAATAGAGTTTTTGAAAATTTAGCCACTTAAATATATTTTTTATTAACATATTTATCAATCAAATCTTTTATTTATTAAGCTAATTTAAAATGGCATAATTATATTTAATTTTTAAATGCAACAATGCTTATTCTTTTTACAAGAATTATTTTTGAAAGTATTTAATTGCTTTATCTATATTCATATTTTAGATTAAAATATTTAAAAAAAATCTTTTAAAAATATTATTTTTCATTAATTTAATTTGAAAGAATTTTTGTTAATTTTGCCACTTAAATAAATTTTTAATATTTGTTACTCTAACTTTTAATAGAAATAGTTAAAATGTTATATTATTTAATTTTTAAAACAATTAAAATATTTTCTCTTTTAACTTTATAAAATATGTTAAAATTTTTTAATTTTTAATAAAAACTAAATTTATTTTGAACTTTATAAAAATTTCAATAATACAACAAAATCTAATTAAAGAAGATCTATTTACATATTTATCTTTTTACTGTATCTATCTATTGTTAATTTTAAATTTTTAAATTTGGAGGTAAAACTTCTGATCTTCAAATTTAAACAATAATTTTTAATAGATGGGTTTTAAAAAAAGTGCAGATTTTTATGATAATAAATAAGCAAGTAAGTGAATTGAATTATATAGCAACCTTAATAATTAATATAAAGTAAACGGTCTATTAAATAAATATTTGTATTTAAACATACTATGGGGAAAAGTTTATGCTTATTAATAACGAAAAAAGGCGAAGGAAAATTGGTTATTTTAAAATGAATGGATTGAGGTATGATTTTGGTTTGTTTATTTGAATGATTTTATGTTTAAGACGAAATGATTGAAAAGATTTAGTTGGAAAGAAGAAAATATTGAATTTTGAATAGTGAAACACTTTAAACTCGATGTACAATAGTTAATGAATGTAATTATACACAGACACTAAAAAATTTATATATAAATTAAATTGTTTTTTATATGAGTATATTTGTATTTGAGTATTTTGGATTATTATTTGTTAGTTTAAGTTTTTCAACCACCGAAACCATAGAGGGTTCTGCCTTGTCTCTTAAGAGCGTAGACGACGTCCATAGCAGTGACGGTCTTTCTTCTGGCGTGTTCAGTGTAAGTAACAGCATCTCTAACAACGTTTTCTAAGAAAGACTTCAAGACTTGTCTGGAGTCATCATAAATGAAAGAGGAAATTCTCTTAACACCACCTCTTCTAGCTAATCTTCTGATAGCGGGCTTAGTAATACCTTCAATGGAAGCCTTATTGGACTTTCTGGAGTGTCTCTTGGCTCCGACCTTACCCATACCTTTACCACCTTTTCCACCGGCCATTTTTGCTGGATTATTATTTTTTTATTGTTATTTTTAATTAGATTATTTATTTTTGTTTTAATGATTATCGTCTTTGGGGAAAGATCTCTTTTTTTTTAATATTATTTAATTATCCAAATTGCTCGGAGATCTCAAATTTGATTGGATAAAATCTCAAAAATCTGATTTCCTTTCAAATCATCCAATCAAAATTGTTCATATCTTCTCTTTCCAGGATTATGCCAAACATTTCAAATGATCTTGCCCTAATTGTTGTCGATAAAGAATTTTATTAAAAAAAAATAATAACCTTCAAAAGAAAAGTCAAAAAGACAATCCACTATAAATACATAAGCAAAAATGGCTAGAACTAAATAAACTGCTAGAAAGTCCACTGGTGCTAAGGCCCCCAGAAAATAACTCGCTTCCAAGGCCGCCAGAAAGTCTGCCCCCGCCACTGGTGGTATCAAGAAGCCCCACAGATTCAGACCTGGTACCGTCGCTCTCAGAGAAATCAGAAAGTACCAAAAGTCCACTGATTTGTTGATCAGAAAGCTCCCCTTCTAAAGATTGGTCAGAGATATTGCTCACGAATTCAAGGCTGAACTCAGATTCTAATCTTCTGCCGTTCTTGCTCTCCAAGAAGCTGCTGAAGCTTACCTCGTCGGTCTCTTCGAAGATACCAACTTGTGCGCTATCCACGCTAGAAGAGTTACTATTATGACCAAGGATATGCAACTCGCTAGAAGAATTAGAGGTGAAAGATTCTGAGCATAATATAACAACTAGTCTCTAAATAATCAACATACCACATATATAATCATTACTTAATTTATCAAAATATCATATGTATATTATAACTTTCGTGTGAGTA
The DNA here is from genome assembly GCF_000189635.1 of Tetrahymena thermophila SB210. Lineage (NCBI taxonomy): Eukaryota > Ciliophora > Oligohymenophorea > Hymenostomatida > Tetrahymenidae > Tetrahymena > Tetrahymena thermophila. The sequence continues at coordinate 327,310 of NW_002476407.1, forward strand.
CATAAAACCTTTTTTAGAGTTTTCGAGTTTTCAAAAAAGATAATCCAAAATAACTTCCTCCATATATATAAATATGCATATATATAAAAATAATTATTAAATTCCACAATATAAAATTTATTTGTTTTTTTATTCAATATCATTCATTTGTATTTATTACTAAAAAGGTTTCTATCTTTAGCTAACTTATCCATGCAAAATTTATGAAATTTAATTCAAATTATGCGAAAAAGCAAACAAACAAACAAACATATTTTGCAATTTAATAAGTTTTAATAAAATTACTTATTTTATAAATACAAATAGTGAGCATCACCATACTTTTATTATTATATTTTATTTTATTTCCAATAAATAATGAATGAATGAATCTTGCAAATCCCTCCAAATCAAAATCAAAATTAATATTTATTTATATTTTTATTTAAAATTTACAACAATGTATCTTTATATTTTCTAAAATTTAAACTTTCAAATCCTAATTTAATATGTATTAAAAATTTTTATTGCTTACAACTAAATTTATTTAAATTAATATAAACAAGTTAATATTAAACTTTAGTTTTAATGATCATTTCATCTTATTTTTAGAAGATTAATTTCAAAACTTCTCCTCATTTAAATAATTGTAAAGTGGTTTTTTTCAGTAAAAACTATGTCAAAAGCTTGAGATTTTTAGAAATATATTTATAAATTGACATCAAAAAATAGTTTTGAAGAAAAAATTGTTTATCATCTGTTTAAAATATTTGTTGATTATAAAATAAGACTTAAATTTAAAATATCATTACCATATTATCTAAAAATAAAAATGAAATTGTATTGACTATTTATGAATTAATAAGTAAAAAATAGATAAAATAGATATTAACTCTATAATTTCTTAACTTTTCTTTACAACTTTGTAAAATTTTATGAAAATTGATTTGGTAAAACACGAAATTTTAAATACGCTCATATTTTTATTACTAATATCTTTATCATTGTTTTAAACTTGTAATATTTTTCAAAACTCTTTAAAAAAGAATAAATCTTTAAAAGCTATCAACAAAATATTTTTGAAATTATTTTAGAACTTCTAATTTAATATAAATTTTAAAAATAAAAAAATTTTGCATTATCTACAAAAAATTTATTTTAATAATTTTTCATGTTAAAAATATTTAGTTTTATGATTAATAAATATAAATAAGTTTAAGATAAAAATGTACTTTTAAAAAATTATTTTTTACTTCAAAAGTATTGAAAATTATTTTAAATTATTTAAATAGTTAAGCAATTTTTAATTGTTATTTAATCGATAAATAAGTAACAATTTTTAATTTTAATTTTTATATGATAACTACAATTTATTTTCAAGAAATAAAAATCATGTTTTTTATAAAAAAGATTGTTAATCAATTTTATCAATATTTCATTTTAAACTTTAAACTTTAGAATATTTTTTTTAAAAAAAAATATTAAATAACATAAAATTTATTTTACTTAAACTTTTAATTATTTTTTAGTTGCAAAATGTAACATTAATAATTCAATAATCGTTTCAATTTTTTTCATTTTTATATCTTTTATGGCTATTGGTCATGAATTACTTATTAGTATATTGATATAGACAATACATTATCAAAAACATATTTGTGGATATTTCATTTACATGAGAGTAATCTGATATAGATTTTATAATATTTAAATATATTTCACCAAATTGCACTTTTTATTATATAACTTATCTTTTTTGATATTTTTCATTTTACTTTTGGATATTTAAAATGATTTTTTCAAAAAAAAAATGTAAAAAGATAATTTTATTAACAAAATATTTGACTTCTCATTGCGAATTTTTATCTAATAAAAAGTCATTTGTTTATGGGCAATTAATTTTCTCAAAATTTCATTTTGTCTAGTCTTTTTTGGTTATATATTTGAAAGGATATTAATAAATTCGAAATATGGTTCATAATATAGACAAATAATGTAAAGAATTTAATAAAATTTCTCAAAATTAGATTATATTAACTTTGATAAGAATCTAAATTCTAAAAGATATTAAATTTTTACTCTAAAAATTAAACTATTTTTACTTTAAACAACTAAAATGTTTTAAAAGTTGTTCTAATATTTTCTTATTATTGATTAATTCCTTATTTTCATACGAAAATAAGCTAGATATATATTTACTCAAAGCTATTCAGCATTTGTAAGAAATGAGCAGAATTTTTATTTTTTATCTATCAAAAATTAGATTTTTAATTTAGAGAGATGAGAGAGAAAAATATGACCAAAAGCAATAATTAAAGTAGACAAAATATCAAAAAGAACTATTTTTCAATGTATTTTAGTGAGATCAAATAAAAAACCCTTTCGAAAATGAATATTTTCTATTTTTTGTAAACAAATAATTCACTAAAAATCTAAATCAAATAATATTTATAGACTGACTGCTTTAAGATATTCATTTTTTTAAGTTAGTGTAAAATTAAATTGAATAACCATCATCCTCACCCTTAATTGAGGAAATCATAAATTATGTTTAAATAACCACGAAAAAAATAGAATTCCTACTTGATTCACAAAAGAAGCGATATTATCTATTTTGCCTCTAAATTATAAAACTTAAATAAAAACAAAATTAACCTATTTGAAAAAAAAAATCAACTCTGTGAGAATAGAAATTAAATTATCAATTTGATAATTTCCATTTAATTTTGAATATAAAAGATTACATTCAGTTTGTGTATTAATAATTAGAGTTTAAAAGAATTTTATCCGAAAATAAGCAAAACTTTTCAAAAAACTTTATAAATTCAATAAGAAAAAATCAATTTCGAAAATACAACATGCTATATGATTAAATCTAATAACATTTATACAGAATTAATAAATATGTGCGCATTTTTCTATGTTTGAGGTTAATTACTTTTAATATTATTTAATTTTTGATAATCATTAAAATTTTTAATAACTTTTCTAATCAAGTCTTTTTAAAAAATGGGACTTAACTATTCTTTCCTTATTATAAATGTGAGGGAAATCATTAAATATATGTAAACCTATTTATTATTTTCCCTTGTTTTGTGTGGTAATAAGTGTAATAAAACAGTATGAAAAGGAGGAAATGTGTAAGAGTTATATAGGATTACAGAATAAAAAAGAATTTCTGATGGAAACACCAAAAAATACGGGTAGGGACTTAAGGGAATTAAAATCAAAATTATATATTACCTTTAAACATTATATTGCAATTCGAAATTAATGACTGATCCTGACTGATGAATTCAGATTTATAGCATCTATAACTATTCTCTCTAAATAAATATTCTTAAGCATAATTTATAGCACTTTTCATCATATTATGAAAACAAAACTCAAAGTAAGGAACTCAACTTTCTTTTAAATAAAATGCATATAAAAATTATATATTTTTGCACTATTTTGTTATTTATTACTAAATTTTATTATTTATTCCTCTCTGTTTAATCCATTTACGAAATTCTAAGCATTTCAAAGATAAATTTTTCTTAAATAATTATGGAAAATTATGAAAAAAATGTCAAAACCCATATTTTGTAAATGCTTTTTATCATCATTTGCATTTACTATGATTTTTGCAATATAAAACCACATTTATGTTGAAAAATACTTGGCTTATTATCATCATAATTATCCAATTTTTATGAGTTTTAAAATAATCAAAAAAGAAAAAGGTTTTTAATTTATATTATTGTTCTAAATGGGGTTCTCATTAAATTATTTTATTAAAATATATATAATCTTGAGATCATTTTAGTTGTATATAATCACAGTGATAATCAATTAGCCATTAACATCATCAAATTTAAGCTGTAATGACATATAAGATTTTTTTTTCTTTTACCAAAAATAATGAGATCAAATTATACATGTATAAACTAGTTTGTCATAGTTTTTACAAGTTTCAAACCAAAATGATTTTTAACTTAAAAATAATCATAATTTTGATAATATTTAAAGCTATTGATTATAGGAAAATATTTTAAAGTTCTGATTCCACCAAATTTAAATGTTAAAGTTTAAAATAAAAATTTTCATAATAAAGTTTAATCATAAATTTAAGCTCAATATTTTTGAATATTATTAAAGCATTTAAAAAATCTGTTAAGAATTTTAATGAATAAAACCTAATTATTAAATTAGCTAAAAGCATTTTGAGTGCTTTTTCCCATTAAATCCAAATATTCATATTGAAGAAAATTTAAAAGCCCTCAAAGGAATTTTTATTAGATTGAAAAGGAGAAGAAGAATATATAATTTTTACAAAATATGGGATTATGATAGTTATATAGTAAAAGATACTTTGAGATCAAATAATCGGTAGTTAGGTAGGTAATGCATGATATGTAAATTGAACGAAATAAATACTTTTCGTTTTGATAAAATATTGACTACATTCGAATAGACAAAATTTTCCATTTTTTAATGAATGTTTTTGCATAGAGATAGATAGATATTTTAATGAAAATTATCTATAACATTGGTATAAAAGAAAAATTGTTAATTATAATTAAAAATGAAACCAACAATTTAAATATCAACTTCAAATTCTATTAAAACTCTAACACTGTTATTTACAATCTTTTTTGCCATTATCCCTTTTCTAAAATGTTTTATTTAAAAATTTTTGTATTTACTTTATAGAAAAGAAAAAAATTTATTCTTCCTCAGATTTCTATCCGAAAAATTAAAAAATCTAATGACTCTATCTATCTATCTATATATCTGTGAGCGCTTTAAGAATCCAATTATTAATTATTTGAATTTCTTAAATTGATAGAGATATTTTTAACTTAATTGAAATATAGCTAAAATTCATAAATAATTTAGATAGACAATTTAATTTTACAAATTTTTATTCAGCGCTCATGAAAATGTGTAGATTTGGTTTTTATTACATTTTTTATTGAAAACTATTTTTATTTTTTTATTTTTGTCTTTTAAGAATTAAAATTTGTTTTAGTAAATTATTGATAGATTAAATGTAGAGAAATATAGATATTTATGGTATTCTTCCAACAAATTTGCTTCTTTTTAAAGCACAATTTTTTTAAAGAGCTTTAATTACCTAGCAAAGAGGGTATTTATAATTAAATGCTTACAACAAAATATTTCTGTTCTAAAAATAATTTTAAAATTCGAAATGGTAATCCATCATTAAATAGCACAATTATAAGCTCTTACATTGCACACATGTGTTTTTTTTAAATATGTGAAGATATTTTTTTCATTTAAATAGCATAATAATGTGTTTATTAAAGAAATTTTTATTTATTTATTTATTTGTTTGAATATAAGAATAAAAAGGAAAAATTTTAAAAAATATTTTGCAATCAAAGTTGGTAATTGAGTATAAATTTCATAAAATAATATCATATTATAAATGCTAGACAAGAGTGTATTTGAAAGTATTGGTATAGATCGTTAAGAGCTAACAATTACACAAAAACTACTCTATATTTAATAGATGATGTGAGAATAAATAAATGTGCAAAAAGGGGAAAGATAGAGAGATGGATAATCAATATCCATCAAAAAGCAAATAGAGAAATATGAACAATTAGTTTAGCAATAGAAGCTATACATGTAGTAAGAATGATAAGGAAATATTTTATTTTTGTTTTAAACCAGTATGAATAGCTAAACTGCATTTCATACTTAGTTATATTCATTCATTCAATCATTTATTTGATGTTTTCTGAGTCAAGTATTTTTGAGTTTTATTTTTTTTAAATTTCATCTATGCATTTAAATAAATATTTATAAGAAGCTTTTGAGAGATCAAATAATTAGATAGACTATGAAATTTGCAAAATATACTTCAAGAAAATGTATAAATAGTATGCATGTGTTTTTGCAAGTTCATAAATTTAAAGCTAAAAATGGATGAGTTATTTCAAAGTGATTTTGAAAATGTTAAGATTTTTACATTAATTATTTTATATATAAAATAAATTTTACGAATAAATTAAGTAAAGTTAGTTAGTTATTTATTTAGTTAGTTAGTCAGTTAGTTGTTTGTTTGTTTGTTAGTAAGTTTTTATTTTTGATCATTTTTGTTTATTCAATTTTTCGAATCAGTGAGCTTCTTTACAAATGTTAATTATTGCTCATAAATGTTATTAAAGTAGTTTTTATTTGTATTTTTGAAGTATAATTTTTATAAGTTTTCTTCAATTTTATATTTTTTTATTACTATAGTAAATTATTTATTTTTTGTTTTCCTTTTTATTTTTAAATTATTAATTCAGTCGGTTTTCACTTTCTAGTAAATTTTTCTCATATTAGATTTTATTTTACTCACTTTGTTTGCTTTAATCCTTTGAAATTAGCAGGGTCAGAAACTCCTCTAATCCAATTCTCCTTAAAAAGCAAGTATTCACTCTTTTCAATTAATTTAGGGGAACTGTTCACATATTTTTCAAAGTGATTTTCAAAGAAATCAACGGCAGTTGGAATAAATTTAGAATTTTCAATTAAAAATGAACGAAGCTAATTGAGCCAATCAATCTTCTCTACCTTGGCACCATAGCTTCTTAAGTACTTGCATACAGCATTGCATACAGGTCTAATCATACTTTTAGTAATACGAGCAAATTTCTTCTACTTTCCATCACTTCCCTTGTAATACAAAGTCTTTTTTCCTCTTTTACGATCTTCCTTTTATTCTACTATTCTCTCAGTTTCTAATTTTATAGCTAGAGGAGACTAAGCTTCTTTGCTTTTTTCCTTCTTTTTGCAGATTCTCTTCTTCTTGTCCACTTTCTTACAGCTCTTAGATTCTTCATCATCATTTACAGTGCTATCGATATTACTTGCACTTACAATATTGTTTTGCTAATTTTAATTGAAATAAGTATGGCTTCTTGTGCTGCAATCACGATTGCTGACTTAATCGATTCCCTTGAAGTTGAAATTTTCATTTTATTCATCTTAATAAGGGAATCCATTGAGATTATAGTATTATTCTTGCTTGGGATTAAAATTACCAGTAGACTAAGTTTCCTCTTCTTTCTTGGTATTTATTTATAAATTGATTTCTTCTGCTATGTTTTGGAATTAATCTTATTAAGGGTAATTTGAGATAATTTAATTCTATTTAATAAGACTAAAGATTTAGTTTTAACTTTATGAAGCAATACCATTTTAGGAAGATTATGATTATTAGAAACCAGCTAAGTTGAAGCTGTTATCGAATTGATAGCTCTTGCCAGACTCTGCAAATCTGGTTTATTAGATTCTTTAAGATCTTTCGAATGATATATCTTAGAGGAAATGAGCAGGAATTTCATTTTGAATTCCATCAACAATAGAATCAGCTTTCATAAGTTGAGGGATATCAGCAAACATATTTTGGTTAACATTGTTCATGTTTTGGCAGAGTCCTAATTAATTTTATTATTATTGTTATTGGCCAGCACAGTCTTAAGGATATATATTATTATTAATTCCTTGGGTGAAAGGATTTACGCTGGGACTGCAATCAAAAAAGAAAGAGAGACATTTATCTCCTTGATTATTATTTTTAGAATTGTTTGATTAATTATTTCCAAATTAATTCTTTGAGGAATGACGATTAAATAAATTATTATTGAAGCTATTATTAGGTTTATCATTGAAAAAATCAAAATTTTAGGTATTTTAAAATAATTATTCTTATTAATCGCAGAAACAGTACTCCTTCTTTATAATATATGCATAATCGTTGCGAGGTGAAGAAGGCTCCTAGTCAAAAGAGTTCATAAAAAAGTTAGGATCGTTATTATTACCGCATTCTCCAAAGACATTCAAAGTGTTAATTTTGATATTATTAGGTAATTACGAAGAATTGAAAGAGTTTGAGTAAAGAATACCATTTTGAGGGAGACTTGAGGTAGTATTGAAGTAGTTTTGAGTTTAGATATTGTTAGCATTTTATTAAAGATTATAATTAAAGTTGCATTCTTCCATCACCAAGCCACTTAAAGCAGCAGGAGTGTTGACTAAAGTTTGTTAGATTTTGTCAGACATTGATAGTAGTTTTTCTAAGGTTATAAAAAATATTAAAGTTGTTTGGTTGAGTAGGTGGATGAGTGATTGAGATGTTTAGGTGCTGTTTAGGCAATGTGATTTTGACTTTGAGTCTATTAAAAATGATAATTAGTCAATTATTGGTTTTTTTTAATTTATTGATTTTTATTTTTATTTTTTGTTTATGAAAAGTCAATTTAGTGAGGTCTTTAAATTAATTTAGTTTTTGGGTATATTTCTCTCAGTTATTTAGTTATTTAAGATAATCGCTCAAAACTTCAAGATAGAGTTGATTAATTTAAGACCCAAGATAGGTTTTTCTAATTCTTTTAAATTTTGACAAATATATCAATCTAACCCGTTCAATTATAAATTTAGTATATTCTAAAAGTAATTTTCTTTAGAAAAGCTGACTAATTGGAAAAGATTACTTTATTATTTATTCATTGATTATAATTTTGACTATTAGTTGCATTTGCATTCATAGGAACAATAATTTTTAAAATCAAACAAGAAGAAAGAATACTTTATATAAATATTTTAGTAACTTATGCTATCTTGATAATTTTAGTTTTCTATTCCATATTCATACACAGTAATTTTAATTAAACCAATCGATTTCTAATTACCATTTATCTATACTAATAATTTAGCAGATTCGATATGTGCCCGCCTAATAATTAAAGTGTCGGAAAGATCTAGCATTTTGTCAATTTCTAATAAGAAGTTACAAGACAAAAATAAAATTATATCAAAAAATTTATATTTTAATATTTAATAAGATTATTTTCCAAATGTAAACTTCGAAATTAGTTAAACAATTTTGTAGATTCTTTCAATAAATTAAGAATCATTTAACAAATCCGTTAATAAATTTTTATTTACAAACAAATATTAACAATGAAAGCTACGAATTCATATAAGAATTAGTTCGACTTTTTTTAGAATTGATTCATTCGTTGTGTTGGTGTTTTACACCAAATTTTTAATAATAATATAAAAAATTAACTTTCATTATTATAATCCTAATTTACGTTTTAATTTTGAATTATAGTTTTTACTTCTTTTTATAATAGTGGAGAAAAGAATCTATTGATTGTAAAACTTCGTTTATATACTTTTATTATTTGTTTATTTTATTGATTGATTGATTAATGGATAGATAGATAGATTGATTGATTCTCTTTTTGCAAAATTTAGATTATACCTTTAAGAAAAATTAGTATTCGAAATTAATAGCCAAAAAGCTTTATTTATGATATAATTTACTTTTTAATTTCTGTTCGAACAGAAATACTTCTGTCAAAACATATCAGAAAAGAAAATTAATAAAGATACTACTATTTCCTAAAAAAAACAAGTAAATAATTATTTAGTTTTTTTTTCTTTTATTTTTGGGGATAAAGGTAACTTTTTAAAGGTTAAAGTAAAAAAATATAAGTATGTTCTTTTTAAATTTTATTATTAAAAATAATAAAAGCATAATTGCGCTCGATTTTGAATGAAATTAATTTCAGGATCACACCTAGATTGATTTAGCCAAAAATAATTTAGTTGAAAATTCGATAATTAAATATTTTTCAATCATTTTTTTTTATTTCTATTTCAATTGTTTGATTTGATTTAATATCAATGAGCATATTACTTATAATTGTAAATAGGAATAATATAGACAGATTTTAATTAATTAATTTAGTTCACTAAATTTTATTAAGATAGATAGATAAGTATATCAATAAGCTTTATTATTAAATGTAAAAAATATTAAGTAAGATCGCATCTGATAAATTCAATACTATCTCTTGTTAATCCTTTTGAACATTATCCATAAAATTGTAAGTCGTATAAAGATTAAGGTCAGATGTAAATCGCATTCATTTAAAATTATAATTGAAAGATTACATTTATTAGATAAATAAAAGTTGAAATGTATCTATTTTTATGATTATTTTAATTTACTGGTAATAACTCTAGTATAAAGATTTTATCTGAGCTCAAATAAATTCAATATTTCTTCTCAAAATTAATTAATTAATTAACAAAATCTTTGCGAATCAATTTTTACATCTTATCGCCATATCAATTTTATTAACTATTCTTATTTAATCTCTTTGATGTAAATAAAACAGTCAATTAATATTCAAAAGATAGGCAAGGAAAAAAACTTTTTATAGTCCAAATATCTTTAAATAATTCCTTGAGAATATATCGCTAATTTTAATATTGTAATATTTAGATATTAAAACAAGTAAACCATTTTTTTCCCTCAATTTTTTCTGATTTCAGTAAAAAAGAAGAAATATCTTAAAAAATTACAAAATTTTTGTCCATTAAGGTAAAAAATATTCTTTATAAGTGAATACAGTGTAAAAATAAATTGATTAGCTCTGGTGAGACAGACTAGGATAAAAAAGAAGCTGATTAGTTGATTTATAATCATTTTTGAGAAAATCTGTTTTAATAATTTATATCATAGTCACATTACATTCAAGAATTAAACAATTTAAATAATTGTGATTAGTAGAAAGCATTTATCCTTATAAAATTTATTAATAATTTTAAATGCTTCTTAATTTTGTATCAATAAATAAATAAATAAATTAATCAATTAATATCGAAGAGCCATCTTTGTAATTAATTAATTAAATAAATAAAAATGAAAAGAAAAGAAAAGAAAGCATAAAATATTTAATAAACAAAATGAAGGAAGAAAATTTAAAATAAATTGACTAAAATGGTTATCTAATATAAATAGCAATCATCAGAGTTAATTTTTTTACGATCAAAATTTATTAATATGTCTAATTTATTTATACCAGAAAGATAATAAAAAGTGTTCTAAAAATCTTAAATCCAAATTTAAATATTTTGCTTACATCAATCAAATACCCTATCAGACCTAAGATTTATTAGTAATGAGAATTTGATTCAAAATGTTTTCTAATTTTCCTCAAATAGGCTATAAAAGAATATAAAAAATTATCAGAGAGGAAAATAATTTAAATATTATTGCTAAGTGTTTAGATACTGGCATTAAGTGAATTGAAGCAGTTATTCATTTAATAAGATATTATATATTTGGATATTTGAATTGTTATAATAATGACTAATAAACTGATAGTTTTTTGAAGCCAATAAACTTTTTATTATCTTCACAAATTTATATTTTATTTACAAATTTATAAAAGTTATTTAATCTAATTAAGCTTTTTAACACATCTTTATTTATATTCACACATAGATACTTATATAATTAATGTCTTTGCGAAAACCAAAGCATGATAACTTTAGCAAACTAGGTTTTAAAATTGATAGGTTGAATTAAACTCGTAATTAAAAAAATATACAAACCATCATAAATTGTATTAATAAACAGGAATAGGATTACAAATTAACTGATTTTGATATTTTTCTCTACCATATTTATTCTAAACCTATATCATCATGTCTAAAATAGCCAGAGTAAAGCGTTGATAAAAATTCGCCTTTGTCTTTACAAGAACAGAATATTGTTTATGAATAAATGAATTAATACTTGGCTCATTTAAAGGAACTAAGATAGGAGTTTTAAAATGACAATAATCACTCTTTTAGAACAAGAATTCGAAGATTTTCAGAAGTTTCAGATGATATAAATTCTGACACCAATAGTGTTAACTAGATTTAAAATTTTTAAAAGAAATTCAAATAACAACTTGATAGCAAACTATAAAATTTTGTTTATGAAAGTAATAAGTCTTTAAGCCACAGTTAAAAGTTTAAAAATAATTTTTCATTAGAGCACAAAGATGATTTTAGTTCTAAAAAAAGCTATCTTGATAAAAATAGTACTTAAAAAATAGTAAAGAATCGCTCAAAAACTTAATAAGAAGAAGCTTAATATTCAGATGATTAATCAGAAATGAGTTCATATAGATAAGGCTTTTCTAAGAATTAAGGATTAGATTCTTTGAGATTTAAAAAAAATTAGTAAAACTAAAAATAAATGAATTTTTTTTATGGTACAAAAACAGATCTATAAAAAGCATCTAAAGAAGAAAAGGCCTTAATGGAAGATATAGAATAACTCAAAAATAAGAATTAAAATAAATTAATATAAATAGAACAATAAAATGAACAGAAGCAGATCTATTCTCCCTCACCAATTATGATAAACAAAGGAAAGTAGTATAACAAAATTATTGAAAATATGAATAACTTGTAATATTACAATAAAATCATACCTCAGAATGCTTCATTAACAAGAAGTAACATAACCACAAACTAAATACTAAGAGATGCTATTAAAAAGTAGAATTTAAGATTAAAAAGGTAGGTATTTTAAAAAGTTCCTTAGACAAATACAAGTAAAAGTGCTTAGTTTGATAATGATAAAGCAAACAAAAAATGTGAATCAGTTGAAAATGGTTATCAAAAATCTGTTAATCAAGATTCTAATTCTTTAAACTAATCTTCTATAGATGCTAATATGTAGTCTCCTAGTAATAAATATACCATTAAAGAAAAAGCATCATAAATACTTAGTGATTTTAATGTAAAGCTTTTGTAAATGGACTATTAGCTTAAAAAATCTAGAGCATTTATAAACTAAGAAGAAGATAGTGATTTAGAAGATACACAAACATTTTAGAAAAGACTTAAAATGGAACAAGATAAAATTGACTCTATGCAGAAAGAAAAATATGCCAAATATTTAAGTGAGTAGCATATGCATAACAGTGATGATGAAGAATAAGGAGGATTGTCACCTCAAAATGGTAACAAAAGTAAACTAGAAATGATGAAAATATAAAAGCAAAATATAAACTCTGCTTTATTTGATGCAAGACAATAGAAGTGCAGATCTTAATCACCGTTAAAAAACGAAATATTCAAAATCTTTAACTAGAGTTTATCAAATTCTATTTCAGGATCTTAGATCATGCTTCTAAATTAAAAAGCAAATAACTAAAAACAAAGTAATTAGTAGATTAATATTTCTGAAGTCAACAATCCCAATAAAAATAACAATAGTTTTTGCATATAGTCTCCAAATAACAATCGAAATAGCTCTTTCTTGATTAATTAAGAAAGTTAAAATAACTAAAACTAAGAATAAATAACAGATAATAATTAAATTTTTGCTTAAACACCTAAATAAATCAAAAATATTTAGGAATCGCCAAAATAAATATTTTTGAAAAAAATAAATATATAACAATCAAGTAATACCCCACAGAATTAATACAATCACAAAAATTCTTTTATATTATCTAATTTACCAAATACATTTAAGAGTATCAAATCTAATCAAATCCCTACTCCTTTAATAAAAAATGATATTTAACACCCAACAAAAACTGGGGATAATTATACGATGATGAATAAAGAAATTAAATTTACACAAGTTCTAGGATTTGATTAAAACAGATCAGGTACACCTTACTCTCAATCGAAGCCAACAAACTGTGGGAAATATTTTTAATTAAATTTATATGATTCTCCAATCAAAAAAAAAATATCTACCCAACACAATCTATTTGATTAAAATGGTAACAAAATATAACATGAGGCTTTAAATTTTTCAAGCTAGTATGAAATGATCAAACCGCTTGCTTTCTCAGAAAAAAAAGTTAGAAGCACATCTTTAAGTCCAGCACTAAAATTCAATTCCCAATAAAAAAATAATAATAATCAATTTAATATTTAAGTCAACGAAAATTTCCCAAGGCTGAACTCAATTTAAAGTGAAGAAAAATTAAATTAGTCTATTTTTTCGGAAAGCATTGAAAAAAATAGCTCTACGCCATAGAACTAAAAAAAATATGATGAAAAATAAGTGAAAGTTTTAGAAGATAAGAAAAAAGCACTCCCAAAAATAAACATGGTGAAGTATAAAAATGAGACCTCTCTGCTAAATAAGATGGAAGACATGCACGCTTAGTCTAAATAAATTAAAAAGCAATTTTTAAAGTAAATTTCTACAAAATAATTAATTAATTTTGAATTTCAATATTTAAATAAAATAGGATTTCTAAGCAATTTTAAGAATAGTTTAGCAGCAAGAAAACAGATATAGATGAAAATGAGAATAGTACTTAGCTATAAACTGATTAATAAGAGTAATTATAAAGCTAAGTTAAAATCAATAATAGTAGAAATAATAAAAACAAAAATAATTTATCTATTGCAAAGGACTCAATAAATCTTAACTTCTATCTGGAAATTCAAGAATAAATAATTTAAGAGAAAAAAAAGCGCAGCTATGAATCATAGGTAAAAAACATTTAAGCATATCATCTATATCATCTGTATGAAAATTGTAAAACGCCTCATATTTGATCTCTTTGCTTATTTAAAACTTATTAATTTGTAATTATTCATTTAGAAAGTGTAAATTCCTTTCATAATATCTAAAAATATTGATAAATTTTAAATTTATGTAAGCAAAATAAAAAAATATTGTTTCGAATTTAATTTGAAAACAGATATTTTTTTTCAATGTTGCAACAAACAGTAAAGGACATCTTACATTCTATATAATTAATAATCATAATTTAATTAAGCCAAACAAGTATTAAATTTATATCTTCATTAAATTTAAAAAGTAAGTATATTATTTTAAATAACTTTATGATAAAGATTTAGTTTATTCATTTAATAGATTAAAATGTAACTTGATGCACTAATCCCCTTGTTTTTTCAAAAGATCAATTAAATTACTATTTATACATCAAACATTTTCAATAGATCAATTCTGAAAATACTTATTAAGATTAAATTTTTAAAACGTCTATTAATCAAGACACTACAAAAGAAATAGAAAATTTATTTTTTAACTTACATATATTCTTCAAATAAGATTTGCAAAGCTTTTATTTTGTTGTTTTGTAACCAAGGATTGTTTGTTCTTTAAAATTAAATTTAATAAAACTAAATTCAAATGTAAGTTTTTGATATAATTACCTGTTAATTTCAAAAAGATCACTTAATTACATATCCAATTAAAGTTAAAGATTCTTATAAATTCAAACAAACAATACTCAATTTGCTCAATTAATTCCTAAGTTG
The DNA here is from genome assembly GCF_000189635.1 of Tetrahymena thermophila SB210. Lineage (NCBI taxonomy): Eukaryota > Ciliophora > Oligohymenophorea > Hymenostomatida > Tetrahymenidae > Tetrahymena > Tetrahymena thermophila. Next base: position 342,400 of record NW_002476407.1, read on the forward strand.
CTTTATTATTGGCATATTTAAAATTTATAAATAATTGATTAAATATAAAACAAATTAATCTATTTAAGTTATAGACAGACATACATTTTTCTAAAAAAAAACTTCCATTTTGTTAATTTTTTAATCAATATTTAATATTCTAAATTAATTGAATATTGATAAAGGATTTCTTGTTTGCTTTAAATATCTTCATATTTAAAAAAGAGAGCCAATTTATAATTAAAACTAAAATTAAAATTAGCTTTAAATTGATTTATTATTGACATATTTAAAATTAATGAATTGTTAATTAAAAATTTTAAAAAATATATTTGTTAGGGGTCTGATTGAGCCAATGACTGAAGTCCGTGACTTGAATTTATAGAGCCAAAATGTTTTCATTTAGTCTAAAATTTTTGGACTCAATTAGACAGACCCCTAATATTTATTTATAATTGTCTAAGTTTAATTTGTTCTTCAAATAAGATTTAAAAAGCTTTTATTTTATAATTTTATTGAGTAAGGTTTTCTTTTATTTGAAATGTAATTTTTAGTTTTAATTTATCTCTAAATTCAAAAGTAAAACTTAATTACAAGTAATAAAAATATTAAATTATTAAAATAGAAACTCATATAATTTTATTCAATTAATTAAGAAAATTTGTTTATTATAAGCATATTTATATTTTTTAATTAATAATTAAATCATTAAAATGTACAAATAAATTAAACCACAAAGTTTTAAGTAAACAGCATGGAATTGATCAAGATAGATTCTTAAAAAATTAAATTTTTATAATTATCTTTGTAATTTCAAGATAGAATATATTCTAAATATCATAATATTAGTTAGGTTTTTCAAATCTGATATAATTTTGCAATAAATATATATTTTATTTTAGTAGCAATTCTAATTCATTTTTTTCATTCAATAAAATTTACTTTCCATATAAAAATCTTTAATCTCAGAAGATATTAGATTTATAGATTTTAGTGCGTCAATCAAATTATTATTTATATTGAAATAAAACTTAATGTTCTTGGTATATATATTAATAACTAATAAGCATAATTGAAATATATAAATAATATCAGTAAACTCTTTTCCTAAAAATAGATTAATTTATTTTATTTTGGTTAAAGTTTTTAAATAAATTGAAATCGTAAAAAATATTTTAATAATCTTATGTTTTTAACAATAAAAATTTGATAAAATATATTTAATCCAATCAAAACAATAACTAAACCTTTGTAAACAAAATATTTATTTTGAAAAAAAGCTAATTTTTCAATAAATATTTTACTTAGTTAGCATTCAAGTAAAAAATGTTATTGAAATGATTATCAGAATACAACATTTATTTTAAATGAATTGCGATTTTCTTGAGAAATATTCTAAAAATTATTTACTACTTTTTAAAAAAATTTCATAAATTAAATTAATGTGAGTTTAAATAGATAAATTAAAAATAATAAAATAAATACTTTTTAACTCTTAAAATACTTTAAAGCTCAAAAAAAAAAAATTTTATCTACTAAATTTATTTTGGAAACATAAATTTAACAATTCTAAGTTCTATTATTTATAAATAAATATTATAATTTAAAAGAGATGTTTAAAAAATTAAATTATTTAAAGTTTTTCTCTAAAATTTTACTAAAAGATTTAAAAAATAAAAAATAATTTATTGATGAATAGTTTTTTTTAATATAAATTGAAATGTTTATTTTTTTATTTTTTATTTATTAAAAATAGCGATTTCTTTCTAAATTCAAAAACTTTTAACTGTAAAATTATTAAAAAATTTTAAATCAGATTTTACTTGAAGTTTATTTAATAATAAGTATTTTTATTTTGGAAAAATAGTTATTTCAAAATTAAAAATTACTTTTAAAAGTAAATTAGTAAGTTATTTTTTAAATACATTTTAAAAAAATTATTATTTAATTGTCTATAAATTAGCTTATATTTTACTTAAAAACACTTATTAATTAATTATATTGAATATAATTTTTTATAAAGAAGATAAATAATCACTTATTTTTATCATATACATTTATCTAATTTTGGCTTTAAGAAAATATTTTAATTTCAAAAAATTATATTATTTAGAATCATCATATAAATTATATTACATAAATGTGAATATACTTTGCTCAAAATACATTCTTTTAAATTTGAGATTTTTTGTTTTGTTATTCTAAAATATGCTAAACTATCAATCTTATCACAATAACTAGTATAATTCATAAAAATCTTGTTTACTATTATTTCTTATAGAATGAGCTAAAATAAGTTTTTATTTATTAATGGTAAATTACCTTAAAAGAAGTTTGCTTTTCTTTATTAAGATTAAATTAATATTATATAATATAAGAAAAAAATTTATTTTGAAACTTCTTCATCATTATATTAATATCTTTCTTACAATAAAGTATCTAAATTATTTTAAATATTTTTTAATTTTTAAAATATTTTAAAGATCGATTTCAATAATATCTAATTCTTACAACATTTATTTTGAAAACTGAAATATATTAATTTATTATTTTTATCAATTAATAGATATTATTATCTAAAAAGATCTTTTAAAAATTAAAGGTTTTAAAAATATCTTGTCAAACTTTGTTATATTAATTATAAAATTGGAAAAAGAAGGATAAAGTTTATAAAATATAATATTTATTGATGGCCATGAATGCTTTTATTGTATTAATTAACTTTTAGTTATATACATTATTCTAAATATTTATAAATAAATGGTTATAATATGATTAATATTCTTTTTGTTAGTTATGATTTATGAAAACTTTCAAAAACAAAAAAAAAAATGAAATAAAAATGGTATTTATATCATTCAAAATTAATAATTAATTTTTTAACTCCAAAGTGTATGGAGTCAAAGCAACTTAAATTTTTATAGATTTCAATTAATGATTTTTACCAAATTGATAAATTCACATTTTTGATTGATTTATTTAATTGATTGATTGATTTACAAATAATTTGATTTATAACCTTCATTTATTAATTTTTTTTAAGGAACAGAAAAAAAGTAGATTATATAAGGATCTTTTAACATTTTAGTTTTTCTTAAATAAAGCAACTGACTTGAAGGATAGTGACTTTAAATAATTAAAAAAGCATGACGGAAAGATCACTATATTCATAAGTTAAGAAAAGGGATGCCAATGCTAATGCAACTGCTAGTGCTGCTATGGCTTCAACTGGCTTTTAACATAATCAAAATTAAATTAGTAAAGAAAGAAATTTTTCCCCTTAAGCAACTTCAAATTTTGGAGGCTTTAACCATAATAATGATTAAATTAATCATTAAAGCAGCTTCAAACAATAGAATCTATTAGACAATGCAGATAATCCCTTTTTCTAAATTGATGTAAGAAATCTAGATCAGTTTCATAACTCAGGTTAAACTTAATCTATACAAAAAGAACCATTAAAAATTCCAAGTATAAACCCAAATAGGAATCACTATGAAAGCAAAAAATCTTAGCGCTCAAAGAGTGGGCAGAGATCTAGTAAAAATAGTGTTAATTAAATTTAAAACAGCTAAATGAATCCTAACATCAATAGCAATTTGCAAATTTAAGGCAATAATCCATAATTAACAAAGCCTCATTAGCAATCAGATGCAGCTAAAATTATATTAAATGAGTATTTAAATTAGCACAGTGAGCTTTTGTAGTCCATAAATAACACAAATAATCTTTAAAAGCTTTCTCATTATATCAGAGATGGTGTGAAATCTTCAATTGGCTATCATGGAAATCGTAGAGATGATAACAACAACACATCATCAAGATTAAATTATACAAACGATTTATAAACTAGCTAAAATTTTAACAATCTAACTATGAATGGCCCAACAAAGACTGCATAAGATTCTAATTAAAACAACAACAACAATAGTTCTAACAGGAGAACACCTTATTAATTAAGTGATGCCTAAAATTAAGATTAATAAAATAACAATTAGTTCCACCTCTCTAAAAAGTATATAAACTCTGGATCATTTTTTACTAGGAAGAATTAACAGACAAATAATTATTTATAGCCTAATGATTAACATAATATTCCTTAAATACCGTTGAGAAGAGGTGATTCAGGTTTAACATCTGATGATATGGGTGCTCATTAGAATCTTATTGGTTTTAGTCAGACAGTTGGAATACCAACTAAGAATAATGTAAAAAATACAAATGGCAATAACCTTTAGTAAAACAAGAGTGTAAAAATAAGGAGCTTCACTCCAAATTTAAGATAATATAAAACTGGAGGATAAGTCAATTCTTCTTTAACTCATAGAGGTAATTTAGGATCTATTGAGAAAGGTAGAGATGAAAATGATTAAAGAGCTTATCCAAATTTTAGAAGCAATACAAATAGTAGAGAAAATCTAAGCTCAAGTAAATATAAATTTAAGCAAATACCATTAACAAATAAGGGTATAAATAATAACAGCTTGTCAATTATGCCATTGAACAGTCAGCCAAATTAACAACATCTAACAACTGACGTATTGTCAACTTAAGAGGCTGCTTTCAAAACTGAGAATGACATTTACACACAACCTTAAATAGATAAATATTAATATTATATTATGAATACAAATCCTGATTAAATTCCCACAAATTAAAGAAGTAAAAAACATAATAATGGCTAAAATTATCAATAAAATTAAAATTAAAATGGAGTAACCAATTCAGCAGCTAAATTGGGTGATGATAAAAATAATAGTAGCTAATCGAGTCTCAATAATAATTAAAATAATATTCCTAACAAAAATGTTTCTTCGCCAACAAGTAATTCGAATGGAAATCTTAATAATAGGCCTAAATCAAAACAAAGCGGGTAGAGGAACTAATTAAAGCAAAAGTAAGATGAGAAAATGGAATAAATTAAATAAATCTATTTGAAAAATGATAAAAGAAGCAAAAGCAGTGGAAGAGGGAGTAAGCTAAACGAGATTCCAGAACAGGGCTACAATTAGAATGGTAACTATTTAACTGACAGCTAGAAGAGTATTCCTAAATAAAGACAAAATAATCCCTTCTATGTATAGTAAATCTCACACCAATTAGAGGAATTTGGTGATGAAGTTGAAGAAATTGATGTCACTGAAATGTTTAAAAAATAGAGTAAATTATAGCAGATGGACTATAATCATAATCTTTAGTTCTAATAAATTAAACCAGATAAAAATAACTCGGCCTCAAAGCAAAATAAAAGATACTAGAATAAAGATTTAGAAGATAGTGATTTAGAGGGAGCCAACAGCAGACTTCGTTAATCTCATCTTCCAGCTAAAGGTAGTTAACAAAGTAGCAACAATACTCAAAATGATGTTCTTGGGACAACTGGAGCTTCAGTTACAGGTTACAGTTTAAATCATTTAATTAATAATGAAGATAATGCAGCCCAATAAAAAACAATTAGATTAGATGATATTAATGACAGTTTCCATACTGAGGTAAATCAAAAAAGAGCTAATGACTCTTCTCAAATAGAGAAAACATAAAGTTCGTAAAATAAAAACACAAGTAGTATCTATGCAAAAGTTATTTAAAAAATAACATAAAATAATGGAAGTTAATTATAAAACTCCTCTAAATTGCATGCAATAAATAATAATTCTGGTGACTAAAAACAAATTCCTAATTAAACAAATAGCAGTATTTTAAGTACTAGCCAATAAGGATTTCGCAGATCTACTTCTTCTTTTACAAAATAGAAAATAGGAACTGAGAATGGATCCAATTAAAAGAATTAAATGAATTAATCTCAGCATTAGCAAAAAAATAATTCAAGCTTACAAAACTAAGATAATGTTCGTGGTAGCTTTTCAGCTAATCCATCAGTATAAAATTTAAACAATCATAATAATGAAAATAATTTATCAAACATTAATAACCAAAACCAGCAGCAATAAAGATGTAATTCTAAATCTTAAATAAGAAAAAAAACAATTTCACAGACAGGATCTTCTAAAAAGAGTCAAAGCAGTTTTGAGCAGTATCCAGAAAAAAATTAAAAAAATGAAAATGAATAAATCCAAAACTAAAATCATTAATTAAACTAACCAAATTAGCAATTTACAAATCAAAACTAATCTCATCTATCTTCAAGCAAAAAAGAAAAAACAAGTTAAAAATTCGAAAATCAAGACTAATTATAAGGGAGTAACAAAGATAAATAATAAAAAGAAAATAATAATTAAGGTATCAACTCAGATAAATAGGTTAGTTAATAATCATAGAGTCAATAATAGGAGTATAAAAATGATAAAAATAATTCACTTTCTTAAAAAAAAGAAAATCAAAATTTAGAAAATTAAATCAACCACAGCAGTAACAAAAATAACAGTAATAATAATAATTAGCCAGATTAATAGCATAAAAATATTCAAGCAAAAAAAGAAGGACAAAATGAAAATCTGAGTTCTACTAAGCCTCCATTAATTACAAATAGCATTTAAGTAAATGGATCACAAAAAAATAATAATGAAATTTGTGATAAAAATAATATCTCAAATTAAATTTCACAATAAAAATAATCAAATAATAGTCAATAAAATAATGGATAAAATGAAAGTAATCAGAAAATAGATGATAAAATAACTTTAAGTCAAATAAAGCAAGATAAGAGTATTGTGATTGACTCTGATATGACAGGTAGACTTAAAAGTAATGACTCTTAATAATAATCAAGTTTAGATGATAAGCAGCAGCAAGTGAATTTAGGGTTAAAAGAAAAATAATCTTCTTTAAATAATTAAGATAACCATTAAAAGTCAGGACATAATTAAGAAGTTTATCCTTAGAAAAAACTAAGCAATGAGTCTAATAATCAATTAAATAAAGATTCTGGAATTTCTAGTAGATCTACCAAAGAGAATGGTATTAAAAGCTAGATTTAGTAAATTCAATAAGATGTTGTTAATAATTTACAGGAAGCATAAAAAGAATAAAAATAAAATAATAAAGATAAATCAAAGTTATCATCAGATTCTGGATTATAAAACAAGTAAATTAAAAATGAAAAAGAACTGAGTAATTCATAATAACAGTAAAAAAAATAACTTAATGAGAGTAAAAATTCCGATAATAAAAATTTAGATAAAGTTTAATAAGATAATTCATAATAAAGGCAAAATGAAATTAACCATGCTGAAAGTAAGTCTAATGAAATATAAAATAATAACTCTTCAATAAAAAAATCTCAAAATTTAAACTCTACAATTAGTCAATAAAATTAACTTTAAAACAGCTAAAGCTAAGAGGTTAATTTAGATTAAAATAACAACAAATAAAACTAATAATTAAACAAAAATTAAACAAGTTAAAAATAGAATGATAATTCTTTAAATGATTCTAAGAATCAGTCTAAAATTAATTAAAACTAATCAAGTAGTGATTAATAATTAGAACAGAGTGATAGTAATATAAATTAAGCTGATAAGAATAATAAAATTTCTAAAAATTCATAATTAAGTTAAAATAACAACAAATAAAACTAATAATTAAACAAAAATTAAACAAGTTAAAAATAGAATGATAATTCTTTAAATCATTCTAAAAATCAGTCTAAAATCGATTAAAACTAATCAAATAGTGATTAATAATTAGAATAGAGTAATAGTAATATAAATTAAGCTGATAAGAATAATAAAATTTCTAAAAATTCATAATCAGATGAATCAAGTAAAAATTAAAATTCTAAGATGAATTAAGAGAAAGATTTAAACAAAAAAGAAGTTCAAAATGAAGAAGAAGTAAACAAATAAGAATCTTAATCTAAAAAAGATTTAAAAGAAAATAAAAATTCTTAAAAAGACCAATAAGAGAATTTGAAAAAAAAAGATGAGTTAGAATAATCTAATAAATAAAAAAATATCAATTAGAATCATAAAGATGGAGAATAGCATCATTCTAATTCATAGAAAGATTTAAAAGAAAGCAAGGATTCTAAAAAAGATTAAATATAAAATATAAGCAACTAAAATGGATAAGATAAGTAAAATAAAAATGTACATGATAATCAAAAAAGTAATTTAAATAATTAGAAAGATATATCATAAGATAGTTAGTTATCATAAAGTGATTCTAAGAAAGATCTTAACTAAAGAAATAGTTCTGTTAAAAAAAAATCAATCATAAACAATTCTTAAATAAGCAATTCTGATAAAAATAAGGAAAGTTAAAATTCAAGTAATAAACTTAAAAATAATGAAGATTAGTTGTAAAGTGAATAAAATAGCAGCAAAGATAACTTAAAAAAAGATAAAAGTGAAACTTAAAAAAAGGAATAAAATCAATAGGAATAGTAATTATCTTAAAACTTAAAAAACAGAAGTGATCCAAATATCAATGATTCAGAAAGTTAAATGTAAAAATCTAAAAGAGAATAAGATGCTTCTTTAAATAACTCAAGTAAAATTTCAAAAAGAAAAGACAGCCTCAATAAAAATAATTAATAAATTGATGAATAAAGTAACTAAGAGAATAAATCAGCTTTGTCTTAAAGAAAAAGCTAAATAAATAACGAAAATTAACAGAAAAATGTTAATGATTAGGAGGCTAAAAATAACTTAATGGAATAAGATAAGAATAACTCATAGAATTAAAATTAACTGAATGAATCATCAGATAAAAATTAAAGCAAAAGCTCATTATCATAGAGTAAAATAAATCAAGATGATTTATAACACTCTAACTAATCTAATCAACAAAGCTAAAATTTAAAAGAAGAAAAAGAAGATAAAGATAGAAAGTCTTAAGTTCAAGGCTAGGGCTAAGATAAAGTTAACATTGATCAAAATGCTAAAATAATAAATGAAACTAATGGGAGAGCTGATGGAGTAGTTATTAGAGAAATTAGAGAGTAAAATGGAAATGAATTAAGAATAATTACTGAAGCTAGAATTATTATTTAAAATGAAAATAAAGATGATAAATAAGGAGGTAAAAAATAGAAACAAAACAATTTATAAGAAAATGGCAATGAAGAAGAAGATGATGAAGATTGTGATGAATAGGATTAAAGTGAATCTAAATTAAAAAAAACTAAAAAAAAATAAAAGAACGATAAAAATAACAAATTCAACAAAGAGAATGGTAATATACCCTTGGAAAGCTAATTAGACAGTGATGATGAATGTGAAAGCTATGAAAATGGTAAAGATGGTTAGCTGAAAAAAAGAAATAAAAAGGCTAATAAGATGATGAGCGGGGAAGATAAATAATTTTTAGAAGATTAAGTTAATTTGATTAATCATTAGACAAAAGGATAAAATAAGGTTATACCAGAAAAAAGGAATTCATAAAGCAGCTAGAAAACAAAGGAAGATATTAGTTATACTCAAAACACTCATAGTGATCAAAGGTCTTCTAAAGCAGAATAATCTGGAGCAAATACCCCAAATAAGAATAACACAGACATTTCTAATTTTATCAAGGCTTAAGACACTAGTCATATTTTATTAAATGAAGAAATTTAGAAAGATCCTTAAAATCACACTTATGATGAAAGCATAAACGATTAAAATAGCATATTAGCTTAGTTAAAATCTAATTAAGGATCTCTTAAAAATCTTAATCCAATTAATACTCTAAATAACTAGTAAGATTAATAACATCATGATAATTCTCTAAATCTTAACTATTAAGAAGAGTTGCTTAATGAAATTAATACAGAAGATAAATAAAAGAAAGAAAATAGCCAAAACTCTTAGAAGGAAAATCAACAAGCAGATTAGTAGTCTGGTGTAAATTAAGAGTAAAGTCAAAAGTAAGATACTAGTAAAAAATAAGAGAGTTCTTAAAATAACGGAGCTTCTAGTCCTTCTTAAAATAAAAAATAGCCAAATAAGTATAAAGAAATTCTAAATAAAAATCTTGTTTAAGTGTAAAGATATCCAATCAAAGAGACAGAAGGAGAAGAGTCTTTGCATATTGTACATGATGATACTTCTGATGAGCATGATTAGATTGTAAAAGTGAAAATTCTTCAAGATTAATAAACTAGGAACTCTCATTCTTCTTATGAATCTCTTAAATAAATTAGAAAAAAGGGCGAATAGAACAATTCAGAATTAGATGAAATAGAAAGAAACAAATTAAACAGCTTAACTCCAGAGGAGCTGCTTGATTTACGAATCCAATAAAATAAAAGAAGAATTAGGAAAATAAATAGACGTCCTCATATCATAAAGTAAGATATGGAAAAACTTATTGAGAATGCAATAATATTTGATATCAAATGTAGATTGCCTAAGAATATTGATTTTATTGAAGAAATCAAAACAGATCCTAGGCACGGTGAATTAGCATTTGGTAGAGAAAGCTACTTACTTGATTCTGCTCCTAAGATTAGGTCATTTAGAGGATATGATTAAGAAATGATGAGACCTTGTGCTATGATGCTATACCTTATTGACTAATACTGTGATCCTTAAATTGTAAAAGAGTGGCACCTTATGCAACACTTTTAATATAATGCTCAAATCGAAGAAAATAGATTCTTGAATCTTTAAATGAATACATAAAAAAATTCTTCAAGTTTAACTGAAAGCAATGTTACCAAAAAGAATTTTTGTTATGGGAACAAGGCAGAAGTTTCAACTTCTTAGAATATTTTCTTAAACCCTACTCTTTTATTAATGGACAGTCCATTAGTCTATGAATTCCGTCATTTTGAGTACAATTTCTTTTTAGAAGTTGAAGACTTCTATCCTATTGAGTAAATTCTATTGAATCGTTTCAAAGATAGAAAAATTTATGAAGAAGACGAGTTGATTTTCATATTTACTTCACTAATTGAATGTGTTTTGGGTTTCAGAGCAAAGAACATTTGCTTAGGAAATATTTAAATTGAGCACGTTGCTTTTTGCCCTGCTTCGAATTCATATAAGTTTTTTAATCTCACCAAGGCCTAAGTTTATGAAGAATAAAATTAAGAAAAAAAATATAATATCTATTACTCTAAAATATACCAACCACCTGAAATTGCCGAAATAGAAGGATAAAAAGATCATGGATAGATTTTTAATATTTTTGCAGGAGATTTGTATGCACTCGGAATAACACTACTCTGCTTTAAGTATCATTTGATCTCTAATAACAGAACATCTAATTTCATATAAAACAGAATAGAAATGTGTAAAAATAGTATGCAACTCTCTGGTATTATTATTAATTATCTTTTGGAGTAAGATCCTAAACAAAGGTTGTTAAATATGAAATTCATACAAAAAGATCTCCATGATTATTTGAAAAAGAATAATTAAGTTAATAAGAAGCTATCTCAGTAAGAAATATTATCTCCTCCTCCACCTTCTTCACCTAATAAAACTTCCAAAAATTAAGATGATGTTAAACCAGGAATTAAATTAAATCCTGATGAATTTAAAAATGAAAAATTAATAGCAGTTAACCCACCTTAAAAAAAGTAAAAGAATAGTGATACTGAAGACAGTGACGATGAAAACTTAGATGAAATTAAAAAAAATAGTAACATCATATGCACTTCATGGAATACAAACAATAACAAGTATTTTATGCATAGAAGCAATGCCCCTGATTATGAGTTAGAAGTATATTGGAACGAAGGAAAATCAATAAATAATTAAAAACTGAACCCACCTAGTATAAAAAAGATTGCAAAGTAAATTCATGACAGAATCTAATCAGCATAAGATATTGCCAGAATGTACAAATATACATTTTAATGGGAAAAGGCTTCGAATTAATATATAAATAATTTAGAAATTATGAAGCAGCAGAGCAATAAAGTATCAGATAGCGAAATTCTTCGTACAGTTAATTAAATTTGGCAGAGTCTCTACTATAATAATGAACTTGAAGATTCTCTTCATTACAATGAAGTCTATTTTAATAACATTCATACTCTTTTTATCCATGATGAAGTTTCTATGGCTTACGATCATTTGCTAAGTGGAAAGCTTAAGTGGATACTCAATCACAAAGTAGATAGCAGTTAAGATTTTGATATTGCTTTGATGTGCACAGAACAGTATCCCTTAGATAAAGCAAAAGTTTTAATTTTGTTAGGGGATTTCTTCGCAGAAGATTCAGAAATTTCTGCAGAACAATATTACAAAGATGCTCTTGAAATACTCTAGACTATCATACTAAATTAAAAAGATGTAATGAAATCATCAGCTACAAATAATTTTATGAAGGACAGCTAAGCAACAATGCAAACTACTGAAGAAGAATAAGATTTTGATGATTTATTTGAAAGAGAAGAATATGTAATCATGAAATTAAAAGAAAGAACTTAACATTAGCTTGCTATTATTGAAGATATTCAAATGTCTGAACTTAGAGAAAAGCTAGTTTTCCTAGAAGAAAATTCATAAAAATTAAGCTCAATAGAAAAAGCTAAGATTTAGCTTGATGTAGCTAACCAATATTGCCATCAGTTTTTGAAGTATAACGAAGCCGATTACTATTATTAAGAAGCATTAAACACTTTATAATGTAAGCAACCAAACAAATAAAGTAGTGAAGCGATGAGATCCTCTTCATAGTAGAAAATGGCAACAAGCTCTTCTAGAGAAAAAAGAATGAAAAAATCGAGCTAATAGAGTGAAATTAAAGAAGCCCAGTAATAGTAGTAGCTTAAAAAGAATACATCATCATCTTCATCCTCAGCTTCTATAAATGTTCAAAATAAGGACCTTGATTATGATATTTAAAAATTCAGGATAGTAAACTATTTAAAGATGAATAACGAAGATGAAGCAAACAAAATGATATAAAAAATAGTGGCAGATAATACCCCAGAAAATGGTATAAAAAATATTGATAATATTTTATAACTAGCAATTATATTAGAGGAAAATTTATTCCATGAATATTGCCTAGAACTTTATAATCGTTGTTATGCTTTGGCCACTGTACAATTAGGTGCAAAGAACGAATTTACTCTAAAATTAAAAGATAAAATCAATAAATTATGATAAAATATTTAAAATAATTAAAATTAATTTTCAAAAATAAAAAATAAATAAATAAATATAATTAATTAATTAAATTAAATTAAATTAAGCAAATTTAATGTATATAAATAAATAACTACTCTTTAAAAACTAATTAAAGCTTATTTTTATAAAAAGTATTTAGAACTTCTTATATAAATAATTTTAAATTAATATATTTTGTTTACAAATTATACATATTATGTCTAAGCTACAAAAAAGCACCTTAAACTAATTTTTGGATAAAAGTGAAACTTATTTTCAATATAAACTTTTATATTTTTTTTTAAATAAATTTTACTTAAAAAAAATGTTAAAATCAAATGGAAGCGAAGAGTGAGTGAGTGTGGTTGATATTTTAATTTATTGATTTTTAATCAATAAATTTGATATAATTTTATTAATAAATTATACTTACTTACTTATTTAATTATATATATATATATAAATTACATTAATTTTATACTCTTTAAACAAAATGGTTTACTTTTTATTATAGTTGGATCTTTTATACAAATTTTAAATACACTAATTTACTTATTTTCTAAATTAAAGTTTTAAGAAAATAAATTATTTTTCAAACTTAAAAAACAAGCTTTTTTATTTTACATTTTTGATAAAAGACCGATTGAAATCATTATTATTATTATTTTTATTTTTATTAATTAGTTGTATGTTTTTATGAATAAATGTGTGATAAATATTTAAAGATTATTGTTAATATTATGCACGATTGATCAGTAAATTTTTGAGTATTTTGTAATGTCATATTTGAAATTTGGTTAATTTTATCTGGCTTAAGAATGAAAGCTAACAGAGTTTTCGTCATATTCCTCAGCATAGCATTCAGATTTGCATTTAGAGTAAGCAATTTAATTGTTTTATTAAGACATTTATTTAGAATAATATTGTTACTCTTGTATCTGTTATGAATCGTAGTTCTAACTATTTTATGAATAAGTCATGTTATAGGTTGATTAAGTCATGCTACTGTTATAGCCTTAATTGCAAGACTAAGATAGTTATTAGGATTGTGTCATTTACTTATTTGTGTAAATTTTTTATTACTATGAGTAGTTATTCTCACTTTTTTGATTATTAGAAGTAGAAATGTAAAATCCATCTTAAGTGCTTTCTTAGTTGGTTTAGTTATTAACATTGTGAGTGAGGTCATAATCAATCAAAGCAACAGATTTGTATTTTTGTTCAGAATATTTGGAGTAAATAAATAATTTTTTCCTGTTGTGTCCTACATTAACTAAGTACTAATAAAGCTCTTCAACGCAGTCATAAACATCTTATTATTTATAGTTTGTAATTAGTTCTAATTTTTCACTCCAAAAATATTTGCCAGAAATATTTTTGAATTTTTCACTTAAAAGTATGCATGCAGCAGCAATTTCACTGTGGTCATATTTGTAGAAGGAGTGGTTTAAGTTTGTTAGTTCAAGTAAATAATAGCAAAAGCTGACTTGAGATGGGTCTAGAGTAATTTAAGAGAAATAAGCTTCAAGGAATTGTAAACGAGTAGGACCGAAGAGAGAAAAGTTTAATTTATTGAGAATGCTTCCTTCTAAATCACATATATCAGAAGTATTAGCTTGGATTTTATTGAGTTTAAGGACATGTAAAAAATCACGAAGAGGAGGAGGATAAATTTCTTAGTATTTAGCAGCTATGAAGAGACAAGTTGCAACTAGAGTTACAATTTTTTAGTTTTAGTAGTTTTGTTTTTAGACGTCTAAGTATCTGGCGAAAATATTTACAGCAAGATAAAGTGTTTCTTCTTGCAACTTAAGGTGAGTGTGCAAACGAGACATTAAATCAATTAGATTTTCTCTAATAATTAATTCTCTAGGATCAGTGATTACAGTTATTTTATAGTTTCTCTATTTATTTTTAAAATTAAAATATTAATAAATGCAAGATAAATTTAAAGTAAAATTAAGCGCAAAATTTAATGAATTTCAAATTTTTCATTTTTCTTTTATTTTAATCTTGAGAAAAATTAGAAAAATAATGATGCAAAATTTTAATAAAACATGTACCTATCTATCTAGGTATCAATTATAGTAATATTTTTTTTATTGTAAATAAAGGATAGTTTAAAGATTTTCTTTAAGTTATAATTTAACTCTTTAATTTATTTGATTGATATTATTTTGGTTTTAATTAAGAAAATTTGGCAAAAAATTTGTTGAAAATTAATTATTTCTATGGGTTTTAATCAAATAATTTAAAAAAAAAATAGCGGATAAAAATCATAATTTATCTATCACATATTTTTCCATTTATTTACTTTAAAAACTTGAAAACGGAACAAGGAATATATTGAATAACTCAATTTTAAATTGCTTTTTGAAGCCATTTTTGCAAGATTATTTCTATTTCAAATTCTTATTATTTTAGAAATATTTTTATCCTTAATCTTTGAAAATCTTTAGGACTTTCAATAACAATAGATAGAAATAATTTAATAAGTAATTACCTGTTGTTTGAAGAGGTGTTAGACTATTTAGTAGCCGTACTTAGGAACGTATTGAGGATTACCACCAAAAAGTTACTCTTAATAAATATCTTCTTAGGAAATTGCCTATTTTCTCTATTGTTCTTAGCTAGAGTTTGCATTTTACTTTTCATACTCTTAGATATAAAGACTGAAATCTTCTACCTCTTGGCAATCCATCTAATCTATTAAAATATTGCTGCAGACTTATGAATTCTCATCTTACTCTTCTTAGAATGTGTAGTTGCTAGATTTATTTTTATTTAATCCAGAGCTTGCATTTGTACTATAGCTGTTAACTCTAGTGCTAACAGAACTTAGCTCCTACATGCTATTTCCACTTTAAGAGTAATTTTTATATTCTTTGGCAATTGCTTATTATTATGAAGATTAATTCATGCTTTTTTATTAGTTGTTACTCATTTATTTAAAGCTGCTCATTCCGCTAATAGACCCAGACCCAACAAAAGAACTAGACTTATTGCTTATGTTTACGTTTTAAGATGAGGAGGGATTTTTAATGACTGCTAAATCGAAATCAGGAGAGCTACTTTAAGTGCTTATTTACTAAAATGTCATGTCTATAGGAGATAGGTCGTTTGAGTAATTGTTTAAAGTGCTGCTCTGTTATTAGTTTTAGCCAACTTAAGCAGGAAATTTAACACTTTACTTCATATTTTGCTAATCTTCACAAGCTACTGACTTTTAAGAGTAAATTATTTATTAGGGTTGTAACGAAACAACTTCTTCAAAAGGCATTCTTTATGAATAATTCATTTTATTTTAAAAAATTAAGTCATTTTAGTTACAATAGGTGCTCTTCATTGAATGTCTCTTTTAAAAAAAAGGAATAGTATTTGAATTTTCATCAATCATGGACATAGAAGTAGCAGGCTTTTATCTATTGCTAAGAGGGTTTTATAAATTTTAGGCATTGAAATCATTCTATGAATGGATTCCACGACTAGCATCTTAAGTGAAATCATTGATGAAATTGTACTCTTCGACAATTAAGTTGTTGTTAATCTAATTATGGGTTAAATAAAGAATGATTAATAAAATGCATTTTGAGAAGGAGAAACAACTGGATAGAAAGATTTTGATCACAAACTATTTTTTTTTGTATCATGTTTTTATTTATTGAATATGGATCTTGATAAAAAGAAAATAATCTTAATAATCTTGAATAAAAAAAACTATTTTACCTAAGCTTAATATTGGGAGGAATTCTATTTTTAAAAAGTTGACATCATTTATTTAATCTATTGGAGGTGTTTTTTGAGGGATTAATTGAATATAAAATGTATATGAAAGAGAAAGGGGTAGATTTGTTTGTTTATTTGTGTGTTTTTTTGGTGTGTTTGTTTGATAGAGTTTTATTCCTTTGTGTGTGATTAGTATTCAAATAAAAAACTTGATATTAATTTTTATCTAAGTATCTATCAATCTATCTATATATCTATTAAAGAATTCTTAATTTGGGATTTTTTATTTTTTCTTTCTTTTTATTATTTATTTATTTATGTGCTTTTTTATATGTATTTATTAATATTCTGTGTAAAATTTTTGATTTCATATTGATAATTTAATTCAATTTTCAAATACTTTCAAATTAAAAAATTAAAGTCTTTCCTTATATCCATTAATAATATCCCTTAATAAACTAAGTGATATTAAGATTCAACTTTATCAAAAAATATTTGAAATTTAAATGTTTTTTTTCTGCGAATACAAACAAGATATGCTCAATCAAAGACTAATTTTTACTTTGTTTGATTGACCAGCTGAAATATAAAATGCACATCTCTTACTCTCATTTATAATCTAAATATAGTATCTCTAAGCAAGATTGGTTATAAACAAATTATAAATATCATTAATTCTATTATTTATATGTACTTATTTTTGTATAAGTAGAATTTCAATTTTAAAATTTTAGGTATTATCGTTGATCATAAACATAATTTTTAGTTGTGTTTTTCATAGTCTATAAAAAAAAACACATCGAAAATTATTAATGTACAAAAAGAAATTAATCAGATTACTAATTAAAGAATTTTTGAATATTCATTTTTAAAAATTTAAATTCCTTAAAATCAAAAGACAGAATTTGCTAGCCTATCATTAAATTTATTGCACTAAAATTTTTATCAAACAAGATATTTGTTAGTTCCACTAAATTTGCGGTTTAATTGTTTTTGAAAATTTTAGTCGTTCTAAAATCAGTCTAATCCAAATATTTAGAAGAATTGATAATTCTATTTTAAATAAAAAAATACTGCATAAATTTTAACAATTTTAGAAATAGGAATTATTATCTATTCATTTAAGTTGAAAAATACCAAAAAAATATTTTAAGATGAAGTTTAAATAACAAATAGTTTTTTTATTAAGAAATTTTAATTTACGCTTGAAAATTCGAATTTAAATTTAAAGATGTTTACAAAAAGTACTTTTTAATACTAAAATATTCTTTAAAAACTATTAATAAAAAAATTTTGCTCTTTTAAAGCTTAAAATAACTTACTGAAAAAATGTACAAAGGTTTAAATTTTATTAAAATTAATCCAAAAATATTTTGGAAATATATTTCAGCATCTTTTTATTTTAAAATAGCTATAGACATATCAAAAGAAAAATTTAATTTTGATTTCTAGTAAGCTCAGAATACTTTTTGACTATTAAACCAATTAATAGTTCTAATTTTATCAAAGAAGATATCAATACAGTAGAATATATGTAGATAATAAAACATAATGCAAAGTATGTTATTGAGCACACAAAATTTATGAAACTTGGTATAAAATTTAAAAAATAATGATTAAATGAATTAAAGAGAAATGTAGCAAAACTCAAATAAATATTTAGATAAAATTTATTTTCATTTAGATAGTGATAGTTTATTACTCAAACAAAACGTGAAATCTACTGTTATTTTTATTATTTAAAGTAGTAAAATCAAAAGAAAAAAATAAAAATTATCAAAGATTGATGGCTTTTATTTTTATTTTCATAATTAATTCTAAAAGCTAATTCAAAGAAAGGAAAGTAATTGCTTTTACTAACATTATATTTTACTAAAATTTTGTAAATTTTAAGTGATTAATTTATTTATCTATTAGTAGAAATTTATTTAAGTAGAATTAAAAAAATAATAGAAAGGGTTAACAAAATTTAAAGAAAGAAATCAATTTCAAGAATGAAAAACTAGCGTAGCTCTACTCTTTCCAGTCCTTACGATTCTTATATGTATTCATAGGATTCTATAGAAATGAATTCTGCTTAAATTAATAACTATAAATTAGATGACTCTCCATTTTAAAAGTTAAGAGGATTTTCTTAAAATCCATAAAATAGAAATAATATAGATCCAAATAGTATTCTAAATACTTCCCCATTTGCAGAGGGTAATAGTTTAGTTGGCATCCCAATCACGTATTTAAATCTTTCTAACAACTCTTCTTAAGCAAACAACATCTAAGGTGACAATAAAAAGTAGTTATAGGAGGCTTAGCAAAAATTTATATAAGGTCAGTTCGCATAATCGCAAATATTGTTGCCAAAATCAAAATAAGTCTTAAAAGACTATAAAAGCATAAACAGAAACGATTAGTATTCTAATATCAATAAAATTGAAGATTCAGGCTCACCCACTGATAAAAATAGTGGTTTTGATACAGGCACGTTTGGTGGGTCAGCTAGAGAGGATACTTTTAACTTGCAAATAAGTCACAGAGCAAATAGCTAAGATGTTTCTAAGAGTCACAATAATTAATCTTATGAATCTCCTTATTCTAAAAATATTTCTACAGAATATAAGACAAATTAGTCTTTTATAAATGAAAATCAGGTAAGCATAGATAAATCAAAGCTGAGCAGCACACATTTAAGCTATTTTTCTCCTAGTCCTTTAAAGTAACCCAAGTAATCAATGTTGTTTAATGAACAGGATAAATAGCAGCAGCATTCTATAGATTATAAATTATCTTCTCCATACAAAGATAAAATTTACTCTAAATAGACAGAGAAATATCAAGTCAACTAGGACTTACAAAGTAAAGATTATTCAAATGTTAGCAAACAGATTAACTTAGTTTAAAATGAAAACATAATAATTCCAAAAGTCCAATCCTCTTAACCTGCTAAATAAAATCAATCTATCAACTATGCTTTGAATAACACAAGCTAAATTAGTGAATAAAATAACTCTTTTGCCATTTAAAATAATAGCATAGCTAATTTATTAAATTAAAATACTTAAAAAAACAATCTAAACAGTTAAAGTAAATATTAAATTAATAAATAAAAATATATAGGAGACAATTATAATTAATATAATAATTAAAACCCAACAACCAATAATATTTTATAGAAATAAAATTAGTTCAAGGAAGTAAAGTAATAGTAAAATATTTAAGATAGCAACTTTGATTAAAAAGCTTCATAAATAAGCAATTAAATAGATTAAAATTAGAGCCAATAAAATTTGAGTCAATTAGTTTTTAAAAAACAATTCACATTTTAAAAATAGTAAACTCTAGATAGTAATGAGTCTAAGGACTTTAATCAATAGAATTAGAATGTAAATCTCAATCAGTAGCCATAAAAAATATAGGTTTCATTATCTAAATTTTCAAATAATAATTAAGAATTCAATCCAACTGCTATGCTTACAAATATAAGTGAGCACTTTACTACAAATTAGAGTGCTGTCACACCTTAAAAATAATAATATGAAATTCCTTAAAATAGTATGAATGAATTTTATGAATAAATGTTTCAGTAAAATGAAGAATAAGGAAATCAATATAATACAAATAAGTAGAAAAATAGCAATCTTTAAATTTATATTGATAATGAAGAAGAGAAATACGAAGAAAGTAAAAAGCATACAAGCAATTAAAGAATTCATTCTTAATCTGATGACTTTAAACAAAGCTCAGGACTATTAATTTTTGACAAGCTTAATACTAATCTGAAAGAATAAGAGAAGTAAAATCAAGATAATTAATTCGATATTCTCAAGCTTTAGAGTGAGAGGGATAATTTAAAAGAATTTATTAAAAATTTGGAAACAAGAAATAATTTACTCAATGAAAGAATTCAATTACTCGAAGCTAACTTATCAAGCTTAAACTCTTAGAATATGGAAAATATAGAAAAGATTGTTAGCTTGAATAAATAGCTATCAGAATAGGATAGTAATTTCTAAAAGAAGGAAAAATTAACCAAAAATGAATAAAATTAACAATAGAAAGACTTAATTGAAGCAACTTAAAGATAAAGTGTGCTCTAATCTGAAATTTAAAAGCTGATACAGAGAGATTTAGAATAAGAAAAAAAGATATTAGAATTAACTAATAAGCTAAATACTTAGCAACAATTAAGAAATGATTACGAAAAGGCAGTTAAAGAGTAAGAGATCTTGGTAAAAAATAATTAAAATAGCATTTAAATTATAGAAGCATAAAAAGTAGAAATTTAAAAGCTTTAAAATTTATTATCTACTAAAGGTTAATAAGAATTTCCTTAAAGCAATTAATAGCAAGAAAAATATGAGGAAGACAAAAAAAAACTAGAAAATGAATGCCAAAAATTGATGGAGAGAAATAAAGTTTTAGAGGAGCATCTGTCAACTATGAAAATTTCTTGCTAAAAACTTGAATAAGCAATGGCAGCAAACTGTAATTCAACTAAAGGATGGCTTGAAAAATACAATAAATTAGAAAAGAGTTACTTAAATCTGTAGAATTAATTTAGAGTTGAGTAATAAAAACAAATTATGGAAAAAAATTTTGCATCTAAAAAGGATCTTATGTCTAATAGAAGTTAGTAGTCTTTCAATAGATTTAGATCGGAGCTATCGGAATAAGAGATTAAAATATAATTCTAGAGAAATTAAGAATTAATTAGGTCAGAAGTATAAAATGAAAGAGATGAACTAGATCACCAAAACTAGTAACTCATATAAAAAATAGCAGAAATCTAAAACTAGAACAGTTAATTAGAGTAATAAGTTTAGAACTTAATATAAAATAACAAAAAGTAATTTGAAGAAAATGAAATTCAAAAAAAAGACTTAATATCAAAATTGAATATTATGATTAATGAAAATAGTAAATTAATAGATGCTTATAATGAAAGACCAATGCTAATTTAAAAAATTTAGTAACTCTCATAGTAAAATCTAGAACAGTTTAAGCAGTTTGGAGATAATTCTACTCCATTTATAACTCAATTTAGCAATATAGAAAGTAGTGGATTATCTCTATAGCCTCCTTCTTAGTTTAACTCTCCATAAGAAGAAATAAAATGGTACAGACTAAAATGCAACTAGCTCGAAGTCAAGCTCAAAGTGAAGAGTGAAGAATGTGCCGAACTTATCTATTAGAACAAATCCCTTAAAAAGTAAGGTAGAGGAAACAACTTAGAAGAATTAACAATTAAAAGTAGTTTATACTAAACTTTTTAGCAATCACCGAACTCTAATTTGATAAAATAACCAGGAAAATTTCATTCAGAAATGGTATTAAATGCAAATAAATAAAATACCATTTAAGAAGAGAAAGATAACAGGGGATTCTGTGAAAAGTTATGTTAAAATAAAAAAGAAAGTAGTAGCAACAACAACATAAATAATAATGACCATGACATAAACTCTGAAACAGGTAGAGAAAGTTTAGCATGTAATGTAAAGTGCCTTTGAAAAAAACAAAATTTATTAATTTTAAATTTAATCTTACAATAAATGTTTATATATATAAATAGTATCTCAAGTGTATATGGTGTTTTATATTAAATATTATATTAATATAAATAAATTCCAATCAAATTTTTTTTTTAATTTAACTATCATCATATTACAATTAAATAAGAATATAATAATTTTAAGAAAAAATAATTTTTATTTTTCGTTTAAATTAAAATTTATTTTAAATTATTTGTATGAATTTATGTGGAACGAAACAATAAATTTGACATTCAAATAGATACTGATTAATTAATAAAATTGTAAATAAATAATAATTCAGACTTTATGGTTAATCGTTAGCCAATTAATAAAATTAAAGACTATATTTTTAGATTTTTGAGGTTAAAATGCTTCCTTTTTGAATAAATTTCAATATTTGATTAACAAATAAAAAAAATTGATTGTTTACCATTAATTATTATTATTTTAATAAATAAAGGAATATAAATTTTATAAATCAAAAATATCAATCAATTAAATTACAATTAATTAAATAGAAAAGTTCATACCCATTTTATTAATTTGACTGGAAGTAATTAATATTGATTGATATTTTGTAAGTACTCTACTTGTTATTAACAATTAAAAATACTAAGTAAAAACTTATTAAAGCAAAAATAAGTAGTAAGCAATTTATTTTTATAGAGTTTTTGGAGGTTAAGAAGAAATGTCTACATCAGTAGGAACAGCGTCTTACTCAAAAACTTAACTTCCAAGTAAGCAAACAAAGATATAAGCTAGGAATTAAGCAGACGAAGATCGCACACCACCAAGCAATACATAGAATGTTAAATAAAATAGTAATGTTAGTAATAATGTAATCGGCGAAAATAAAAAGAAAACTTAAATTTCAACAAACTCAACTCCTAGAAACGGAGATTTAAAAAATTAATAAAATTCTAATATTAAATAAAATGAAGCATCACAAAATCAAGCAGTAAATAAATCACCTTATAAAATTAATTAGACTAATCACAACAACGGATACTATTCGTAGAAAAGCTATCGTGAGTAACGTCATTAAGAGTTAGAAGAAAATTTTATAAATAAAAATTTATAGATAGGTGAGGCTATAGAAAAGTCGCAAAAAGATATTAGGTTGAAATTATCCTAGTAATCACATATGGCAGATATATTTTCACAATAACCACAGTCTTAATAAAGTTTATCAGATTGGAAATAGGATTAGCATAAAAATGGCATTAATATTTATTAATAAAATTAAATAAACAATACTTCTTAAGAATTTATTCCATAAACTCCAGAAGCATATAATAATGAATCAAATAACTACTACTAATATGAAGGTCAGAATGAATACAGAGAATAATAGAAGTTAAATTTAAAGCCTTCTGACACTAAATTATCAGATTATTTAAATTTGAGAAACTAAGTAAACTCTCCTTCTGTGCATTAAAGGTTGTATCATTAAGCAGTTTCGTAATAAAAGTAATAATAATAATCTAACTAATTAAATGATAAACAGCAAAATAACCATTAATCTATTTTTTCTGTTGGTCCCAGAAATTATTCATCAGAAAAGCATTCATAAAAATTTCGCTCTAGCTCAAATAGGAAACAAAGACCTACTTATTACAGTGGTACTAAAATTCCTCCAAATGAAGATGGTTCTTTTGTTAATGAGGGTTTATAATAAGGTTAAAATAATTTTCCTTAGAAATATTTTTCATAGTCATAGGATTTTGGTGAAGAAGGGAATAGCTCATTTATAAATAACAGCAGTTAAATACCATCATCATATTAAAAGCAAAGGAATATTGGGAAT
The DNA here is from genome assembly GCF_000189635.1 of Tetrahymena thermophila SB210. Taxonomy (NCBI): domain Eukaryota; phylum Ciliophora; class Oligohymenophorea; order Hymenostomatida; family Tetrahymenidae; genus Tetrahymena; species Tetrahymena thermophila. The sequence goes on from NW_002476407.1 coordinate 366,444, forward strand.
TCTCATCATAGAACACAATCTAATAATCGTTACTAAAGTAGATAAGAAGGCAAAAGATTAAATCTTCCATAAATAGATTAAAATTTAATAAATGCAGGTACGTTTCCCCATTCTTCAACAGTAAGAAATTCTCAAAAAGCATATTTTAGTCGATAATAATCACCATTAGGTTCAAGTAATGAATTAGCTACCCCAAATTCGAGAACTCCTCGTATATAATACAATCGAAGAGACAGTTCAACAAGAATCAAAGATCTAGGCAACTCTATTTAAGAAAGATATAGTGATAAAATAGAAAAAATGAAATTGAAATATTCTTCCAAAAATCCTTTCTCATAAAATACAAACCTAGATGATGAATTAGACTCTCATAGATATCAACAATATCAACGTAAGTATTCATTAAAAAGTAAAAATTTAAAAATATTACATAAATATAGAGAATGATGGACAACAATACAACATACAAAGAAAGGAGTACCAGTAGACTATATAGTAAGCTGCTATTAATATTGAAGAGTAAAGATAAAAAATAAGAAAGCATGAAGAGTAAAGAGACCAAGAAATAATTAATTAAAATTATACTTATAAGGATTATAATAGAAGAAGCAATGATTTCTCTCCTAGATTTTCTAAATAGGATGGATAAAATAACTAAACTGGCAACGATATTTATGAACAAAACCTTTAGGATAATATTTTTAAGTAATAGAAAAATCAAAATGACTAAATAGATAAAGGATAAGGCAATTATCTTTATAAGGACTAAATTAGGAAGCTTTCAAGTTACAACTTAAAATTAAATACAACTGAAGAAAGAATTTAAAAAATTCTAACAAAAGAAGATTCTAATTTTTCAGAAAATTAACAAATGGTGAAATAATTTTCCTAAAGCAGTAAAATATCTAATAATGCTCATGATAATTTACATTAGCAGCAACCTAATCAAGTAAGAAGAGGTTCTTTACAAAATTTGGATGGCATAACAAATAAAAAGTAAAGATATTAAGATATTGATCATGTTAATATGAATCAACGAGATTTACTTAATGAAAATAATGGATTTACTTAAAGCGAATACAATCACTCTAATTCACCACCTAATAATAGCTTTAATTAAATCCCTAGGTCAGACTCTAAAGCTAAGCGCATATAATAAAATTATTACTATTAATAAGAACCATAAAAATAAATTAATGATAATTAAGAATTTGTAACTCTTCCAAATTCTTAACCCTAAACTCCTCAATAATACTAATAAAAGCAATATTAATAACAATTTTAATAGCATTAACAACAACAATAATAATAGCAGTAATAATAACATTATGATAATGATGATTTTAGTAGAAATCAGACAAGAAACGAAATCAATAATAGAGATAACTATACAAATGAAGATTTATTAAATGAAAAATATAATAATATGGGAAATACCTAAAATACAAATATTGATGATATTTACTAAAGAAAGAGAGAAAATGTTGTGAAGAGAGCTTAAGAAAAACTCCATTCTTTAAATGATAAAATGGAGACATTTGACCATGTAGGAGACCTTAAAATGAAGAAATTATATCATAATTTGAATCCTTAGATAATAGAAAACTTAAAAGCTCCTTAGCATAACCAATAACCAAGTTATAGATAGCAAAACAATCCTCAAATAATAGATACATTTGAGAATACTAGTGATATCAAAGACTAACCACTCTAAAATGAAACAAAACCTTAAAATTAAATTAAAGAAAACTTTCGTACTCCATAGAAGTAATAAATAACTGAAAATAATAGAAGTAATTCAAAAAGGAGAGATTCCATTTAAAAAGAGTCTGGAAATTTAAGATACCCTCATAAAAGTTAAAATACAACACTCATTGATACATTTGAAGGAGAAAAAAATAATATCTATAATTATCATAGTATGGTAAATAATCAAAAATAAATATCAAAGGAAAGTAGTAGATTTGACACGTTTGATAGCAAAATTAAAAATTAATAATCACTTAATACTGAGTATTAATAAAAAATGTCATTTTTAGATAAAAAACTTGCAAATCTTCAATAGCTAAAGGAAAAATAGAAAAAGTAATATTTTATAGAATCAGATAATCCAAGATACCATCAACCCAATAAAATAGAAGAGGAAGATGAGAGATACAGAAAGACTACTAATGACTTATATGATGAATAACAGCAATATTATTAATATGAAAATCCATAAACAAATTAAAATTATTATGAGCAAGATTAAAATTCTAAAAACTAATTAAATTACTCGCCTAAAGCTTAAGAAAAAAATATTGAAATAAAAAATTACAACATGGTTAAAAAGCAACCAGTCAAGACAATCAACAAAAATATGAATGACTTGGAGAAGATATAAAGTAACTTAGGAAACATAGAAAAGTAATTAGAATAGTTGAACTAAAAATACCATAAATATTAACCAAACCAATAAGTAGAAGAAAAAGATATGGAAGATAGGTTGTTTACATTTTAGGTTGATGAGCGCATTTACAAAAAGTTTAAAAAATATCTACCTTAAGATATCACTTAAAGAGCCAACTAAATTTAAAAATTTGAATAATTTAGCACTCAACTCTCTGACAAAAAAAAATATGAAGAATAGCAATAATTAGAAGATTATTTAGATAATTAAATTAAAAATTAGCTTCAAAAGTTCTTACCTTTAGATGTGAGCTAGAGATTATAAATAGAAAACGAAAGCTAGCTTTATTAACCCCTAGAAGCAAGTTAAAATATAGAAAAAAATCCTCAGCTTGAGGATTATATCAATAAAAAAATTTAAGAAAGGCTTATGGCTTATCTTCCTAATGATGTAATAGCTCGCATGAATTAAATACCTTAGGAAAACTAAAAAGTCAAGAAAAGTAATTAAAGTATTAATTGATATTTATTATGATTAATTAATTAGTTTAATAGTATTATACAATACTATATATTTTTATTTTAGATTTTTACTTCCTTTAAAAATAATTTCTAAATATTCATAATTCTTTTTTGGTATTTGTGTGTATATAACAAAAACGATTGATTACTTCTCTTTCTTTTGATATAACATATCCCCAAAAAGTTCATTTTAAAAAGATTATATTTTTATCATGTTAAGTAATTATTTAATTTTAAAAAGAAAAAGATAAATTGTAATAGTAAATGACTAAAGATTCAGATAGAGTTTTGCTGGAAAAAATGAGTCCTTAAGAGTAGGAAGAGTTTATTAGGTAAAAAACTGAAATTGTCAATGAATATAAAAAATAATAAGAATAACTTATTAATGAGTAATATAAGCTAACAGATGAGAAAAATATAGAACTTGAAAAGTAAAGGATTCGTATGTAGTTAAAATCAAGCGAAAGAATGGCTAGATTAGACTAAAATAATTAAAAAAAAATAGTTTAAAATAAATCAAATCAAAAAAATTAATATGAAAACTATTATAATGATATTGAATCAAAATCTTAACAATAACAATAATAAAAACAACTGTTTCAACAAAATAGATAAAGAAACTATGTAGATAGCTAAAGAAATGGTAGTAGAGGAGGTTAGAATAACATTCTTTAATAGATTGATGCTTCTGAAAGTTAATATTTAACCAATAACGAATAGTCTATAAGTCCTAGAAGCACTTTTTATAAAAATTCAGCTAATGATGAAAAAACACACTCTTTTTTTAAAAATCACAACTAAAATGGTACAAGTGTGAGACAGTATAATGGAGTACTGAGCTAAGAAAATGATGATAGTGAATCACCAAAAAAAGCTGAAGTATTTGGTAAATTAGAATAATATGTTTATAAACCACCTAGATCAAGATCAATTTCTCCTACTAGAGAATTAAATGAGTCAATAAATTAAAGTCCAGATAATAATACTAAATTAAATAAGTCATACATAGTTAAATAAAGAAATGGGACTAACAATTCTTTTCTTTCCAAAGGAAAATATTCATTATTTTAATAAAATAATTCAAATAATCAATCTCCAAACAATAATCCTTACTTGCTTTAAGACCCAAATCATAATTAAAACGTTTCTTTTCCTGCAAAATCAAGCATAGAAAATTAAATTGATGAAGTTGTTCCTAAATAATAGAATAATTAATCATAAAAATAGAAATCTTTAGAAAAAGTTCCTTCTTCTCTTCTGATTTCCAATTAATAAGGATAGATAAGATAGGAAAAAGCTCCAAATAAATCATATTAATTCAAAACAGTATAAGATTTTAATTTTGATCAATAGCAGGGTTACAATGATCAATCTAAAAAAGCTCTGTATTCACAACAAAAACTAGATCCTATGTCAATCAGTCTTTCTAAAAATCATAAAGAAAGAAATGATTAGTAATAATAAAATATTAAAGATGATATTATTAAAGACAATTAGAAATCAGAAAAAGACTTGAATGAAATCTAGGAGGATACCAAAGAAAATATTTCTACTATTCACAATAACAGTGGAATTATTGCAGGAAACAATTCACCCAAATAGTCACAGATAATAAATGGAAGTATAGCTGAGTTAAGATATCAAAACAGTCAATAATAAGAAGATGGTTAAAAACAATTAAAAGATCATTAAAAAAATAATCAATAACCAAATTAAGGTATCTATGATTAAGCTCACTATAATAAAGAAAAACAATAGAAAGAATCATTGAAAAATAACAAAAAAGAAATCCCAAATGAATAAAAATTACATCACGAGTAATAGTTAAACCAAAAAAATCATCCTAACAATTAAAATTAGCAGAGTCAATCCGAATAAAGACAGGATTTGACAAAAAATATGAAATAGTTTAATGAGCAGAGTAAAGATCAAGATATGTTCAAATCAGATCCATAAGTAACTAACCAAAATCAAAGTAATCACTTCATTGGTAATAATTAAAACTCGTAGCTCGATTTTACTGTTTAAAATAAGTATGATCCTTAAAAAGAAACATTTAACAGTTTATTTTAGTTAAGCTATTTAGATACACCATTTCAATCAAATATAAAAATGAAAGTGTACAATTTATAGAATTCTAATCCTATAGATTTGGATTGGGAATTCAAGTATATGTTATAAAACCTCACGCCTATATCTCCTAAGCTATTTTAAGGAACTACCTATACAAAAGATTAGGAGACAAGTTAAGTTAATGTGAGATAATCAACATACATCTCATACAATTATAATGCCTCTAATCTTTGTAAGGAATATTTCAAGGATATTCATATTCTTTATCAAATAAACAAAGTAAAAATTTTTTTAATTTTATTTCATTAAAATAGTTAATTAATTGATTTTTTCTTATAAAAGGAATTTAGATAGAATAGAGAGAATACACCATCACCTATATTGCTTTCTCTTCCAGTTTGCTTTGAAATAAATAAAAACTAGTTGGAGATAATGTGCGAAACGAGTAAATTTTTAAGTATGACAGAAATGATTAGGAGAAGAAAAAATCAGAGTGGTTAAGCTTACAATGAAAATGAGTTGGCTTTTATTTTTCATAGCATTTTAAAGAGTATCGAGGTATTTGAAAAGAAAGGAATTTTGCATAGCTATCTAACAACTGACAATCTCATTTACTGCATAGAGTCATATTCTTATAAGTTGTAAAACTTTTCATTAAGTTAGGCATTTAGTGCTTCAGATCTATCAAAGAATTAAAGGATTTATAATATATATTATAAATAGCCTTATATTTAGAATGAATAGAACTCATAAACGAATTCTAAATAATGTAATTTTACTCCTTTTTATGCTGACAGATACGCATTAGCCATCTCCTTTTTCTGCATATAATAGCTGATAGAACCTACTGAAATAAACTAAAATGTTATTTCTAGAGCTATCAAGTTAATGGAATAAAAGAAAGATAATGCATCAGTAAGTAATTAAGTAATTCTACATCTGTTAAATTTTTCAAATCAGCAACAATAAGATACTTATAGTGTTAATTAGTTTTGGAGCTAAATTTTTAATTTACTTGACAGTATTTAGCATATATAACCTGATGACGAAGAACTAGCTTCTGTAACAATATCAAATTTAGATAACTAAGCATAAGATAAAAAGCATAATGTTGAGTATAGATCAGAAAGTGTTATCAAATAATTAGCTGATCAAAGCTACACAACATTTTAATTTTCAAAAAGTCTAGATTTGTATATACAATTGCTAGAATTGCAAGAGCAAAAATATGGAAAAAATGATGAAAAGTGCATACCCACATTAAATAAAATTTGGAAAATATACTTTAGCAATAATGATTTCGAAAAAAGTTATATTTATTGTATTTAATATACAGAATTAGCTAAGCAAAACTATTAAAAACAAAAAAAATTGCATTTATAGTAAACCAAAAAGACATAGTTAACATAAATTGACAGCCAATAAAATACGGAGTAGATGTCAGCTTTCAACAAGCTGTAAAGAAACTTAGTCACTGATTTTAACTTGAGTGGTTAGCTTAAGTGGTAGCTTGATAAAAAATAAGAAGCAATAGGTGATTATGAAATGGCACTCTAACTTTAAATAGAAATTTATGGTGAAAATGAATACAATGTGATCAAAAATATTAATAACATAGGTGTGTATTATTCTAATATTAATTAAATGGATAAAGCTATTGAGATTATAAAAAACGCTATTAGTAAAATGGAGCAGTAGAATATAACAGATTAATTATATACATCTGCTTTGTATAATATCGGAAATCTATTGAGTGATAATGGGTAATTATCAGAAGCTCTTCCTTATCTAACTAAGTCTTACGAAATCAAAAAGAAAACTCTAGGTAATAACTAAGAAGTGGGTAAATTGGCTCATCTGATTGGTACGCTTCATTTCTAGCTTAAGAGCTATTAATAGAGTTTATCTTTCTTGGAGGAAGCTGTCTAAATTTTACAAAAGTTTTCAGAACCTGATGACTCAGAATATATTAAGTATAAAAGAAATTATATTGTCTCTCTCGTAAAAAATAATTTACATCAATAAGCAAATTAGTAAATAGAATCCATTCTTTAAGCTTTGTCTTAATCTACTTTTCAATCTTTTACAGAAACACCTTCATAGGTTTACTACGACTTGGGTAGTTTCTTGGAGAAAATACTTAAATATGACTATGCAAAATTATCATATGAATAAAGTATTAATTAATTGAAGTCTAGTAATGTTGAATAAGATGATGCAACATTACAGGCTTGTCTAAAACGAATAAATTCTTTGTAAAATAAAATAGAAAATTAGTAAAAATCAGATTTAAAAAGTTAGAATTAGGAAGATTAGTAACAAATTGTGTCAGATAAAATGGCAGAAAATAAGTAAAATAAATAACAAGATTAGAAATAAGTTGTGCAGCAATAGATAATAGAGAATAAGTAAAATAAATAGTAAGATTAGAAATAAATTGTGTAAGGTAAAACAATAGTAAGTAGTTAGAATAAATAGCCTGATTCGAAATAAGCTGTGTAAGATAAAATGGAAGAAAATAATTAAAATAAGTAGCAAGACTAGAAATAAAATAACCACTAGCTTGAAACATAAATTAATAAATAAGAGCATAAAAGTATTGATTAAAATATTATTAATAATCCCTAATCTTTATAACCAGATAATAATCATGCTGATATAAAACCAAAACAAGCCCAATAAGAAGCAAATAATTAAAATATAAACAACATAGTGATAAATGATAACAATTAAAATAAGAAAGAAGTGAATAGTAGTAATCTTAACAGTAATAACAATAAAACTAATAACAACAGCCACAGTGATAACAACAATACTAATAGCAACAAAAATATTATTGCTAATAACAATAACAATATTAGCACCAATAACAATAATAACAACAAAAATAGCAATAGCAGTAATCATATTTAATCATTTAGCAACATTGTTTTTGATGATAATAAAAACAATTAATAACAATAATAAAACTTGAAAAATTCAACTAACAATAATTCTAAAGATGTAAATTAGAATAATTAGAATACCTCTATTCCATATTAACTTAAGGTTTCTAGTAATATTAAATAAAATTAAGCTATAAACCAGGATAAATAAACATAAGATGAAGCAAATAAATAGGGTGATTCACAAATAGCAAATTAAAATCAACACAATTAAATTAAAACTGATAAAAATAAAGACTCAAATTAAGGAACAAATAATCAATAACCAAAAATTTGAAAATATAGTTATTAAAGTTCTTAAAAATAGGTCTAAGTTTTATGTTTTGATTTGGTTTGTCTCAAAAATTATAATTTGGGATATGTTTGTTTAATAAACAAATAAAACAAAATAATATTATCAATACTATTTTTAAATTATACTGTTTATATTTTAATGTTAGAATAAGTTTATTATGATGTTTTTCATAGAAATAATTTATATAATAAAAAATATAAAAATTTTCTTAAATATTTGTTTTATTTCATTGTTTTGATAAAATATATTTAAATAATAACTATGAATCTTTTATTCAGTTTGGCTATCATAAAAAGATGTAATCAATAGTTTTACAATTTTATTATATAATAATAATTCAATAAATAATTTTTAGATATTCAAAAAATAGCGCTCAAATAAAGAGTACACAAGCATTGAAATACAAACAATAGTCATAGATAATAATTATAATAAATAAAGGAAAATTAGATTAAATTAAAAATGGAAGAACCTAAAGATAATTACAAGCAAAAGTTTGAAATATTAAACGTAAGATATTTGAATAAGGGACATCCATTTTAAATATTATTTCATTTTTATTAATAAATAGAAATTGTACAAAAATTTAGAACACACCTGTATAGAAACGCAAACTAAAATTGAATATATGAATAAAAAGAAAGACACTCTAAAAAAGAAAATAGATTTTTTAAAATTGCAGTTAAATAAATTAGTAATTAATTTGTTTGTTAATTGATAAAACATTTTAATAAAAGCATATTTACTTATTTTTCTTAAAAATAGAATGACATTTATGATGATTATCCACAATAATGAACAATTAATATTTAAAAATGGAATAGTTTCTTCTTTCAAAAGATATAAAAATATATTATATAAATCAATTTAACCAAAGCAGCTTTCTTTTAAATAGTCTATTATTGATTTAATAAACTATAAATATAAAAATACTTAAATTTTTCAATATTTTATCCTTTGCTCTGTTAATAGTAATTAATATTTATTGCACATTAAGATTTGTTTGAATTTAAGATAAAAAGATTTTTATATAAAATTAATCACATTTTTATTTAAATTGAAATAGTTTTTTGTATGAAATTTTAACTTTTTTATATTTTAAGTAATTAATATATTTTATTTTATTGCATTCATACACTGAAATTAAATTTGGAATTTTAATGAATAAATGTAAAAATTATTTTCGAGAATATTTACTATGATCCATAAATATCTCAAGCAATTTCTTATACTTGTGCTAAAAATTAAATTTATACTGATGACGATCAAAAATATTACAAAATATTACATAAGATTAGATAGTATGCAAATTGCAAGTAAAAATACTTCAATTTTAAAGCATCAAATAAAGTGTAAATGTTTTCAAACAGACTTATGCAACTTAGTGAGTCATTGATTGTACGTTTAGTGGTTTTGATTGGTTAAAGGAATATTATGAAAATTCTTTTTCTATTTTTATCAAATTTCGCTAAATTAAGTAAAAATTTGGATCAATATTATGATAAAAGAAAAAATACTAAAGATATATTATCATAATTTCTGATTAAGTTAAATAAATAATAAATAAAAAATTTTAAGTAAATTTAAAAACTACTAGCAGTATGAGTGTTTTAAAAAAACTATAAGAAGTTTTTGATATAAATGAAGTAATTTATTTTTATTCTCCACTTGCAAGTTCTGCCTTCTTTTTATATACTCAAATTTTATTTTTATTACCTAAAGTCTACTTTGAGTGGTTGTGTTGATATTATTTGCATAGAGTAGCCTGATAAAACTCTTAAGTCCTCTTCTTTCCATGTTAGATTTGGAAAGTTCAAAGTACTTAAAAGCAATGAAAAGATAGTTACTATCAAGATTAATGATATAATTCAAAAAGTTACTATGAAGATGGATTCAACAGGAGAAGCTTATTTTGAAGATATTGTAATCAATTTTCATATCTATTTTTTAAATTAAAATTAGCAAAACTCATTTAATATTACTTTATTCTAAAAAAGAGAGATGAAAGCGCTTTGGAAAAAATATTTAATGCAGGTCTTTCATCAGATGATGCGTTTTCAGATTATGAAAGTATTTCCAAAATGTATATCATTTAAAGTAACAAATATACATAATTATATAGTACCAAATATGTAATCAGATGATGAAGGTGCATTTGACAAAGAAAAGATAAATGAACAGATAAGCAGTAAATAAAATTCAATTTATAATGAGTTTATAGCATTATAAACGTTAATAAAAGAAAATTAGTATAGGTTTGATGATTTAGTTTCTCCATACAAAGACGTAAAAGAAAAAGAAAAAGAAGGAAAGTAAGCAAATAACATAAATGTCAGTAATTAAGGATAGCAAACTAAGGAAAAGGAGGTATCAGCTCTACCTTAAAATTAAAATTAACCTGAATAGAAGAAAGGAGGATTTTGGCATTCTATTTTTGGTGGTAGAAAGAAATAAGAAGATAGTATAAGTAATCAGACTAGTAGAAAAAATTCAGAAAATCCTACTTTAGAAGAGCTACAAAAAATTACTTAAGAGTAGGTTAAAGAATAGAATATAAGTGAAGTAAAATAAGAAGGATCTACTTAACTGCCAAGTTCTTCATTTAATTCTAATGGTGTAGCTTCAAGTGATATCGAAAGCGAAGTTGATAAATTTGTTATCAATGACGAAATTTAGGAGCGCAGTAAAAATTAATAAAAGAATCAAAATATAAATAATAGCAAATCTTAAGTCAGTAATTCTAATAGCTTGTAATTCAAAGAAGATAAATATAAAATGAGTGAAGTAGTAGAAAATTTAGAAAAAAAGAAGCCTTCTCCTTCTATGGAAAAGAAATCATCTACTGAAGGAGTAAGTGAAACCTTAGAGAGAAAAGAAAGTTAAAAATAATTAAACACTAATTAGAGCCAGACAAATACCTAAAATTCAGAAAGTAAATTATAATATAATAACTACCCACCATTAAAACTATTCAAAAGCAATAATTGAAACTGTTTGAAATTTTTTTCATATTTAAAAAAAGAGGATAAAAAGAAAGATGGAAAAGATTAAAATAAGATTGAGATGAAAGATCTCATTGATTAAAATAAAGATCTTAAAGATTTAATATCTTCAAAAAAGCAAGATAAATAGTAAGTAGCTTAATAGGAGGCTGGTAAAATCTAAGAAGTTAAAGAAGAAGGAAATGAAGAGGAAGAAGATGAAGAAGAAGAGGATGAAGATGAAATGGAAATAGGTTTATCACTTTGCAATAACGTTTAGCAGAAAAAAGGTGAAAATAAATCATTAGATTAGTTATTTGAAGATTATAAAGTTACTTATGAACAATTCAGTTAAGATCCAGTCAAGGTTAAAATTTATTTAAAGTCTTTAAATTAACTTAGGTAATTTGTATCTAAAAATAGATTTTAAATGATAAAAATCTTTTGCTTAAAATTGGATATCATTTATATCCCTTAGAAATTGCTTCCACAATTCTTATTTGTCGTTTGGCATTCAAATAAGAAATCCCTGATAATGTTCTACAAAATATGATTAAGCAATAAAAAAAGAAATCATCTTCTGGTTTCTTAGATTTCTTTTTCCGCCGTAACAAAAATGAAAGCACTCCACAGTAGAAGCCAGTAGAAGTAGAGCATACTTAGCAGAAAGATAAAACCCTCAAAAAAGATATTTCTAATTTACAGTTAAATTCAGGAGACAAAAATGATTAGTAAGTATCTAGCCCAATACAATCCCCAAAAAGTGCTGATAATCTTGATATAAATAAAGCTAGAAAAAATAGTGATGAACTCTCAGTTGTGAGTGATTCTAACTCAGTATTTGGAAAATAAAAAATTAGAAAAACATTTAGACCAAAATCAGATATTCTCAAATCTTTTAATTTAAAACCTGGTGCTAACAAAATTAGTTTCACAGTAGTAACTAAATTGCTAGGAGAATAGACATTGGAAGGATATATTTATTTATGGTAGAGCAATGTCTAAATTGTAATTTCAGACATAGATGGAACAATCACCAAGTAAATTTTATATTATTTCAATAATATTAATAATAATAAAAAATTATTATAATAAAGATCTGATGTACTTGGCTAAATTATGCCTATGCTTGATAAAGATTGGACTCATGAAGGCGTCATTAGTTTATATTAAAATATAGTCAAAAATGGCTATTAAATTTTATATTTAACTGCAAGAGCTATTGGGCAAGTAATTAATTAAATTAATTGATCTAATCTATATTTTAAAATATTATAATTAAAGTCGGAGTAAACCAGAAAATTTATCTATAATGTGAAGCAAGAAAACGTCAATCTCCCTTTAGGACCTGTAATAATGTCATCTGATAGATTACTTAAATCTTTTAAAAGAGAAGTTATAGACAGAAAACCTGAGGTTTTTAAAATTGCTGTTTTAAGAGAAATTTAGTCTTTGTTCCCTAATAAAAACGTCTATTATGCAGGATTTGGAAATAGAGAAACAGTAGAATCAATTAATTTAATTTATAAAGTTAAATATTTTTTATATTAAAATAAAGGATGCTGTAGCCTACAGAGCAGTTTAAGTTAGTATTTAAAAAATTTACATTATTAATCCAGCTTCAGAGCTTCACTAAATAAATAACACTTTCAAAAAAAGGTAAGGATTTAAAAAGTTTAATATAAATTTATTTTATTATTTTATTTATTTAAATAAATAAATAAATTTTTTATAATTGAAAAGCTATTTATAGTTAAATGATATGGTTGATTAAGTATTTCCTCCCATCAAGCAGGAAGAAGATTAAATTTAAGAAGAATATAATTCATTTAATTTCTGGAAAATAAAACCACCAGCTGTTGAAGATATTAACTAACTATTAAGCGAATGAAATTATTTAATTAAAATAAAAAAAAATCTAATAATTTAATTTTAAGTATTTAACAAATTTGTTTGTTGATTTTATTAATTTAGCTGAAATAAATTATCATTTTTTTTTTTTCAAGTAAATTAATATTAAATTTTTCAAAGCTTCATTACTTTAAGCAAAAATTACAAAAACTATTTGCTTAAACATTTAATCTTTAAATTAAGATTTTATTTATTTTACTATCTGATCGATTCAAAAATTATTTAGTATTTTTATTTCTAAAATATTTCATTTTTTTATTTATTAAATAAAATATTATTTAAAAAAAATTTTAACACAAAAAATAATTAAAATTATAAAAAGCTAAATTATCTTATTTTTTAATGATTAATAAATTTATTTGCTATTTTTGAGGATAATAAATAAAATTTTATTACTTTAAACAAATACAAAAGCTTTAATACATCAAGTAAAAAATATTTTTTTTAGAAAACATTAATTCAATAAATTAAAAATAGCAATCATAATTAATTTACTATATTAATTATTTAGTTAAATTTATCTAAATATTCATAAAACTTGTTCTTAATCATTGACTTATTAATTTATTTTAAAATCAAAAATGTTTTTGTTTTTAATATTGGCCATTCTTTTTTGTTGAAATAATTATTGTTATTATTATTATCTTAGTTATATTGTCAATTTTATGCCAAAATATTTTTTGAATTGAAAGAAATACTTAAATTTTCAATGTTATTATTAAGAAACATCAAAAAAAGTTTGATAAAATTTCAAATTAAAAGATTTGTAAAATTTAGATAAAATCTTTGTATCTTATTTTAAAATATTAAATGGATAGCTCTTAAAAATAAATTAAAAGAATTAAGAAACTTTATAATATTCTTTACGAATTAAATTTTTTTAGGTCTTTTGTTATACAAGATAAATGCAATCTCCCAAACTACATAGATCCAAATTAGTTTACTGATGATGATGAATAATAAGTAACTCATTATTATTATTATTATTATTATTTTTATTTCATCTTTAAATTGAAATCAGAATTTTCTAACTATTCGTAAGTAAATAGGAAATACTATCTGAGTTTTTGATGCCATTTATTAAACCAGGAGATAAGCATTTAGATCTTATTGAATTTCTAATTAAAAAGTATTTTAAAAACTTACTTAAACTAATTTTAGAAAATATTTAAAAAGCTATAAATTCATAATAATATTAGGATTTCCAAAGATACTTTTGAAAAATGTGTGCTTTATGAAGATGACCCTTACGAGTTTAGAGTTAAAAGTATATTTTTTATTAAGCTGTATTGATTTATATAAAAGGTCATTTATTTAAATCTTAGGAATTAGAATTATGTCAAGTAGATTAGGAATACTAGGATAGTCTAAATTTTCAAAAAATTTAAATTTTAGTAAAGTAATTGAAGGAAAAAGTGGTGTAGAACCTAGTGTGAAATTTATTTATGAATTGTCTAAATTAACTAAGTCGATATTGAAAACAAAAAGATAAGAGAGAGAATTAACTCATAGATAGCTATTTTTAGAATGCACTTATACTATGGTTGAATTGTTTTTTATATAAAGAAATTTATTTAACAAAAAATATAAATAGAATAACCTCATAAATGTAGATATAAATCCTTTTTCAGTTGATTTTCCCATAGAAAATGAATTACTGCAGCATGACGATATATAATTTTATGTAAACAACATCGAAGAAGAGGTAAACAAAGATAACGAGCTTTTAGAGGGAATTTAAGCTGAAAGAAGCAATAATCAATAAGACGATGAATAGTCATAATTAATGGATGCATACATAAATTAAATAGAAAAAGATGTTCTAGAGTCATTTGAGCTGTGTAAAGAAGATTTAGCAAGTTATAAAAATTAGTTAGACTTCCTTAAAGATTAAATTCTAAAGTAAATTTAAATATTATTTGTTTTAAATTAATAATTTTTGAAAAGGATATTTGATTTAGGTAGGAAAGAAACATCAAAGCTACAAAAAAAGATTTAATAGCAAGACTTCGATAAGTAAGATGAAAAAATCATTACTATAGACTCTAAATTTTAAAAGATTTATAGAAACTTGCAATAAATTTAAGATTAGCTTATAACTTGTAACAATAAATATCACATTGATGATAGACTTTAAAATTTAGTAGAAAAAATTACTTAATTTGATTAGGATTTGAAATAAAGTAATAATGACTAAGTCTGAATAGTAATTCAGGTTTTATTTTAAGAAAAATTAAATTTTTGGTTGATTATTTGATAGAATGAATGATTGATTGATAATAATTTTATGTGTCATAACAAGTTAGTTAGAACTTAATTTGAAGACAAAATAAAATAAATTTTACAGATAGTTTAATTAAATTAATTCATACATTATATTACTCGCTAACTACACTTATTTCAGATATAATTTCTTTAAATGCCTATTTTTTAATTTTAAAGTAAAATTGATATTTTATATTGTTAATTTTTAAAAGTAAATTTAAAAAATTATTTATTTTAAGTATTAATAATTAATTATATAATTTTATTTATTTCATTTTTATATGTTTAATTTTTTATGAAAATGAATACCTTAAATTCTTATAATGAAAGAGCAAATTGGTCGTGGATTACTTCACCTGTACTAGTTTATACAGTTAGCTCTAATTTAACATAAATTTTATTAATTTCTTTGTTTTTTTGGTCACTTAAAAAGGAACAAACATTCCATTTCATATCTATCAACTTTCCTAAATTTATCATTTTAACTATATTTTATTCCTTTTATTTATTAATATAAACTCTTTAATTCAATCATTCATTTATTATCTTTAATAATCTACATTTATTTGTGATTAGAATAAGCTCACAAAGATAGACATTCTCTCTTCATCAATCATTGTATTTTCTTTCAAGAAACTCTGCATATTTTTTGCAGTGAGACCTTTCTTAGATCCAAATCTACATTAAATTTATGATATTTTGAAATTACGAATCTTGCCAATTATTTTATAATCTATACCTTGAAATATTTACGAAAGAGTCCAAAACAGAATGAACTTCTTCCTCTTTTAATTCAGGTGCTTCAGTCAAGCAGAGCTTTATATATTAATAAGAAAATTAAGATTTTTTAAAGCCTAAATTATCTTATTTTACCTCAGTTAATTAGGTTTTTTCAAATTCATTATTCTAATTCTTTGTAAATTTTATAATCTACTCAATCTAATAATTATAAATGTTCAAAATAAAAAATTAACATTTTATTTCTATTTTTTTAACATTTAGATTTACTATATAAATAAATAGTGCCTTAGGTATTTTGTTGCTAATATTGATACCTCTAATAATGTCTATGTTTAATGCAAAATTTTCCATTTTATTTAAACCTATTTTTTTTATTACTTCTTTTTCTTTTATAAAACAAGTGAAATCTTCAAATTAATTTTTGTTATATTTGTAAAAAGATTTGGAATTAATTAACTAAAAAGACCGATCCGAAATTAGTAAATAATTATTTTTTATTTCGTATCCAATCGATCATCATTTAGATAGATTTAAATCATTTTCACTCAAATAATAGAATATCTTTTTATTTCTTTAATTATAATTTCTTTCCCTGGTATTTAACTTAAATTTTTAGCTTTTTTGCAGCAATTTGTAAATTAATAAATTTTATGTTGGCTAAAATAATTTGCAAATATTTACTTAAAAATTATAAACTAAAATTTTTATTTGTTATTAATAAAAACTAAAAATCATATTATTAATTAAGAGATAAGAATTATTTGGAGTTTGTTAAAATATTTCATAAATCAAATAATAATAAACATTCAAAATCAATCCTTTTGAAAATACTAACATTTATTTTTAATGAAATTTAATTTAAGGCTAGAGTCAAACTGAAGAAAAATCTTTACTTAGCAAATTTTATCTGTATATTTTCAAAGAGAAAAGAATACTTTTAGAAAACTAAAGAAAAATTAAAAACTTCTGAAAGCTTTTAATTAATTAATATTTTGAAGAGGAGTTTAATTTAGAGTAGAAATAGGATTAAGAAAAATGTTTCTTTTAAAAAAAGTAGGTTAAGCCTTATGTAAAAATACCATTAATGTGGTTAAATAGCAACCCTTGCAATAACAATCAAAGCAAATGATTCAAAGCTCATTTGATTTTAATTCTTTGATATTTATGCCTTACTAAACTTTTGCTTTTGCATAATTCCCAAAAATGTTTAAGACATAATACAAAAAAGGTAGATTAAGCTCTAGATTTAGAACTAAAAGTTCTACTTGGAAGAGAGGCCCTAAAACTGTTTTAAAAGCTCACAAATAATCAAATCATAGTGCTTTATTGAAGAGAATTAGAATCGTAATATTTTAAAATATCTTTATTTTAATATTTAGATAATAAATTTTTATTTATCATTACCAAATTGGTTTTTGCAAAAATAGATATTAGTATATGACAACTTTAACAAATTAATATAAAATATGAAAATTTTAAAATTTGAATATAATTTATTTTAAAAATCAATAACAGGTTGGTCCTTCTTGGGATAGAAAATTGAAGTTTAAGAGTGCTAATCATCGCCATTAATTGAGAAAGAAAAGTAGAGCTTGTTTAAAGTAATATCAAATTATATATAAAATCTAAATAAGATTTTTTAAAGCCAAAATAAAAACAATAAAATCATAAATTGATATATAGAGAAATCATTTACTTGAAAAAAATAATTTATTTATGACAGATAATATTTGATTCAATAGAAAATTTTATTCTATCAAATTTAAATATTTATTTTAAAAATGAATCATAGATAATAACTTAATTAGCAATAAATATCATAATTTTAAAACTAAATTGGTTGATTATTCTTCATACTACTTTGCTTGAATAATTACTCTTTTTATAAGAAAACATGTTTTTAAATAATATCTTAAAATTAAAATTATAGGAGAAAGAGAAGAGCTAGATATGCTCACCCTACCGATTTTAAAAGACTTAGAAGATTAATTCCTTCTCTTAAGAAGGCTAGCTTCAAGAATAACCATTGAAGGGTTTAATAATTATTTAAATAAAATAATGCACCAAAATATAAAATATTTAGTTAGTCAGCAAACATTTTTGTAAATGGTTTTTAGTTTAATATACTTGAAATATCTTACAGTAAATAAATAAATAAAATTTTATTTTTATAATAATAATAAAATTTAAAACGTCTTTAAAATTTTATCTTATCAATTCATTTTATTTTTCATTTAATTCTTTATTTATCTTAATTAAATGATTGTAACCAACACATTGTGTAATAAATTAGAGAGTAGTAAGTGTATTATATAAAATAATAAGTTTATATTTTTAAATTTTATAAAAGATTTATTCATTCCCTCATTAGTATTTTCTAAAATGCAGCAATCTTATAATATTTAATTTTTAAGAATATCTTTTCAATATTCATTTTAAAGTGTTATAAAATGTGTAAATATTTAATTAATTTAATATAATTTGAAATTTTGTTACTTAAATTGATAAAATTTTATCCTCATAACTAAAATTAAATAATTTTAAAAATATTATGCTATCAACTAATTTTTATTTTTTTATTTAATTATTCATTAACATAATTAAATCTTAGTTAAATGATTGTAACTAATACTTTTTGTTGTAATTTAGAGAGTAAAAATATATTAGATAAAATAACAAATAACTATTTTATAATTTTATAAAAAGATTAATTCATACATTCACTTTTTTGTTTTTTATAAAATGCAAAGTAAATAAAATCGAATTTTATTATTATTATTATTATATTTATATTTTAAGAATATCTTTTTAATATTCAATTCAAAGTATTACAAAATGTCTAAATTTATTAAGTTTAAAAAAATTGAAATTCTGAAACTTAATTAAATAGATAAAATTTTATACTGATAATTAAAATTATATAATCTTTAAAATTTTATTCTATCAACTAATTTTTATTTTTTCATTTAATTCTTAATTAAATGATTGTAACTAACACTGTGTGTAATAAAATAGAGAGTAAAGAATATATTAGATAATATAATAAATAAGTGTTTTTAAATTGTGTCGTAAGATAAATTCATTCATTCGTTTATTGATTGATTCATTTTTTATAAACTGCAGCAAACAATACTGAGTTTAATTCTTATAATATATCTATATTTAGCATACCTTTTAATTATTATTTTCAAAGAATTAGAAATTATAATTCAAAATTTAATTAAATTTACCAAATGCAAATGGCCTTATTATTAGAATATCTTTTTAAGAATCATACGGCTTGTATTTGATTGATTTCATAGATGGTTCGAAGTCATTTGAAAATATAAGTTGCTGATACATAACAAGATTGTCAGCTATGCTTTTTTCTCTTTTTTATTTGATAGAGAATTGTGGGAATATAATATTTTTTCCATCTTCTATTGGATTCAATTCTTATACAACTATTTTCCTCTCTCCTAGATCTTTGCATAAGCCATCAAAGTCTTTTTGTTGCTAGTCATTTTCTTTTTTTTGTTAAAAGCTTATGTAAAACAAAATATCTTTAAACTACTTTTTTAATTTACCCATTTAGACAATAAAGAAGAAAGTATTGGTGTGATGAGTTTCTATCAAGTAAATAGGATGGTACATAAACTCAGAATTAGTTTAATATATACTGGAATAGCCTAGCATCTTTATTTTTTTATTACAATAATTTTTAATATATGAATAAGTATTTAAATGTAAAATACAAAGTTTATTCTGACATAAGGCAATTCATCTATCTAAATTTATTATGAAGAATTCCATCTAAAATACTGTTCTGTATTTGAGTAATATATCTTTTCATAAAATCAAATTTAATAATATTAATTATATTAGGTTAAATTTACTTATTTCTTTTCCTTAATCTTATCAGAATAGTCAAAAATACTATTTAATCTACTTAAGTAATCGTTAAGATCACTTGCTGTTGAGTACTCAGAATGCTTAATGTCCTTTATCAATTCATATTCCTTACTTAAATTTTCAAATTCTTAAACTTTTTACCAGTCACACTCTATACTTTAAATCTCTTATTTCAGTTCACCTTTCTGGATATCAAATAAAAGTGCTATATTCACAGAACCATTATTAATAAAGTTATTTTCTAATTTTTATTTAATAATTCTTTTTTTAAGAAATTTATATTTAAAAACTTACCTTAAGACTGAGGAGTAGCTGAAGCTTATTCACCTTTAAGTGTTATACAAGACTACAACTCATAGAACACAGGCTCGATCTACTGAAGCTACTACTTTTTAGGTTAGTTCTATGGTCTTTTGCAATCTATTTAATAATTAAATATAATATAAATATTTTTATCTTAATTTTCAATTTTACAATATAATTGGGAATCGTAATCGTCTTGGTATTCAACTTGAGTAAACTAATTTTATTTTATAGCAGACTCCATTCTCTCATTAACTCCAAACATAAAATCATCCCTTTCGAATGTAACTAGAGCAATTAATATTTCAGAGCATGGATCATTTTGGAATAAAAACTTCTTTACCTGATCAAGTGTTTTATCAAATAAGAAAGCATCTTATTCTAAGCTTAAATTTTATATTGAGAAATGTGATATGATGAGTTTTCTTTCATCAAAATTGTATTTATCAATATGAGTTATTAGCAAACCTTTTTTGGTGTAGTCCCTAAAATAGATAAAAAATACATTTGTCTCTTGCTATATTTTTATTTCAGTAATCACTTCAATTTGGTCAAAAGGAAAGCTTTTTAAAAAAGGATTTTCTTCATCAGTACTTGCTTTAAATTCTTCGAAGTAATTTTTAATGAACAAATGCAGCTATTCTTCTGAAAGCATACATGGTTGTATTGAAATTTCCTCAAGCTATTTAGTTTTGTTAAATTTAGAAGGTAAATTTTTTATTTTTGAATTCTAGGGAGAGTTAAAGGCTGATCCACTTGGACTATTACCAGTATCAAACCTCTTTTTTTAACTAAATGAAGGCTAAAGAGATCTTTGTCTTAAATTAAATCTTGATAACGGTGTTTTTTCATTTCCCATTTATTAATTTGAGTTAGAAGCCGAACTTTAAGTTTTTAATGTTTGTCTTTTAAACTTTAAACTCTTTAACTTCATCAAGCTGCTACTGCTTACGCTGTTACTAGTGTAATTGATATAAATTAAAAGTTCAAATTTAAAATATTTTTAAATCAATTATTTATTACCTGTTATGTGACAAATACTACGTAGCATTTGGATTGAAAAGAAGAAGTTGCTATTGTTTCTCATTTTCTTCACTAAATTACAATTCTTTTTAGAGTCTATCCTACAAATGCTCTAATCTCTTTTTTGCAAGCTTTGGAATGAAATGGGTAATTTGGTAAGGCTTATTGTTATCACTGATGGTAAGATTCATGAGAAAAGGATCTATACCAGTTGAAAAATTAAAATATTCGCTTATGCTTCTATCACTGTATTCTATTAAATCTGTTTATATCTAAAAATTAATTTATTTTTACTATAATTAGAGTCAGTAATAATAAAAAAATATTCAATACTTTTAGGAGGTAATTATCATTATTATGAATGTAAGCTATGATAAATGATTATTTTTTATCATCAACAAAGCTTGAAAGATATAATTAGAGACTATCTTTCCACTTACAGATACTCTCTACTACGTATAAAGTAATTTATCTTATATGCACCAATAACTTTGAAATCTAAAATATTAAAAATTTAAGCTTATAAAAATTTTCATTTTAATAGTTCAAACCTTTTCAACTATATCGATTCTATGTTTTGTTTCTTAAACTTATTCATATTCGTTGACACAATCTTCTAATTCTTAAATACTTTGTTCTCTTTAATCAATATACATCATACATTATTGTATATTGCTTTAGTTATTCTTAACTTTTTGTATTTCTTTTTGAATAAACCCTACTGCTTAATCTTTTGGAATATGCCTCAATAATTCAGCATAAATTTCTCTATATTTTAAAATTAAAAATTAACTTTTTCTACATATATTTGTTTGATATATTTTACTTATGATGCATTGGTATATTGAATAAGCTCCATTCATCCTTTAGCTATTAAAATAATTCTTCTAAATACATTTTAAGACTATACTGTGTCATGTGTATGTGTTGAGGTAAATTAACTTAAGGCTAATATTTTCTCAAAACCTATCTCTTAATTTCTAATGCTTAAACTAATTATTTAGTCAAAACGTTACTAGATTTGAAATTTATATTAAAATATGTTTTACGTTACTGATTTCTAGGTGAAAGTAGACTATAAGTATTACTCATTGCACTTAAAGGAGCTACTTAAAATGAGCTTTAAGGTTTAGGTGGAAATTAATTCTGAGAATGATAATTTATCTAATTACTAATAAAAAATTGTGATTTTGTAAAGACTCTATTGTTTTTAAATAATTTTAATTTCTTACTTAGAAAAACTTCTTGGATAGTAACCATCTTAGTTGATCTTTTCTATATTTTATATTATGGATTTAATTAATTAAAATAATATGTAGATTTACAAAAATAATATTTATAATTTTTCTAAATAATTGTATACCTAAATGCCTTTCCTTTAGTTTCCTATATTGAGGAGTCATTTCTTTAGCAACTATTCTATCATTCCAACCATGTTCCTTATTAAACAATAAAAAAACTTCGTTTTGCACTCATAAATTTGCTTTTAATTCTATTCCTTTAAAAAGATTATTAAAAATAAAATACTCTTTAAATCATGTGATTCATAACAATAAGGTTGCTATGTTACTATTTAGAGTCAAAAAAGCTACTTTGACCTTAAGATTTAGGAGTACTAATCATGGCTATATTGTTTTTATATAATTTATTAACTTGCTAAAGGAATTCGTAATAAATAACTATCTTAGATACTATTATATACTTTAAAATTAATTATGTTTAATATTGAGTTAGTTTTAATATTATTAATCACTGAAATAATAATAAATATAATAATTATTATCATTTTACAAAATAAACACAATATTTCACAATTTAATTTTTACCAAACAAATGCAATTATTAAGCAATTATAATTAATTTATTAAAACTTATAATTTTATATTTTGCAATTTATTAATTAGTTCTTACTCTTAAATTTATAAAAAAACATTTAAGAACAAACCACAGATAATATTTATTTAAATAGTATTGAACCATTTTTAAAATGATTAACTTTATGATTGTTGTCTTTTAAAAACAAAAAAATAGCAACTAAGAATACATTCACAAAAATACAAAATATTTAAATTAAATTAAAAAAAATAACAAGTAAATAGTAAAAATTTTTAGGAAAGCTCAAATTAAAAAATTTTTATAATTTTTTTGAAATGATATTTTTTAAATAAAAATAATTTTTGCTTTATTATCAATTATTTAAAATATGTTCTTCATTTTTATACATTTAATATAAAAATTTGAGAATAATTTAAACAAAATTTTTTGATAAAACTATTTTCAAATTTATCTAAATTGATATTAAAAAGCAAAATTTTACCAATTCTTTCTTTAACTAACCAAAAAAAGGAATAAAAAAACTTACAAAAAATAACAAAATTCTCAAATAAAAATTATAGAAATAAATTCAAGATTTTTTTAAGAATAGTATTTGATGTTTTTATAAGATAATATTGTACTAATTCTGTCTTTTAACCAACCTAAAAAAGTAATAAATAAACTTAAAAAAAGCACATAAAGTTAAAGTAAAAGTGATAGAAATAACAATTAAAAATATTTTTTAGAAATATCAATTATTAATAATTTTAAAAGACTTTTAATTGATAAAATTTAGAATATAAATATGATTAGCTTATTCATAATTTTTGATATATTTTTAATCCTTTTTAAGAAGAAATATTTTTAGAATAAATTAAAGAAGGAATCTGTATCCTGTCATACATTTTAAATTAACCTAAAAATTATCAAATTGCATTAATAAAAATATTAAAACAAAAATATTAGATAAAATTAAATTTATTTTAAGACAAATTAAATTTAATTTAATATAAAATTTTTTAAACAGTAAATTTTAACATAAATAGTTTTAATTTATTTACAATTATTTATGAAATTTTTTAATTTTAATTTAAATTTGTTTTTTATAAAGTAAATTATATGGTTTTTCATTCTAAAGTATTATCCAAATACTGTGTTATTATTTATTAACATATTTGATATATTTGTTTGCTTGAATCATACTAAAATTCATTTAAATATTCTAATTAGTGGTACTTTTATAGGATTGTTTTTATGGGATTTTCTGTATATATTAATGGCTGTTACTACTATATTTTATCTCCAGCATACAAGAAATGCTAAAGTAAACATAATTGTAATAAGATAGTTTATTTTTAGAAGTTTTGAGTTTAATTAAAATAATTTTAAAGCAATTCTGTCGAATTAGCTATTTCAAATATTTCATTATAATCTTAGATTTCATCCATAAGTATAACATATGATCTAATGACGTCTAGACAAGTACTATAAGATTATTCATTCTACTCAGACTATAAAATCTTGATTAATTTATTACATAGTTTAAATTATTTGCATTTTTAAAGACATTCATTTCCTGAAAGCAGAATATTTAAAAGAGTCAAATATATTTTTTAATCAATATTAATGTCAACTTTTTCATCAAGACAAGATATCATAGCATTTAATAAGAAAAACTCGTTTATATTATCCTAATTATTCTATTAAATATCTTAAAAATCAAATATGAGTCTATATATTAAACTCTCATTTTCGTCTATGCTTGTAACACAGCTTACTATATCAATAATTTCAGAAAACAATAAATAATTGTTACTATATTTCTTGGCTTAATCTTAAATCAACTATATATAATCATTTTCATTATTAAATACATTTACAAAGTTGCTTTCTTTTCTCATCAAAAAAGAAAGGCTTTTTAAAATTTAGTACTTAAAAATCTATTCAGATTACCCGTCTTCAATTTTCAATCTAAGCATATTTATGAACAAATTTATATTTGTAGCAAACTATATATATAAATTTATAAATTTTTAAATAACTTAGTTTGATTTGTTCACATCAGAATAATTAAAATTACATAATTGAGATGCTTTGGAAATTTGCAATGCTAAGCTAAGTTTGAATACACAGCTATCAAATAAATCCATGTAGTATCATCAAATTGCTCATCAAAATTTGCTTGTTAGCTAATATCAAAATTTTTGACACACTTTTCAATTATTTATTCTCTAATAATGTCATCTATAAATTTACTATCTCTTTCAGTGAAAACATACAAAGTATATAGAATCTTTTTTTTAAAGTAGTAGAATTAATTTCTATTTACTCAGAATTATTTGTTATTAAATTTATATTTTTTGGCATTTAATCCATAAATTATTCTTCTGAGGTTTATTAAATTACGTCAGCAAAATTAACAAAAATTAGTAAAAAATTACATTGTTATGTACACTGATAGAAGAAGAAAGTGAAGTCGAAACCAATGAAGACAAAATCTTAATAAAATGCTAATGATTCAATACATTCGGCAGAATCGAAGGCTGATTAAGCTCTAACTAAAAATAGTCTTGTATGGAACAAATGATTTGCATACATTTAATTAAGCAATTACTGTTAGAATGCGCATTCTTTAATATCTCTAATAAATAATAACTAAACTGTATGTGATTAGTATTTCCTACAAACTTATTATCAATTCTCATCAATATGTAAATATCTTCTAATATTTCTTCTAGTTTATTTAATTCCCCTTTTTGGTAACTTTCATAAAGCTCTTTGATGCTATTTTCAAACTTCATTTATTTAAATTCTTCACTGGCAGAGCTGTATTCATTTTCTTTTTAAGCTTCGCTTTTTTACCTAACTCCTTATATGTTCTATAAGTGCTATTAGAATTATTTCATCATTGCTTTTCTTTTAGTCTAAAGTGTTTGTTTATTCTTTTTATTTCTGATTTCAACTCTGTATTTATCTTGCTTAAACTTGATTGCCAACTTTAGCTCTTCATTCGATTTATCTTCATCACTAGAGCTATTTTATGAGCCATTTTGCTATTTTTCTTCTTCTTTGTCTTCATCTGTTCTTCTTATACTATCATTATTCTAATTATACTTCAACGAGAAAACTCCAGCTCTTGGGAAGTTTTTTAAGTCTTAAAATATATTATGATTTGTGTATTCCTAGGTTTTAATTTATTCCTGTGAGTCTCTAATTTCTAAAATTTCCATGTATTAAATAACTTTTAATTATGTTTTTGATAATTAAATTATAAAGAAAGTGTGTATTAATTATTTGATCAATAAATATAATAAAAATTATAAAATTTTGAATTTTTAATTTAGACGATGATTTCTCACATACTTAATCAGATTTCTAACGCGGGGTGTATGAGCTATTTATAATGTCTACATCTTTTTATTAATTAATTAATTTTATAATTATTTTTCAAGCTATTTTCGTAGCAAGAATGCAAAGTTTGACTAATTTATGTCTTAATTTATATTTAACTTATTTAAAGCAGCACAATTAATTATCAAAATTTTACTCTAAATAAAAAAATCCTCAAAAACAAATAAATTAATAATTTAATTCAATTTTAGGTT
The DNA here is from genome assembly GCF_000189635.1 of Tetrahymena thermophila SB210. Classification (NCBI taxonomy): domain Eukaryota; phylum Ciliophora; class Oligohymenophorea; order Hymenostomatida; family Tetrahymenidae; genus Tetrahymena; species Tetrahymena thermophila. The sequence goes on from NW_002476407.1 coordinate 393,202, forward strand.
TATTTCAAAAAATCAGCCATATATTTTAGAAATACAAAAAACTATTTTAATTTATTTTTTTAATTAATTAATAAATAAAAATAAATACTTAAAAATTGACTGTAATTCTTTATTAAATCTTTATATAATTGTTAGCTTAAATTATTTTATTATTAAAATAGATAATCAGAGAACAAAATCTAAATTGAACTCTTTTGAGTAGTCTTTCGGTGTGTATTACCTTCCCTTGCTTTCCAGATATTATGGATTGTAAAATTTGCTAAGGTATCTCATACCACTGTCACAGAATATGGTTACTATTGTTTTACCTTTTCCATAGAGTCTTGCTGATTTAACTGCTGCACAAGCATTAACAGCACTTGAACTTCCTAAAAATAGACCTTCGTTTTGAATCAAAAAATGAGCCATTTCTAAGGCTTCTTCATCAGTTACCAAAAAAGCTTTGTCAATTTATGCCTCATTAAAATTGTCTGTTTATCTATTAAGACCTATTCCCTCAGTTATGGTGTCAAAAGGATGCTTCAAGCGGTGTCCTTCAGCTTCTTCGCCTGTATAGCAAATTCCATAATTGACTTTATTTCTTAAAGATGATCCTTAAGGATCAGCTAAAATAACTTTAACTTAGGGTTTTTTAGATTTGATGTATCTTGAAACACCTGCAATTGTGCCACCAGTTCCTGAGCCACTTACAAAAATATCTATCTAAATAAAATTTACTTTAAATAGAATAATCGAAATTTGTTTAATATTACCTATCCATGAGTTTGGGTGTATATTTCTTTAGCAGTAGAATTGTAATGTACTTTGAAATTTGATAAATTTTCAAATTAGTCAGAGAAAAAAGCACCATCTACTTCTGCTTGATTTTCAGCTAACTTGCAGTAATGCTAGCTATCAACTATAGAGCATGGCTTAACTTTAACAAGTATTGCTTTCATAGTTTCTAAAATCAAATACTAAAATAAAAAATATAATTTTTTCAACCTTATTTTTCAAAAAGATAATTTGATACCTTTTCCTAAGCAAGATCATCTGGTAAAAATATTTTAGTTTAAAAGCCCATTGAATTTCCTAGTTGTGTTAAGCTTATACCTGTACTTCCAGAAGTACCTTCATAAATAAATTTTTTCTCTTTACTGAGTTCTCCATCTCTAAAATATAATAAAAATAAATAATAAATTATAAAATCCATAAATTTCAAGAAGAATTAATTACTTAATAGCATCTAATATTATTTATTTGCATGTTCTATCTTTAATACTACCTCCTGGATTCATAAATTCGCATTTAGCCTTTTGATTTAAATTGATAATAAAATATTATAACTAATGGTTAAAAATGTTTTTTATCTACATATATTTCACATCCAGTCAATTTAGAAAGAGACTCTAGATAAATGAGATGAGTATTCCCTATTAAATCTATTAATTTTTTCTTTTCTATTTGCTTTTTTTATATAGATTGATAAATTTTCTTTGCTATCGTGTAAACTGTGAATGCACTTGTTGCAATCAAAGCTACGTCTTTTAATTTTTGACTTTCCATATATATTGATTGATACAAAAGTTAATTTTGATAAAATTAATATATTCTCTCAAGTATTTTAATTAAAATCAATGCTTAAAAGATTTCTTTATTTTAACTTCTAGTAGTGATATTTCTTCAAAAATAAATAAATAAAAAAGATTAAGGTTTTAGTAATAAATTTTACACAAAAAAAAATATCATAAATAAAAGCAACAAGTTTTGGAATAATCAGTGAGAAAGAAGAATTTTTTAAAGAATAATTCAATAGTTTTCTATATAATTAAACTAAATATAAATGATAATATAAATAAGTAATATCTATAACTAATAGTAAGCTAGATTGAATAATTAAATTTAAGTTTTCAATAAAATGAATACTAAATTTAGTGCTAATTTGGATTAATTTGTTGGAACAATTTGAATTTCATTTATTCAAATCAACTTACTTTTAACTAATTTTAACTAATTTTTAATTTTTCAAAGATTTAATATATACTAAGCTGTTTCTTATGGATTAAAGAAGGTAAATTAATGATCAAAGTGATCGAATTGAGTATAAGTACCTTCTACCTGTTTATTTTGAATTAGCTTTTTAGCTCCATCACTGCACATCCAATCAAGCTAGCCTCCATAGCAGAAATGAACAGGCACTTTTAGTCTTCCTGGGAATAGCTATTCTAAAGGTAAAAAAGCATTGCAACGAGGGAACTAAAGCATGTTAAAGACTGCTTTCTCTCCACTTTCAGGTAGCTTGAGCATTTTGTCCATGTATTAAGACCAAGATTCATACTCTTCTGAAGGTAGTTTCAACATCTTCATATACTACCTCATGATAAGTTCTGCTGGTAAAATTTTTGTTTCTGAGTACAATCTAAATTTTCAAAAAATATTTTTTTACATTTAGAAATATGGAATTTTCTAAAAGAAACTTCTAAAACTAAATAAATAAATATATTTCAAAATTAGAATTCTTTCTTTTATTGAGAAAGGTTAAAAAAATCGTCACTAGCCAGAGATAAAACTTATCAAGTTTATAATTTATGTACAATAAGCTTTTAAATAAGTAACTCGCAAGTAAATTAAGATAAATTCACTAGATTTTTAGTATTCTTTTTGAATTCTTTGATTTTTTTAATCTTTGAAAAAAGAAAAAAAGTAGAAAAGCAGAGTTTTATTTTTCTAATCATTATAATATGACTTTAAAAGTTTATATAAAATAAATTACTTGTTAAAGGTTAATTAATTAGTCCAAATGTAGTCAAAAACTTTAAACCAAAGCTTGTAGTGCAGAGGGCTTGTTTCCATGTGTCTTCTAATATCTTCATCGGTTTATTTTGTTACACCTGCAGAAGAAAGTAAGACAACTTTATCCAATCTATCAGGGTGAGCTAGTGCATAGTTACCGCTGATATACCCTCCAAGACTGTGTCCGACAAGAGTAAACTTTTCTATATTCATCTTTGTCCTCCATTATTCGATGCTGTCAACGAAAAAGTTTATAACAGGCTCAGGTCCTTAAAAATTCCATTCAGGTTTAGAAGAAAGTCCCATGCCTGGTAAATCAATTGCATAAACTTCATATTTCTAAGAAAGTGGCATAAGCATTTTGTAATAGCTAAGGCTGCTTGCAGCAAATCCATGCACTAATACTAACTTAGGTTTTTAGGGGTCTTTACCACAGGCAAGAGTATGAATCCATTATTCATCATCGTCTTCATTTTTCAATGTTACATCAAATGATTCTAAATCCTTAGAAATATCTAGACCTTTTTATATATTTTTGCATTATAAATAAGAATTACTTGATAATATTATACAGAATAACTAAAAAAATTATTCTATTTTCTAGGGTTTTAATTGCTATAAATTACAAATTCCCCATATGAACAACATTGAGAATTATTCTCTATTAAAAATATTACAAATTTTCAGAATACATCTTCTTAATATATGATATCAAATGGCTTTTCATTACTATAAAAAATATCTTCGAGTATTATGAATTGAAATGGCTTAATCTAAATAATTTCTTTATTAATTTAATTGAAATAATAATAATTACCTGAGTGATGCAACACTTATCTTTCACAATCCCTAGCTATTTCGTGGAGAGATTTTTGCAATTCATGCCTTTACTTTTTGGTCATACTTACCTGACTGCTTGGATCTGCGATAGCGTTGGAATTATTACTATTGCTGATTTCATCATTGCTTTGTGGCAATACTTAAAAACATTATGCCTTTTTATCACCTAAATAGTTCTTGAAATTCAATATGAATTAATTGAAAACAAAGTAAACTTAGTCCATTATAAGATAATCTTGTAATTAATTAAATTCAGTTTAGCTTTCTAAGACTTAATGATTAAGCCTTGTATTTTTTTACCTTCTTTGTTTTTACAAGCTTTTGTTATTAAAATTATTGAATTAATCTTTATAAAAATTTTGATTTTTAGTTTTTAAAGAATTTATCTTACATCAAGTGATTAGCTTTGTAATTAATCCTTAGCAATTGTTCTTATAAAACACAATTCAAATATCAGAATTAACAATTTTAAGATCAATATTTTTTACGTTAAAAAATGTGAAAATCTATTGATTGGTTGATTGATTCCTTTCTATCTTCTTCATTTATTATAATAAAATTATTAAATATTTAATGTCTTCTGAGTTACTTTAATAAATTACTTACATGTTTATGATATTTGTCTTTATTAAATTCAGGACATTCAAAAAATTAAGTGTAATATGTTTAATAATTACAAGCCACTTTTTTAATTTTGAATTTGATCTAACTAAAAAATTGAGATAAATTTCAAAAAAAATGAGAAAATATAATTTAGTAAAATTAAAAAATTTTGTAAATTTAAATGGGACATTTTAAAAATTAATTTAAATGAAAAATTAACTCTAACAATATATTAAAAATTTGATATTTTGCTATAATAAATTATTTATTTGACCACCTTTTTAATATTTAATATTAAATATTGTTATTGAGTTTATTAGGTGGTTGCTCATAAACAGTCAAATAAATTTGTAAAAATGTTTATTTATTTATTTTTTGAATAATTAAATATTATATAATTTAAGCAATTAGATTCTAAAAATAGCTAAACAAGATTTATTAATGAAAATTTACAAGTTATATATAAATTAATACATTATTATAAATTATAGAATTATTTTAATTTATTAGTTTAATTATTTAATTATTTCTGAATCAAAATAATCACTCATTTTGTTTCTTTTTTCAAAGCACTTACACTTTCATCGTAACCAGCTTATATATTGTCATAGCAGTTTTCTATTTTTTAGAATATTGAGCTCATTGCATTATTTATTAGATAATTTGTGTCCTCATTCTATTTGTTTGTATTTGAACCTGATTCCAATTATTATAAATTTTATAATATACTTTTAAAAAATGTTTATTGATTACGGTATGTCGTCTATGCAGTATTGGTATTATATTGAGAGTTAATTTAGCTTTATGAAGGCACATTATTAAATTAATTATGACTTATTTAAGATAAATTCTTGCTGTTGTTACTTATATTACTCATATTTTGAGGAATAAAATTACTTGATAATTCAACTGCAGTATTTTATTAGATACTTCTATGGCTTTTTAGACCTATTGAAAGGTTACTATTTGTCTTTGGTAAAGTTAATGAAGGTGATGAGTTTTTCTTTTGGAAGGTAGATATTTAGCTTCTTTCATTTTACAATTATTTGGATTAATCTGATATATTCGAAATTTAATTAGGGGAAATAGAATTTTCAATTTGAGGCATAATAACCAATTTAAGAGGTTCTTTAATTGGTTCATTTTAATCGGGGAGCATTCCTTTGGCCTATTACTGATTTAATTAGATTTAAACCTGATTCTCTTGGCTTTTATATTCATTTTTACTCTTTTTTTTAAATTCTTCAGGATTATACTGACGAGCTGTTATTATTTTTAAATAAAATTTTATGATCAAATTATCCCAAAAAAAATTTATTTACGCATAAAATTATTCTTGTATTAATTCTTTGTTAGTTCACTAGAAGATATTTAATTTGGCTGAAGAGGCTATTTAGTGTTTTTTTGCATTAAAGAATAGGTATTATCTATATTTTATACTAACTTGTACTTACCAGTTATATTTGATTTTTTTAATTCCTGATCTACTTTCTCTCTAATACCTCCAATTTATTTAAGAGCTTACTAACTATTCTTTTTATTGTCTAAATGAGCACTCATAATGTACTCATTTTTGCTTTTGTTTTCATCAATATTTTATTTTTTACTCATCTCATTTTTCCTTTAAAATTTAAAAAGAATATAAATTTTTGTTTAATAATTTATTTTACCTTGCAGTATTAGCTGTTGAGTAAGACTGATACTAACTTCTAGAATTATTTGTATTATAATTGCCATTTTAACTTTCTTTTGAGGAATATAATTGATTGTTTTGCTGCTTTTTAACATAGTTCTATTCAATCTGCCTGTTCATACCTTCACTTGCTTTCATATCAGATTCATTCTAATTTTATTTCTAAGATTCATTAATATAAGGCTATAAATTATCAAATCCAATAGAATTTTTAGAATCAAATAGCTGATTTTGAGGTTTAGAGGAAATACTTGATTTAGTTTGGTTTACTGCTGCCGTTGAAAAGGATCTGAAATGCTTGCCTGAAACTTTTAATTATTGTTCAGGGCTATTCTACTAAAATGTATCTTTTGTGTTGGTATAATTATCACCTAAGCTATTGTTGCCATATGAATCTAATAATTTTGATTGTTAAGAAACTTTAGAAAAAGTCGGAATCATTTAATGATTAAATTGCTCTTAATTTCCAGAACTTTATTCAATAAATTTTTAGCTGTGATTATTTTAAGTAATCAATTCATTATCTAAATGATTAAATTAGGAATAGTTATTATTTATTTAAGGATCTTCATGAACTAAATGTTAAACAGTTATAGGAGCCATCTAATTCTAACTGTTGTATTACAACTAAGGGTTGTTAGACTAATAATCTGTATTAGAGTCATAATCATAAATATTTTTAGGAGAGTAATTTATTTAAGGATGATCTTGATTATTTAAATCGAACATAGAAGATTTTTAACTTTCATAATTGCTTATGAAGTGATTATTATTCGATTTTATAGATGATAGATCTTTGCTTATTATGTCTTAGTTGCTCTTTTTTGTTTGTTGGAGAGTTTTAGATATATCTACATAAAATGTATTGTTGTTGGGAGTATTCGTTTTTGAATTTTAAATACTTTTACTTTGGTTGAGTAAAAAGTTGACTGGTATGTTTTACCCATTTTTTTAATGATTATCTAGATCTTAATATGTTGTTTAATTGCTATTTAAATTCATTTGAATAGAAATAACAGGTAAAGTGGCTTAAGCTACGTTGCTTTTTGTTAAACTATGATAAGATGAGTTATTAAGTTAGTGTAAAGATGGAGACTTCATTTTAAAAGAAAATTTTTGATTTTTAACAGGACTTTTTTAAGAATTTTTTAAGGGAGTTGAGTTAAGTCTTGATGAAGCTACTGCTGAGTCAAACTATTTATTAGTCGAAGTTGAATTAAATCCATTCAAACTTGATTAAATTGTGTTAACGTTTTAATTAACATTTATGATACATTCCATTTGCTTCTTTAATAGCTCATTTTGTTCTTTAAGTCTTAAATTCTAAATTCTGAGTTACTTATTTTATTCCTTAACTTAATTTTCTTGCTTCTAACCTTTCTCCTCAATTCTCTTTTAAAATTCTTATTCCCTCTAATTTACCAAATCTTTTTTCTTTTAAACTTTCTCATTTAGCTATTTAATTCTTTCTTGGGAAACTTAATATTTTAATTCACTTGATTTTGTCATCTTAATCTACACGGGACTTGGTGAACGATTTTTTTTTTAAACATCAGGAGAAACTTTCTCAAAATTTTACTCTTAATATTGATGATCTTATTAATTAGAGAATTATTTGCTTTAAATTTCACTCTATTATGACTAAGGTTAATTAGATTTATTTTATTAAAGAGAAGGTTTTTAACTTTATTCAAATTATGAAGACAAAGGATGATGAGATTCTCTTTGCATTTTAGAGGAATTCAAAAATTAGTTTTCGTTTGTAGACTCAAAATTTGTAAATTCTAAACCATCTCTAGTAAAAATGATGGTGCCATCATTATTTTAACTCCAATCTTAGTTATTTTCATTTAATTTTTACTGCAAAGACTTATTTAATCTGATTGAACTTGCTTGTGATAGATTTTTAGAATTATCGCGATTTATAACAGAACCTTAATTATCAATTTGATAATCAGGATTTAAAAAGTATTGGTTTTAAAAATTATTTTGAATATTTTATTAAATTTAGTTGGGTTGATTAATTAAGTTATTATTTACTGGAAGTTGATGACGATCATGTCTTTGTGTGTAAGAAATTGATTGATATTAACTTCGATCTTAATCTTAGCTTCTCGATAGCTAAAAAGATGAAGGTGCTTAGTATGCTTAATTTTGATTATACTTACTATTGAATTAGTTAGCATTTTAATTACTTTGATCTGAATTTTCAAAATTAGGTGTGTTTTCATATTATTTAGATGGATGATTCATCATCAAATTCTAAGCTTAATTAGAGTATTATGCATTATAATATTAATTATTGTAATTGTTTTCGCTACTTTATACACTACTTTAATTTGCTTTATTAATGTTAATATGCTCAAACATTTTTTCTTCTATTTCATGATTCTTTTATAAATTATAATTATTATGAGTGTTTTAAGCTTTTTTAACTGGATCTTACTGTTGAGAGTATAGTTGCTATTACATTTACTCTGTTTGTTAAATTATTTAGATTAATTTTTGGTTGTCTTCTGTCTCATCATCTTTATTCATGAGAGCTGCTTCTATCCTTTATTTATCAAGAAGCTCTTAATTTGTGTTATTCAAAATTTAAGAGTTTTATCTTCCTGATTGTTTAGTTTTTTCTTCTCTAAAGCTATTAGCTTTCATGGATAACTATGACAAGGAATTTTAATCTGTATATTTAGGAGATGGATCTATAACTATAGGAGATGAAATTTACTCTAATTTTTCTAAATAAAGTGAAGGCTTGCTAAAGGGACTTGTCTAGCGAGAGGAAACTTAAGATCCATATTGAAGTTTTTCATTTTAAGTAACGTTTAACTCTTTATTAGTTTAATACTATGATATTTCTTGTAATTGTTTAGATGGGTTATTGGAAGAGTGATTACTCAACTATTGAATGCTATTAATTAGATTCTTCAATGCATTCTCATTAAAGATCTAATTGTTAGATAAGCTTGATTAAGATTTCACTTTAGGACTCAATTTATATGAAGGATCTATATCTATACTTCCTTCATGAATATAATGCTTATTTTCATCATCAGGAATTCTGCTATCCTCAGTATTTTCTTTCATAGTTTACAAATTTAAATTTTATTAATCTTGCATAAATAAATTTTATTCATTTTCAGGTGAAAGCGATAAGGCTAGATTATTTTTGTTGTTAGAATTTTAATCTAGGATAGTTTGCTCAAGTGCTCTATCAGTTTCTTATATCACATTTTGAATTTAGTTAGAAAGTTAGATAGTGTTTAGTTCTTTTGAATAAGGATCAGGAGTATCAGACTACTTGAAGGTGTATTAAGAATATAAATTTGGATTTGAGGAAATGATTCCATTTTTCTAGTTCTTAGGAGTGAGGACACACTCACTCTTTTTGCGACCATCAATAGAATTTGTTAAAGTAGTAACTTGATTTAGCTATTAATTACTACTTATAGCATCATAGAAGTGGTGACTATTTAAATTGACTTGAGATACCGTTCTTGCAGTATCATAATTTCCATTTTGATTAATTGATGCATATTAATTGATAGATGTATAATTATTTATGCTTGCCAAAGGAATGCTTTGTGTGTTAAAGCTATTTAGCATAACTTAATTTTATTAAAATTCCTTCTACTCTTATCCTTGAATATCCTTAACCTTTTTCATTATATGAGACATATCGATTTGACCCTATTAAACGCTGCTTCCTTAATGTGTATTATTTGAATAAATACTATCTCTATTAATATCTTAAGCATCATGGTCATCATTTTCATGATTATCGTTTTTTTAATTATTCTGCTCCTTCAAAACGACATAAGAGGTAAAATTATTAACATGAGATGGAGTAACAGGAATTTCATTTAAAGGTGTTTTAGATTTAGAATATTCATGTACTTCACTATTGGTTGATAGGTTTACTACTCGATTCTAGCTGTTTTTATGTAAAGTATTCATTCCTTAGTTACTCTAATTAAGATTACTATTCTAAAGAACACTGTTATTTTGGATGGTTTAATTCTAAAAAAAGTTTGTGTTGTTAAAGCTATTAAAAAGATGTGAATCTGAAACTAAATCTCTTTTTTTCTTTTTATCATGCTGATGTAATAAATAATGTTTTGCCTACTATTCTTAGTCTACAGGATTAATTTCATTAATGCTTTAAGAATAGTTACATTTTATATCCTCTGAAATTTCCTAATCTCTCAAATTGCTTAATTGAGACTGATTTTCCAAAGGAGCTGAGTTCAAAAATAAGTAAGAATTTAAAGGATTATTGGTTGTTGGCAAAGAATTTAATAACTTAGCATTGTTATTGCTATTTGGATTATTTAATGTCTTGCTTAAGTTTCTCTAGGAGTAAGAGGTATATTCTGTGCCATGGCTACTTTCTACAGTGATAGGTCTATCTCCCTCTTGCTACTTAATTTATTAAGCTTCACTTTAAAAACTCACTTTTTCTGACTAATAAGAATTTATATTAACTACTTCATACCCTTAAGGAATTTAATACATTTGCTATCCTTAGCTGTTTACATTAAATTTTTAGTTTTATTTTTACTAATTTAATTAAGAAATAGTTTAGAAGTTTTGAGGGTAAATATTTTTTTCATCTTGTAATTACTAACTTCTGTCATACGAATTATTCCTTTAAAAATTTTATATTTAATTTAAGCTGTTTTGCTTAAGATTTATATTTTGCAAACTATTTTGTGCTCTTAAAAATTTTTATTTTTAAATATTTTAACTTAAATTGTTGATATCACCAGCGACTTTTTCTAAATATTAATTTTAGTCATCAGAATTGATAGATTATTCGCTTCTTTTACTGATACATACTCCATTCATCATCTATGAATATTTGTCTTATATATCTTATCCATCTGTTATTATTTGTAACTACTATAATTGTTATTGTTATTATTATGACTGCTATTCTTGAGGGTTTTGCTATGTAAAATTTTGAGAGTTTAAACTAGCTGCATTTTAATACTGAGCATAATTATAAGCTAATTATTGATTATTTTAGTTTTTTATTTAATCAATGAGTAATAAATCCTAATCTATTTTTTATTGTAAAATCTTTTATAACTAAGCATTATTTATGAATGCTGTGTCTTCAGTAAACCTAGGGCTAATTATTTGCTCTTCTTGTAAATTTTTAAAAGAAGGATCCTAACTAATAAATTAGTTTAGTTAATCTTTTTTACTATTATAATTAGTATTCCTACTACTAAAGTTTTAAGCATTAAATCTTTCTGAGCTTTCTAAATTATCTTGCTATTGTGATTCCTATAAAAATTGAATAAATTAATTTGTGTTTTCCATATTCTGCTAGTTTTAAGAAATATCCTTATTCAATAAAGAAGCATTTTTATCTGCTTAAAACCTCTATTCAAACCTCTTAACTATATTTTCATTTTCATAATGATATTTTTGAATATCTTCGTCTTCTCCTGATTCTGCATTTTCTGAATACTCGTATCCCAGTACTCTGGCCAAGGGCTATTACCCCTATTAAAACTACATTGGCTAATTCTATTAAGATACCATTTATTCTTAAATTTGTAGATCATTTTAATATTAATATGGCTTGAAGGTATCATTATTATTCAATCTAGATTATTATGAGCTCTATAAATTTCCTTTCATCTTTAATATTGTTAAATATTTCCAAATTAAAAATAATTTTCAATCTAATTTAAATAAATATACTTTTAAAGAGCTTAAGGTATTTTTTTAAGTTAATGATGGCTAAACAAAATCCTTTTTTTATAAGGAGTCATCTAATTTTTCAGACAAGCCATCTAACATATCACTTTCCTTTGAATCATTTAAGTTAATTTATTGCCTCATTTACTTTTCATTAATCTTTTAGAGCATCTGTAGTGCTCCAACTTAGCTTCCACTGATTTCATTTTGTGTTTATGAGTCGTTGCAACCCATAGAGCAAAACCTAATTCCAAAGTAGTTTGGAGGCTCTTTATAAGCTTAGCTCATGTAAATTGAGTGAATATTTATGTATTACTGTTTAATATTTATTATAAAATAATTTTTTAGTTTTCTATTAGCAAATGTATTCTTTACTTAGCTTATTCTATTAAATTCAATTCGATAGATGAATTTAGTTGAATCAAATATTATTTTGTTAAAATATTGATTGTTTAAATAGTTAGCGAAATTTTTTTTTTCGTTAATATCTTTCAAGAATTATCAAATAAGATGAAGAAAACAGTAAGAATTTGATTTTTAACTACAAATTTTACTGTAAAATAAACGGAAAAAAAAAAATTTAAACGAATACACCATTGAAAATCTTTTTTAATAGAATATAGTGGAAAATTGAAAAATATTTAATTGAATAGAAAATAGGTCAATCATAAATTGAAAAATATTAAACTTAAAAAAGGCTTACAATAAAATTAAAGGTAAATAGAATAAAAATTTTTCAAATAAAATTTTAAATCTATAAAAGGATAAAATTTTTTAAATTTTTGTTGGTTTTTAATAAACCTTAAAAATTATAAAATGAATTAATTAATGATTGATTTTTTTCAAAAAAATGTATTTATATAAGACTAATATACAGTGTTATCTAAATATTATATATATATAAATTTTTTTTATAGTTTTTAAACGAAATACACTAAATAATATCTTAACAAAGGTTGGTTAGTGTTATATAATCTATCTATCTATTTTATCTAATTTTTTTGGTAAAAATCTAATATAATTATTCTAATTTACATTTTATTGTTTTATTTATTTATTTTAAAGAATTTTATATTTAATTATATTTTAGTAAATCATTAATTCTAAAAATACACAGCAAAATAATAAATTTATTTATTTATTATTTGTTTACTCTCTTTCACATTTCATCTTTTTTAGAAAGCAAATTCCCAGATTTAATATCTTTGAGGACTCCATCTAGCTTATCTATGACACGCTCTGCTGAACCGAGTTTAGAATCTTAAGGACTTTATCGAAGAGACTTATTATTCCAAGGAGTAGTTCTGACTTGTGTGCTATTTTAGCTATTCCTAAACTAAGGTAAATAAGGAGATTGGGATTTGTTCGAATATAAATCTAATCCTGTTTCAGGGGACTCGCCTTCGTAGGGAGAGTAAAGATTTTGGGATAGTTCTTACTCTTTTTCTAATTCCTTCTACTTTAGGGCATAGTATCTATTTACAGATCTCTTTTATGAAGATTTAGTCCGATTATGATTACTCGCTTTAACAATAGCATCAAGAATGTCTAAATTTTAATTTATTAAATTACTATTTTCAAGGAGTGTGTTTGGATTTGGCTCTGTCTATTGTTAGTCTCTCTCTGTTAAAAGAGAAGAAGACCTTAATTTTGGATTATTTTAATTGGTAGATTAATATTGTGAATGAGGATATTTTTTATTTGAATACTGATCTTTGTTGTTATATTAAGGCTATGATTGTAATAGGGTATTATTTAAATAATCACTCATAGTTTGATTTGCTAAATTATTGCTATCTATTGGATTATTTTGCTGTTTAATTTATTTTTGGTTCCATTAATCTATGTAACTCAATGTATTGGGATAGCTTTGATCAAAGTTTTAGTTTTAATACTTTGTACGATTAATTTTATTTTTTATATTATCATATTATCCTAAATCAAGACTTTCTCTTCTCTTCATCTGTGGTAAATAAATTTATGTAGAAGGCCTACCATTATAGCTTAATTAGGATTAGGCCATATTTTATCTTGAGCATGATCTCTTTTTTCTGCAAACAGGTTCTGGTAAAGGCTGTAGTTCTTTTACAAACATTTTAGAATCTACTTAGAACCCAGAGTCTTAGTAATTTATGGGATATGTTTGTATCGAGCTATTAATCATGCTATTTTATTTGATGCTATGCTTTTTTCCTTATTGAGATGATAGTGGTCTTCTTGGTGTTTAAAATTAATCATAATGAAAATGCTGTGTGATAATTCCCTGTTTTTCTTTCCTTTCTGTCTTGTTTCCATCGTTATAAGAAAGGCCAGGGCTTTATGGTGATTATTAAGATCTATGAGTGTAATAATTTTATTAATCTTTAGGATTATGATGAAAATGTTATTCAAGAATAGGAAAATTTCTGAAATCGTTATCTCCCTCATGATAAGTCAAATTGTGTTTAGCTTGCCTATTACCAAATTCTTCATTTTGTGTTCTAGGAGTTTATTGCATAGTTGCCAAAGCTGTTTTTAAAAATAGAGCATTGCTATTTTAAGCATTGTCCATATCTTTTATCTTGTTTTTAAGAATTTTATATCTCATTTCTTCCTTGAAATCCTTTTTCTATAACTCAACACTTAAATCTTAAATCATTTTTTCAGTTGTGTGTTTTTAAGTTTCAGAATCATGTTTCTATTTTTCTTCTCTCATTCTTCTTTTATGCTCTTCTAAGAACTGCTTTTGCTGTTCATGAAGTTGCTTTAGCATATCATCCTGAGCTTCTTTCAAAAAATCTTTGCTCGATTATCTAGATTTTTTTTCATATTGATTATTAATCTTTGAAGGTGATAATTATTACTGTTGTTGTTGTTATTATTGTAGAGCTTTTTTTTAATCTTCTAATTACTATTTAATCTAATTTTCTATTTTAGCTATTTCATTTACTATTAATCTCTCTTAAGATTGTAAAGCATTCAGTTACTTTTTATCTGTTTCTTTTTACTAATTACTCATATCTTCTTTCATTTTTTACAAATCTTATTGGATTTTTTTAGTTTAGTTTTGCAACTCTTATCTTAAATTTAATAAATCTTCATTTTATGAATTTTACTAAGCCTCTTTTAATTTCTAGGAATTTTCATATAATTTTTATACAGGGTTAACAGCACTTATTGGAGGGTATTAAGATGGTTTTTACTTTAATTAGTTAAATTGAAGGCTATTAATTGGAAAAATTTCTTTTGGAGATTAAATACTATTTTATTATGGGCTTTATTAATAAATTGGTGATTAATTTCCTTAATTTTAATTCCATTTTTATTAGCTTTCAAAAGAATTTAATGGAGGAACTTCTATTAAAGGTTGAGACATTTTTCTGCTTTGAGTGCTTGTATTTTACTTAAGCTTATTTTGCATTTCAACTGCTTCGTTTATGAGATGATTTTGCTTTTCTTACAATTTTTAATAGTTTTTTTATAGCTTTTTTTATTATTCTAAAATTTTTAAATTCTCATTATCAGTATCTTAAATAATTTTCTTTCTCTTTTTTGTTTCATTTTCCATTTATTTTCTTAAATCTTCTCTCTCCTTTTACAATTTTTCTTCTTCTTTTTTTTCTTTTATTTTATCTATTTCGTTTTACATCTTCTTTTATTGCTTTTTTAGCTCTATTTATTCTTAGAGATCATTGTTATATTATTCTAATTGCATGTCTCTCTTCATTTTTCTTACTTAGTTTTCGTCAGACATTTCTTAAAATATGCTTTTTTACTAAGGTTTATTATCAGACTGTGAATAATGGTAATCATTTGCCATTTTCATCATTCGATCCTACTAAGTAAGATTGTTAGAAAATATATTTATATCATTTTGCATTTGTCTTTCAATATCTTTCATATACTCATTATGCCTTTAAAGTCTATTTAGTTATCTCTCCTCTTGTCTGTCAAACATCTTATCCATAATACTTTTTCCTTCTTGTTCCATTTAATGTTATAGCTACTGTTATTTTTTCAATTACGACTTTAAATTAGAAATTTTGTGCTCTTAGAAATACCCTTCTCCAAGTGTAGTTCTTGATCCCTTTACATTTTTATTATTATTCCGCATAGGCGAGAAGCTTATTGAATTACCCTAATGTAGTTATTCACTGATTCCTCTAATATTTGCATTAATATTTCCGTATTCATCATAAATTGGGTCACCTGAACCTCCACTTTAGTATAAAATGTAATTTTAAAATTAAAAAAAGAATATAATATTTCAATAAATATGTTTAAATCCATTTATTTATTTCAAATTCATCATTACTTTTTATGTAAATATTATAAAAATAATTTGAAATTACTTTTATTATGAAAACCTAAAAAAAATACTTGAAAAATTGATTAACAATAATCAAGTAATCGCTAAAAATATAAATTAATTTTTTTAGATGTAAAGTTAGCAAATAAAATTATTCAACTAATTACTATATTTTTTTTATTGGTGTTAAAAATTAATTAGATGCACTCTATAAATCAAATACTTAAACTTCATTGTTTTTATTGACATCTATGTATTTTTAATTTGCTTGATTTCTATCTCCTTAGCTCGCAAACCTTTGCTGATTTTTTTCATCTATCTTTTATTTTATAGAATTGAATTTCTAAATGGTTATTTATGAGATAAATTTTCAATCAATAAATTTTCTTTCTTTCTATTTTCAATCAATTTTTTATATAAATATTAAATAAAATGAGTAATTTACTTATCTTTGCAGCTCTTAGGCATAAAATTTTTATTTTGCCTGCTTTAAATCTCTGGTTGAGGGTCTAGCTGCTAAGTTCATTATATCATTATGAAATTATTATTATGATTTAGGCTATTTCCCTAAAGACATCATATATTAACAATAATCGAAGTATTCTTATTTCATTTTATCATGCTCTTTTCTCCTAGAATCCTAATCAAAAAATAAACCTCCTGGTTAGTTCTTTTCTAACGAGTATTGCTTTTATCCATCATATGGCTTAAATTAGGTAGGGGAAGGAACCTCAAAATGCTTAATATATTTCCCATCTGGACTATATGACATAGGATCCTTTGAAAAAAAATTAGTTTTTTTTCTGCCACGATCTGAAAAGATCATAATTTAAATAAAAGAACTATAATATGGAGTTTATTATAATAATATATTTTATTCCCTTTTAAAGAAAACTATAAAATGGGTTGTTTTTTGCTTTATTTAATTTTTGAGCCAAATATTATTGTAAAGATATTTATTTATTGGTAAAAAACAATAAGTATTTATTTCTTCAGTTTGGCTTTGGGGATTGCAATCAATCAATATTTAGATTGATTTGAGTTATATATTCTTAATGTAATTAAAATTTCTCAAATCATAATAAATTGATGAAGAAGTAGAAACCATTCATTTTATAGTGATTGTGTTGCACTTCTAATAGAGAGCTATTCCATAAATTTAATACACTTTAAAAAATTGTATGATTACCATTGAATTTATTATATTCATTTGTAAAAAAAAGATTGATATCAATTATAATTAAGATTCATTAAATCCAACTCTATGTAAAAAATTTAGTAATAAAATAATAATTTTATTGTAAATTAAATTTTTTTATATAAATATTAAACTAAAAGATATTTAAAATAATTAATTAAATAAGTAGTATTCATAATTAATTGCCAAAATTTTTAATTTAATTCCATTATAATAAAAATTATTAAATAGGAATAAAAATAACTAACTAAAAAATATTTTTGCAATTATAGTATCTCAATTTTAAGTTAAATAATTTTTTTCCAATATATTAATTGTTTATTTCAAAAATGATTAAATTTATATGATCCTCTTTAATATTTTATTAGCATATTTTACCAGTATCATTAATTTAGTTAAAAATTGTATTATTTAAGAAAAATGTTTAATTATACTTTGAAAAAAAATTATGATTTTCAACTTTAAACTGTAAATGAATGGTGTTTACAATTATGAAATTTTAATTAAATCTCAAAATGATGTTCATAAATTATTTTTTTTACAGTGAATTTACTTTCCTCAAAATAAATACAGTCTACTGGCTTTACAAATTATGCCTAAATAGTATAATGAAAAAGAAATAGAAGAATAATATTTAAATTTTCTAAAAAGATTCCATTCCTCTTTAATTTTAAATACTAGTAATCCAAAGCAATCTAAATATTTAGAAATCAAAATATGAGAATAAAATAACACATAGGCTCAAATATTACTGGAAATATCTTAAATATTATTATATCATCAAAGTTTTATTTGATGTTTTGAACATGTAATCAAATTTGGTTAGTTATTATTTCTTAAATTTACTGCTTTCAATTAATTCATTAATTAGTATAGAAGTGCATCAAAAGTAAAGATAGTATAAAGTATTATCGTATTTACTTTTATTAAACAAAAATTAGAAAAGTTTTATGGGATAGTCTAAGAGCATAATATAAAATGGAATTTAAATTGAAAAGTTTAGCTAATAAAATTACAGCGATGAACTAATAAATTAATAATCTTAGTCAACCATTATGATCTTAGAAGACTTCATAAATTTTTATAAGGATGAAAAATAAATTCACTTAAAAATTCTTGAAAAACTTCTCTAAAATATGTGCATAGAAGAGGAATGTTTAAAAAGATTAAAGATCACTTTGGATGAAGAAAAAAATGAATTCTTTTATAATGAAAATCTATTTAGGTATAAAGTGGCATTAAAAACAATTCATCTCCTTTTAAGCTAAAAGAAACTAAAATCTGATGCTTTGTTAGAAGATGCCTTTACAGAAGCAACTCAAATGCTAATATTTAAAAAAGAATTATTTTTTACTTATCCATTCTATTTCTTTTTTGAACTCCTTAAATTCTCAATAGTGCATATGATAATAGTCCATTTCATTTCAATAAATAAAACTGAAATATTCTAGCTCTATTAAAAATACTATTTTCTTTTATTTCATTAACTCTTGGATGGACTCTTAGCTAGAATTTCAATGATTTAGCCTTCTACTAGCGAATTATACTCTAAATTCTCAAAAAAACTTAGAAACGCTCACGAAATAAACGTTTAATACTTTGAAGATAAATTTGTAAATAGATGCTACGTGGTTAGGTTATAAGATGATACAGCAGATTCTTAGGAAAATTATAAATCAATAGAAGAGCTTAATAAATTTCGTGTTAATTATATAAACTAAATTCTACTTTCATATGGTCAGACCAGAGTAGTTTAACTTATAAAAATATTTGATCAAATTTCTGAAGCAATAAATTGTGAGAAAATATGCTATAAGGATGTAAGAAAATAGCTATTAAATGAACAGGAAGAATTTCATAATTAAATAAATGTGACTATTCCCTCATTTCTTAAATCTATTGAAGAAGTTATTTATATGAAAAATACTTAAAAAAAAGAGATCCACTCATTAAAAAAATAGGTCAATGAAAAAAATTTGGAATATCTCTTTACAAAATTAGAAAAAATTTAAAAGGAATTTAACCCAATGGAAACTAACAGCTTAAATAATTAAAATGGTAATGATACTCTAGACGATAGTGTTAGTAAAGTCTCTCATATCTTTAGTAACAAGCACTTGAATATATACAATCATTATAGCCGGTAGCTAATAATGGAGGATGAAAGTGGATTTAAAATAAGAGTTAATCAAGCTTTATAAGTTCTTGATGAACAAATTTAAGAATGTGAAGAGACAATAGAAAACAACTAAGAATAAAAAAAGCAGTATAAAGTAATGCTGAACTAAGTTATTCATAAAATACACATTTTTAATTTCATAGAGAAAAAATGCATACTAAAAGATAAAATTTAATGAAATCCACAATTAATAACTCAAACTAAATTAATAAATAAATAAATATATATATAAAAAATTTAATTAATTAACTAACAATCAAACCAATAATGAAAAATATATCTAACTAACCAACTTACTTACTTAAATACAAGAATTTTAAACTAAAATTTGAATTTCTTTTTGAAAATCTACAATTTAACAAAATTTGTGAACTTAAAATATCAACAAAATAATAATAAACTTAATTTAACTTACACAATCTATTATTATCATACTTAATAACACATAATTAACAAATGGAGTTATAAATTAAATTTATATTATTAAATCTCATTCTTTTTATAAATTTAGTAATTGTCTATATCTCAGTGCCTAGAGCAACTTATATCTAGTTAATGTACAGTAGTATTTTTAATTTTATATTCCAATAAATATAGTATTTTTCATTCTATTATTTATGTTTTAATTTTTCGTTTTACATTACATTTATCAAAAGAAAAAAATGTAATCAAAATATTCTTAAATCATTAATTCATATCATAAAATCGATAAAAATTTCTTAGGAACTAAAATTTAATTTAATTTATTCATAGAATCTTAACTATCTTTAGATTAATTAAAATTTAAATATCAATAAGGCTAAAATCAATAAAAACTATCTATTTTTAAAAATCATAAAAAAGAATTAAATGACCTAATAAATTCATAATAAAAAATTGTATTGACTTACTTAGTAAAAATGCACATCTTTCTTATGTTTTATTGTAAATAATATTAAATTTTTTTAATAAACCAATTAATATATGTGGATATTATCAATCCAAATAAAAGGAAATTAAAAATTTTCATAAAGATACTAGTCAATTTAAAATAAATAAAAATTAATATTAAATTAAACCTCAATAAATATATAGAAAATAAAATCATTAATTTGATTGAAAAATTGTAAGTAATATATATTCTTAACATACAATTCTTTTAGTTAACATTACATAAACCTTCATTTACATGTTAATTAATTTTACAGGAAATACAATTAAGGTTTTATCATCATTTCATTTCAATCATTTCAGATTACCCTTTTTCTGAAAGAATGCTGTTGTATTAATTACCTTGTGGAATACTTTCATTTTCTATATCACTGCGAGCTACATTTCTCACATCATTCATTTCATATTAAAGTTTTTTGTGCATATTTTTATACCTTCTGTAGAGCTAAACTATAATTAACAATAATATAGCTATGCTCAAGACACAAATTACAACAATAACTGTTAAATTTGAGCTACTATCATCACTTTCTTTTGGTTAAATAATATTGTTATTGTTTTCTATTAAATTAGATCCATAAATAAAACGGAATCCTTTATTTGTCTAAGGTTCAGTATTTACCAAAACATTAGCTGTAACACTAACATATATTTTATCTTATTATTCAGGGATTTGGCTTTTTTCTATAGTAAATAATTATTTATCAGGGTTCATTAATGAAGATGATTATTTTTTTAGAGGGTTTACCTTAATAATAAGGTCTTTTGGTTCCTATTTTTAAAATAAATGATATGTATAAAAGAAAATATGCATGAAAAAATTTACATATAATGAGCAATAACTTTGTCTTTATAAAGTCTCCCTCGAGTTGCTAATATGAAGATAATACTCTATTTCAACAATTTTCAATCCATCAATTTTCCAGCAATCAGATTCTACACATTCCAATTCAGAAAAAGCTACAAAATAACTATTAAGATCTTATCTTATTGTTAAAATACCTGAATCACCAATCTAAATATAGTCGTATATGATAGGTTATTTAGGTTTGTATACTTCAGTCGTAATAATAGATTTTGATATTTTTTCCTTAGTTTACTTATTTGCTCTTTTTTAAATATAAATTGCACTTGTTGCAGGATTTTGGGGAGCTGTATCCTTAATGATTTGAATTTCATGATTTGATGTTGCCCTTCTTGTTACTCTTATTGCTTTGTCATTTTACACTTTTTAATTAAAATAAAATATGAGAAATTATCTAACAAAATTAAAAAACTATTATTTTTTACTTATCATATCATTAGCATTGGTGTAGATAAAGATATTTTAGTCAGAGATACAATTGAAGTTTTAAATAAGTAAAACACTTCCAAGTTACATATTTATTTGGTAATTAGACACTTCATGGATGGGAAGCACATCTAAAACAAAGCCACTTAAAATGGGGATATTTTTAGTATTTTATTCCTTTATCAGAATACTGAATTTATATTGTCTATCTCCTTTGTATTTTACGACTATATGATAAGATTAACTTCTAAAAGTCTAGAATTACATGGTAATCAAATCCTTTGTTTTGCTAACAATATTGCCAATAACTGGTCTCTCTTTTCTATTTATTAACTCCATGTCAATTTCTGTCTCTTCTAGACCATATTCTTATCCATTCTCAGCAGAGAGGTTAACTATCAGAGATTACATCCCTTCTTGAGATGAGTAGTAAATAAATCTAACTTCTGATTTTGCTGCAATTACTGATTCAAGAGGAATACCTGAGTTAATCAATCTGTTTTCTGTACCAGACACAACTTGAACCAATACTTTTTCATCTGTAAATTTAGAAGTTAATTCAATTGTAAATGTATTCTACTGAGCTAATCCAGTTAAGGGTTAATCGTCTTTAAAAATATGTCTGATGAAAATACTTTTTGTTGTAAAGCCATTGCCTTAAGGATCAGTTGTCTTACATTCTGTACTTGTAAGTTATTTTTAAGGAGCAAATCCTCCCTTAACTGAAAGATCGATACAGCTACCTGAATAAGAAGAAACATATATGTTGAAATCATCTTAAGAGAAGAAACGTAATTTGGAAGAAATGTTTTGTTTTAAGAATATCAATTAGTTCTTATTGTTCTAAATTTGTGCTACTCCTCCATCGAAATTGATTGAAATACTATAAACCAATTATTTTTAAATTGACTTAATGCCTATAACGTAAGTGCAATCATCACAACTATCATCTTCCCATCTAATGTATTCTTTATGTGATTCGTTTTTAGTTGTTAAATCAGCGCTGTTTGGGTCAGCTAAGTTACTTAAGAAATCTTTAGCTGATTTATCTGAATTTTTATATTCTTTAATGAACATATAGCTATCTCCAGAGTTACCAGATACCATGTTTGTAACAACAGTGAATTTACCTTTTTCTTTCTTGTGATAAATATAGTATGATGTTTGATTGCTATGCAAGTATGCTTATTGAATTTAATTTTTGTCTATCTTGAAAATGTTATTATCTCCAACCTAATATTGAATCTAGTAAGTAGAGTTAGAATTACCATAAACTCCGACAATATAATAACCTGCAATGCCAGTGGAATTCTTTAATGTGCGATTATTTACCAATATGAAATCACCAGCTAAATCTTAAGAATTCAAATCGTATTCAGTTCTTGTGGGAATTTTTATGGAGTCTTTATTTAAAAATAAATCAGGATCTCCTTCATCTAGAGGAGTCAAATTGATAATCATCTTCATATTTCCTTTTTCTTGAGGAACATACAATCTATAGTAGACCATCTCTTCCTTACCAACATTACCTTATACAACCTCACCTAAATTTTATAGATAAAATATTATAAATATTATTGCCAAATATATCAAAAAAATTCAATCAACCTTCATATAAATCGTATAATTTATCTCCATTCAATTAGAGCTTAATTATATTTCCTATAACTTTGGTATCAGGTACTATCGATTCTTAAGGCTGGATAACAGATATTAAAAGGAAGCAACCCTATTCGCAAGACTCTCCTTTATAGGTCTCAGGATGTATTCTAATTTACTAAACTACTTCAGAATTAGTGTGAATCGCTAATTTTTTAACATCATCATTTAAAGTAGGAAAACCTTCTCCTTATCCTGCACCACTCGATTGGAATTGGCTGTAAGATAGAATCTTTCCCAAAACCTAAAATTCGTAGCTTTATGATTAGACAGTTAAAATAACTTCCTTTATTTCATATAAGAAGTAAATAAATTTCCTAATTTCCTTCTTTAGGGGGAATTGAGAAACTGTTTAGCCATAGCTGGAAATGTAAGTTGGCTTTTCAGGATAGACGATAGAGACAGTAATTCTTTCTTCTTGTGGTGACATCACTTCAATCTAGAATTGACAATCTTAGTATACATTCAAATCTAGCAAGTAAGGACACTCTTTGATCACATCTTATTTGTCTGCTTAAATATATTTAATTTAATCATAATCTTTAAAGGTTGATATAGTCTTATTATTAACTGAAAAGCTTCCTTAAATCTTTTGTTGTAAACCAATACCACTTCCTACAACATACGCATATATTTTATCAGTATCACTGATATCCTAGACCATGTAGCTGTAGATATTAAAGTAATAAGTTCTTTTCAGATTAGGAATCAAAATATCTTAGAAACTTTCATTTAAATTGAGGCTTACTTTGTCTGTCTAAACATAAATCACTACATTAATTTCTTTATCACTCACCTTAATATTAAAAAAAATTGTAAAAATACTTTAAAAATTCAATTTTAGTTTAGTTAAAAATCAATATTTTACATTTTCGATTGTACCATATAAATAGCCTTCATCGCTAAAAAAGTTTTGATCTAATTCTATTCTTTTTTCTGTGGCTGTAGAAGCTATATTGCTATCAGCGTTATATTTATTGTAAATACTGGAGGGAGCTACATTCTTATCTTCGCCAACATATAACTTAATTTGCTAGTCACTTTTTGCAAAAATTGTTTATTGTACTCCATAAGAAAATCCAAACTTGATGTGACCTGAACTTTTAGGTTGAATGCTAAGTTTAGTTGGGACTCCTTAAATAACTTCTCTGAACTCTAATTGCTTTTAGCCTTTTCTCTAAACCTGAACAATTAACTGAGCATTTGTATGCTCGAGAGCTTTCACATAAATGAAATAAGTGTAATCAGAAAGCTTCTTATTTTTTTCTAAATCATCAGTATTGTAAACAATTAGATTTTTAATAGATGAATGGACAAAGTCTTTTTCTGGTTTTTTATTTTTGATATTATCATAATTTCTGTCAGCAACGATCGAAGCAAAACCACTGTTATAACTTAGCTAAAACTTTATTTCAGTAATATCATAATCAAGAGACATGGGCTAAAATGAATATGTCCTATATTCTGACTAGGCTAAAAAGGCATATTCTATTGAATTTTCTCTTAAGGGTATGATGCTTGAAGGATCGTTTGAAGCAGCTTTCAAAACATATCTGTTTCTTTCTTCATTACCTTTTAACAGAAACAAAAAAAATACATTTATAAATATTTTTAAAAATATGTATCATAATTTACCTAATATTCCTATAGTAAAAATACAATAATTATAAAACATGTTGTCAGGGAACTTTTTTCTGTTAGCATCATCGTTATCGTTGTTATCATCGTTTTTTTCTTGATCAGAGTTGCATTTTTTAGGATCATATTATATTTTTATTGAATCAACGCCTTACTTGTTAACACTCCATCCAACGAACTTCTTTTCCTTGTCAATATATTAGTTCTTTACTAATTAATTAATTTCATCTAAAGTGATTGTTTAATCAGCGCCCTCTCCATACTTCCAACTTTTAACAAACAAATCAGGGTTTCCTTAAAGTGAGGTAAGAATAATCTCAATTTCTCTTTTCAAATCTCCATCAACTCTTAATTGATATAAAGTTAATTTTTGTTTACCAACAAAACTTGTGACTGGTTACTAGAGTTGTAATTAAATACCAGAATTGTATTCGTTCGAGTAAGTATCGCTTTAAATTAAATTAATTTGTTTAATCTGAATAAATCATATAAAAAATATTATTACATCCTGATTTAGAAGGCACTGATCTATTTGCCATAAACTGCTATAAATATTTTCTTTTCACTGCTATATCCCTTTTTGTTTAGCTCATCACTTGTAACAAGGATTAAATCTTCTCTAAAACTAGTTTTAGATTACCATTCATACTTATCTAAATCTTTTGGTCTTGTTTCGCCATAATGAACATACAAATCTGGATCTCCATTGTAGGGAATTAAGTTGAAAAGAAAATCAGAGAGGAATTTTCTTTTTCTGTTTTCACCTTAGAAAATTCTTTCAATTTCATAATCCAACAAATCTAAAAAGTCTATTGTAAAATATTAAGTTTCTTCTTATTCAACTACTCCATTATAAAAATATTCAGAAAGTTTCAAATCCCTTTCATTATCATAAAGTATGGTGCTAAATTAAATGATAGCATTTTTTGGTCCTTTAACTTCCAAAGAAAACGAACAGTCGTTGCACATCTCTCTCTTTTCTTGAGAAAGTGGAATAACTTTAATGTAATCGCTTATCCATATACTTTTTAACTAAGCATCATTTTTGTTTTAAGGCTGTCTTTCTCCTCTGTTTCCATAGAAATCAAATTCTGCCTATTCATTATACTCAAAGCTATACATATTCTTAAACTCTGCTTGTAAGAGCATGTTAGAGTACCCTTTATTCATCTTAGGGATCTTTACTAATATCTCTCTAACTTCATCATTTTTAAGTATAATATCAATACTTCCTCCCTCTTTATTATATTTTAAAAAGATTTAAATAAAATATCTAACAATAAAATAATAAATTCAAATTACTTTAAGCATCATATTCAATTCTTTCTTTATAAACTAAATTTAGAGAGTATTTGCATGGTGTGCTGCATTTTACTTCAACAACTAGGTCCATATCTTCACTGATGTCTTTATCATTAACTAAGCAGACATCATAGCCAATCTAGTCTGAAGTACAGTAAGGTTGAGTGTTTTATTTTGGTATTTTATCAGTATTAATAAATACTGCAAGATCTGGATCGCTGTCAATAGAAAGATTATTAAGCTGAACGATGAGATCGACATTTCTATTCTTTTCTACAACTGTAGCTGTATAATACTTTTTACCTATCTTGGTATCTGTGATGTTAAAATAATGCACATCATTCAGATGAATCTTTTCTATAGTTTAAGCGATACATAAAGAGAGATAAATAACAAGTATGGTAGATATCTACAACCACCCTCTCCTAAGTATCATGTTAAATCCTGCTTAAATTGCTCTTTCTCTATTTAATTATGTTAAATTTAAAAATTTTTATTTTTCCTCGTAAGTTCTATTCTAAAGCTCTTTTAATTATCAAACGATTTAGATATTTACTTATTTATTATCAAAAATTATTCAGAAAAAGTCTGAAAAAAATAGCAAAATAAAAGAATAAATAAATTTTTAAATAAGTCTCTGTAACTTAAGTATTGTAAATTTATTTATTTTAAATCATAAATATAATAAACATTTTTTCTATTTTATAATTTTAAATTAGGAAACAAAACAGATGAGTATCGTTATTTACTTAAATCCATTGTAAATAATTATAAAATTTATGTGTCGAAAAATAAGACAAATGGCAATAAATAAAATATAAACTGATAAAATCCAGTTTTTAATCTTTTGAAAAGTCAAAATTAATATAGGAAAAAAGATACCGAATTTACACAAAATGAGTCAAAAACTTAAATCTTTTATTATTCAATTTCAAATAAAATATTACGAAAAGATATACATAAAACTACGAATAATGTTAATAACTTAAAATCAATTGATATTATCTGGTAGTACTTATTAGAAGTTAGTAGACTGCTCGATCTTTGACTTGTAACTTTGATAAATATCTAAAAGATCGTTTGCATACTTTAGAAATATAAAATTTTTTAAAAATTCATATAAAAAATTAAGATTTTTACTTTCTATTTTAGTTTTTATTTCAAGAAGAATGTTTATTAATTAGCTTTTCTTTAGAAGAATTTTACCCACTAAAATATTTTAAAATATAAAATTTTTTTAAATTTAAAACAATTGTAAAAAAATTACTTTCTTTAAGATTAAAGATTTTAAATTAATAATTTATTTTTCTATCCAATAAGTTTACGTCCTATTAATAATTATTCCATTAATATTACGATTAATTTAAATTAAAATTTTACTATCTATTGATGAAATGTATTAAATTTTATCTTTATTTCTAATTAATTTACTAGCTTTTAATTTAAATAATAATAATTTTTTTTATATCTTCTTTGATGTTGAATTTTACCATCTATTTTTAAAAAAAAATAATATTTAAATTATTTATGAATAGCATAATGTTTGGGGTGTGTTTAATACCTCGATTTCTTTTTTTTGAGTCTCTTTTGATGTTGAACCTGCAACAAATGCAAAGATGTTTAACTTTTAAATTTATTTTTAGGAATTAACTTTAAAAAAAGTAAAAAGTAAATTAAGTTTTTACTTCCTAATCATATGAGTAAATATGAATTTATATTTATTTATGATATAAGCTTAAAAATTACTTCCTATATTTAAAAAATATCTATTTATCTGATTTTTTAACATTTAATGTGTTATTACGAACTATTTTGAGAATATTCACTTAAAATTTTTATGAGTTTCAAGCTAATTTACTTTCTATAATTTTATTAGAATTTATTCATAACAGCTAATTAAAATATATCTTACGTTCTATTTAAATAAATAATTTTTAATCTTTGAAATTATTTTTTATTAAATAAATTTACTGTCTGTAACAATTAAAATCAGTTAATAAATAAGAGTGTCCTCTCTTTCAAGTAAACTAAATATTGTTACCAACTTTAGAAAAATATTATTTGAGATTTATCAATCATAAATAATTTACATTCTAAAAAAAATGAATTAGAAATTTTCCTCACTAAACAATTTACGATCTATATTATAATTTGCAAATTAATTTCATCTAAATTTATTTGAACTCATTAATTTACGCACTTTTTTAAATAATTAATTTGAATATTTTAAATATTATCTTACTAGACTATAAATTTACTGGCTATTTTAGAAGTATAATAATTTAAAAATAAAATTGATGATCTTAATAGTATGTACCCTCTAATTTTATTAAGCTAAGTTTAATAATAATTCATCTTCAAAAATGATTTACATACTTTTTTTATAAAAATTTTATTAGAATTTAAATAAATTGATTAGTCTTACATTCTGTTAAATATCCATAAAATGATAAAATTAGCATCGAAACCATTAATGAAAACTATTTTACTCTCTTTAAAAAATATTAAGCAAGGACTATCACTGTTATTAATAAATTACTCCCTATTTTTATTAAAAAAGTATTTTTAAATAAAAACTTAGCAATAAGGAATTTACATTCTTTTTATTTGTTAAAATAGTATAAAAATATCTGTCTCATATACAATTAATCTTCAATTTTACTTGCTAATTTTATTAATGTTATAAGTTTTTATTGGTCATAGATAGCAATTAAATTTACGAACTTATTTTTTTTAAAAAAAGTATTAAAAAACATTTATTTTTTTTGTTATTAATAATATTACTGCCTTTTTATATCAAAACAAATAAATTAAATTTATCATATTTTAAGATCTCTTATCTTACGTTCTAGTAATTTTTTAAGAAAATTTAGTTTTTAATCACTCATAGCTAACAACAAATTATTTTACCATCTATATTTAATTTTAATAAGTTTATTATTTAATGCTTTAATTGCTATAAATTAAAATTTACATGCTAATTAAAAGATAAAATATTAATATTTTATGTTTTTTGCAGTATTTTTGTCTCCTTACTTTCTGTTTATAATATGATAAATATCAAATTTATTAAAAATACTAAAATAATTTACAATCTATTTTTGTTAAAACATGATTTTTACTTAATGATTTAATAATAATCAAAGCTTACTTCCTATTATTTAATAAAATACATAAAAATTTATATTTCACTTTAAAATATAATTTATTACAATGTCTTCCTAAAATTTCGTTTATTTAAACGATATAAATTAGTATTAACTCAGTTTAAAGTTTCTCCTAAATGAAATTTACATATTTTTCCCACTATTTACATTTTTAAAAATTCATTATTTTAGTATTCTAAATATATATAAAATTAAATACTCTCCATGATACATTCAGAAGCTCTAACATTTAATTGCACTTATCTAAACATACCTTCTGAATTAACCTCTTCTCTAGAATTGGATTGACTACATCACGGAAATTCTAAAGCTATTTTTTTATATCAATTTTGAATTTTCATATTTCAAATGAGTGTGTATTGTATTGTATGTATATGTTAATATTTACTAGGTTTTTAAAAGATTTCTCACATTAATTAATTGTTTTAAGACATTGTTAACTGTATCCCTCTCTTCTCTTCTTTTCAGTTTCGTTGTAAATCTTCTCAAAATTCCACTCAATATATACATCTGTTTCATTAGAATTATAAACAATTTTATCTTTAATTTATTAAAGTTATTCATTAATAATGGCTTAGCTAGATGACATTTATGCATTGTTTATAAGTCTTATCATATCTTCATACTCTTTCATTCTTCTCTTGTAACCATTCAAGGTATCATCTAAGATAAACTTCACCTATTTGTGCATATAATCATTTATAATAATATTTCCTTTTAAATATTTATAACCTGCTGTATCTTGTTTAAAAGCTTATTTAAAGCTTTTTGAGACTCTAAAAGCAGGTCTACGAATCCAATATCTTAATCTGTCACTTGCTTATTCATATACCTTTATCTTGTGTGGTCTTCAATCATTTATAAAACTAAATCAAGATCATCTTCTACTTTTAATTCATGCCTTTAGTGTTCATTTCTATGGCAATAAGGGCATATTAACTTAAAGTAATTTTCTCCGCAATCATGATTAAGGCATCTTAAAATGAATTAATGAATATTTAGAATTAATAATTTTATTAATTACACTAAACTCATATCTTTTGAAAGAGGACACTTAACACATCTAGGGTAATGTCTAAATGGTGACCTCATATTCCTAATAGCGTTTTCTATTTTTTCTTTAATTGGCTCTACTAATGAACTCCCCTACATCTTTATTCTATTTAATTCTCCTATTTATTTTCAAACTCTCAAAAAGTATTTAATAAAATATAAATCTTAACTTTATATATAGAGAAGACCAGTATTTTGTTTTAAATTTAAAGAAAGATAAAACGATAATAAAAGTTGATTTAAATATCTTTTAAAAGCAATTGTAGTTAGTTATATTTTTAATTTGCCAAAACCATTCATACAATTTGAAAAAATATTTTAAATTCTACAAAAATATTTTTTATTTTTTTTGAGATTTGATTTTAAAATAATTTCTTTATTTTAGTAAAAACATGCCAAAGAACTCTATTTTATTATTAAATAATCAACAGTAAATTCTTAATTTTTATAAAATAAATAATTCCAAATCAAAAATGAAATATAAAAACTATTTCATACAATTAAAATAAATTTAATTTTTTTATTAAATTTATGAAGAACATTTTAAAATAACAAATTTTATTTTATTTTTTTTAACTTAACAAATTTTTTCATATTTATAACATTGAAATAATATTTATATTGATCGTTAATAATTAAATCTAAATTTTTCTTATTTATAGTTGAATTTTTAAATAGTATTTAAGTGCTAGTAATCAAATCTAAAATATTCTTATTTCTGGCTGAATATCTATAGTTTTATACATATTTTTTAAATCCTATCTGAGTCTTTCTTTAAATCCTTTCAGATTGAAATAATTACCTATGCAAATTACATTACTTAATATTTGTTCTATTTCTTCATAAGAAAATTTTCTTAATGTAGATCTTATAATGTCTTAAAGACTTGGCAAGTAGCTATTTTTGCCTGTTGGGCTGAAGATAGATTCAGGGCAATCTATTTATTCATGACCTAAATACACTGTTAGCATTAAATCATTAAAGCTTCTTCCATTATCTCTCAACTACTCTAAAGGTTTTTTATATACAGTCCAATGAATGTAGCTTTATATAAAATCTGCTTTTTCTGATTTGTAGTTTTATGCAAAGTAGCAATGTTTTAAAACAATCTCTTTACACATTTCATTTATCTCTTGATCAATAAAATTTGCAATTTAAAATTAATATAGAACAAGCTCCTTCATAATATCAACTAAAAAATTTGTGTCCATTGGATGTTTATAGCAATCACTTTCTTTAACCACAAATTCAAAAGAAGGTATTACAGATACTACCCCAAAATTTTCAACTAGTATCAGACCTGTTCCATTATTTTATAAAACATTACTCAAATAGTTTTAGTTTGTATATTCTTTCATGATTATAGGGCTTATTCCTTAATACTTTGAATATTAATGATAATCTTCATTTAAAACTGAGAGCTATATGAGAGGCTAGAAAAAGTGAAAAAGATGAGAGTCTCTTCTATTCATTAAACTTGTCAATTTTTTACTTTCCCTTTTTATTTACGTGCTATTTATTAATTTTTACAATTCTGATACTTCATTATAAAATTATTATTTTTTAATTTAGTATTTCGTTGAACCAAGTTAAAAGCCATTTTCTTCTTTAATTTCCTTATCAGATTTTTATTTCTTATTTTTGCTAAACAAATCAACTAAGCTTTTTGAAGTATTTTTCTTAATAGATTAATGAGTTATTTAACTTTTTTATTCCTACGGAATCAGAGGCATGGAACTTGCAGATTAATTAATACACTCTAAAGTATCTTTAGTACTTATCAAAGACCTTAGTTTGTTGTTTGAGTGTAAAAAGTGTTCAGAATTATTATTTATTAATGGGCTGATTTAAGTATCGCTAGCAAATTTGACATGATTATTTATTAATGTTGAGGATTTTCGTTGTTTATTTATTAGTTTTCCAAAGGATTAATTTCCAGCATCTGTTTCTATGCTCTTAATCGATACACATTTAACACTTTCTTGAGATTTTATAGAAGGCAAAGCATTATTGTCTTTAATATAAGGGGAACTTTTATTTCTTTTTGACAAAAAATTCTTCATTTAATTAATTTCTATTGCTTAATTTATTAATTTGTAAAATTCTATTATCTTTACAGTAAAACTTGAATCTTTTATCATGCATAGAAAAGACTTATAAATTTAACTATATTTTATCAATAATTATTACAAAATTACTATCTTTGCTTATTCAGCGTTTACAAAATATGATACCATTAGCAGTTTACTGCCTATAGATATAATATACGATAGAAACGTAAATAATTCTAGAGTTAAATCAATTAAACTATCTAAAATTTAACAGTAAAATATACTATCAATTACCATATTTTAGCATTAAATTTAGCAAATTTGAAGGTTTCTTAAACATATAATTTGAATAATTATTCATTAGATTTTTCTATTTTAAGTTTTTACACAAAAATAGATTTCTAATAAGATCCATTAAAATAATTTCTAAATATAAATTTTTGTCTGAAAAAAAAAGATATATTTTAGTAAAAATATTTTTAATGATATATTTTATTGGAGATATTTGAAAGAAAATTATACTAACAATAATTCTACTAAAAATTATGATTTTATTTATTAATTTCAATAAGCATTTAATAATAATTATATTTATAGCAATCTAATAGACCCTTTAATAATAATTAAGGAATGGATTAAATAGAAATTTTTTATTTTATTTTTTAATCTTCATAGATTATTTAAAGATACACTTTTTGATCTAACTAAATTAATACATTTAAGCCAAATATACTTAAAAGGAGAATAAATATAAATTCACAATATGAGTAATTAGAATCCTAAAGAAGAGATAGAAAAAAAGGATAACAGAATCTTAGATGGTCTTCATTATTATTTGTGCTCTAGGGATTATAACATTAATTTTGATGAATCTATTGACAACATTAATTTAAATGTAGAAGGAGATGATGAGAATAAAAATAGTGATTTAAATAATATAATTCCAGAGGAAACTGCTGATAAAAATGCAGATTAAGTTGAATAATAAAATACTTTATAGTAGCCTTAGATGAGTTTTACAAATTTGGCAAATATTCCATTATCTTTTAACGACCCAGAAGATTATGTTAAAACATTTGAATAACATCTCTTTTCTGAAGCAAAAGCATAAATTATCAAAGCCCAAGTTACAGAAGTAAGTTTACTACAATTAAACAATATAGATTTGTTTTAAAATAAATATAAAATGTTTAAAAAAGTCAAGAGCTCCTGAAATTATGAGATTAAAAAACTCTTAGGTAATTGCTCTAAAAAATAATTCAGAGCTTTTCTTCAGAAAGCTAACTATGGAGAAAGTTGCTGACTCAGAAACAAAATATGGAACTCATGATTTTATAGTTATATCATTACAAGATGTAAATCAAATATTTTATTTCTACATAAATTGCAATCAATTTAAGATTAAAAATTTAATTGATTGTTGAATTTTAAAATATATTTTATTTTTAATCAATAAAGCCTTCCAAAGTAATATCAGGAGAACATATGTTAGGTGTAGTAGAAAGAGCTGAAGGAAATGAAATTTTAGTCAAAGTAGTTTTTGATGAAAATAGCAGCGACCCACGTAATTAAAAAATACTTAAAGTCATGTAACAAGATGAAAGCGTTTGGAGAAATTGGTATGTGAAAAAGTTTTGCAGTATAGTTACTATTCAAAGAGAATACGAAGTAAATTACTTTATTATATATTTATTTGTCTATTAGTCTTGGATATTTGTGGCAAAGTTTTATGATTTGATTTCGAAGTTATTAAAACTATTTTTATTATCGTAAAGGCTCTACACAATTTTAATGATTTGCTTTTAAAAGAGTTCATACTTAATCCTGAAAAGTTAACTCAGAAGAAAGAAGAGAAGTTTTCTATCCCTGAATAGCTTTCAATTCGTTTAAATTAGATTTATAATCCCTCCCAAATTCAAGCTATTAACTCAACACTAAAGAAATAAGGTGTTACTTTAATTTAAGGTCCTCCTGGTACAGGTAAAACACGTACTGTGCTAGGTACTGTTTCAGTGCTTATTAATTCATTTAATGAAGACTAGCTTAAGTAAAAGCACTCTATGGAGATTGAAGATAAATCAAAGTTAGTTGAGCAGTCAGGCGAATTCCATTTCGAATTGTAATATTTTATTCTAATTTTGTCTTTAAAAACTAATTAAAATTTTTAAAAATTAGAGCTATGCCATGGATGTAGCCTAATTATGTTGATTGGAGAGATAGTACTTTTGATCACTTGCATAATGATTTTTCTAATTTTACTAAAACAAAAAAATATATCACTGCTGATTAAACTGATAAAGTCATTCCTATCCTAAAAGCTTAGGAAGAGCATGCACCCCCTGAAAAAATTTTAATTTGTGGTCCTTCAAATGCAGCTATAGATGAAATCGTTCGTAAAATGAAAAAAGAAGTAAAATAAAATATTTTTTATAAATGCCAAATATTCATTTATTTCAGAAATTTCATTATTTTTATATATTTTATTTATTCAAAAGGGTTTATTGGACAAAAATGGTAATATTTATGATCCTTCTAAAATTATAGTCAGAATTGGTGAGAATTATGATAAAGATTTGGAGGATGTATCTTTAGATTATTTAGTCAAGTAAAAACTTGGCGAATAAAATATCAGATCAGAAGATGCTTAAGAAATAAGAAAGAAAATATTAAAAGAAGCCAAGATTATCTGTGGTACTCTCAGTTCAACTGGTTCATAAATTTTAGCATCTGCTAACTTTGTAAATTAAAAAATAAATAATTCAACTATTTTGATTTAAATAATATGTTTATTTTCATCAAGAAATTTGATACTGTCGTAATTGATGAAGCTGCTCAGTCTACAGAAATAAGTACTCTCATTCCTTTGCAATATTAATGTACTAGACTTATTTTAATTGGTGATCATAATTAATTGCCTGCTACTATATTCTCTAAAAAATGTGAAAAGTTTAATTATCATTAGAGTTTATTCGAACGTTTTGAAAAATGTAAAGTTGAAGTTCATATGTTAAATGTAATAATTTATTTATATCCCATTTTGAGTTTTAATTTAATAATATTTTTAGTAACAATATAGAATGAACCCCATTATTAGTAAGTTTATTTCTTAAACTTTTTACTAAGACAAAATTTCAGATGCCGAAAAAATTAACGAGCTTGTAGGTTAACCTGAAATTTATTAGTTAAGACTATTTTAGCCTGTCGTTTTCTTTAACGTTGAAGTAATTTTTTATATATAAATTAAGATAGGTTAAATTAAAAATCAATTAAAAATTATAGGGTAATGAAATATTTGAAAAATCTTCATATAAGAACGAGGAAGAGTCAAAAGCTATTGTTGAAATTTATAATAAATTGAGAACTACCTTCCCTAATTTCGATTTGAATAAGTTAGGTATTATTACTGCTTACTCTCGTTAAGTTAAGGAAATAGAAAAAAAAATTAAAGCTCACGATAAAACAGACAAGTGTATGGTTGAAGTACACACAGTTGATGGTTTCTAAGGTAGAGAAAAGGATATAATTATATTCTCTACTGTGAGAGCTAGTTAGGTAAATGGAGAAAAAAATACTAAAAAAACTATTGGTTTCTTAAATGACAGAAGAAGAATGAATGTCAGTTTAAGTAGAGCAAGATTATGTGTTATAGTTGTGGGTGATCTCAAATAACTTAAATTTTCTAAATTATGGAAAGGATTAGCAGAATATTCAATAGAATAAAGAAGTTGTTATAATATGGTTGCCCCATATTAAACTTTTGTTAGTAAATTAGAATTACACTTTGATTAATACAAAGTTTATAGGGCAACATAGAATTGAAATTAAATAATTCTTTATTTAATTTTATTGGAGTCTTTTTTTATTTTAAACATGTCTTAAAAGCCAAATGTATATAAGTGTAGTTGTTTAAAGTATTATCAACAAAAACATTTTTTTAAAATTTAATTAATGAGTTCTATATAAAATAAATGTGATATTCGAAATTATTATTATTTTTTCAACTAATTATAGACTTATTTATTTTTTAAAGCATTAATATTATATATTATCAGCTTTAAAAATTATCAATTAAAAATGTTGTCAATAAAATTATTATTACTTCTCAAATAAAAAGTTGACTTTTAAATAAGAAATTGCTATCAAATATTTCACAACATAAAAACTCAATACTTGAAATATCTGATAAAGTAAAACTAAAAATTTAGCATTTACTATTTAAGAATAGTTAAATTTTTGTAAATAAATAAGAAAAGTAGAAATATTTATCTTCTTTAATTTTTGATAAGCTTTTAACTGTTCAATACTAATATATTTTCTTTTTCTAATTGCCAGTTTTTTTTATCAGATATCAAGAATAACAATTTTATATTTCATTTAACTTTAAGCATCAAATTTAAATTATAATTTTTGAGAGATGGTATTTTATTGATTCATTAAGAAATTTGGTTTTCTTATATAGAAATTTGGATTTAATGCTGATTAATATTGATCTACTCTTCATTTATAGGCTAGATTTAACAACATTCTTATTTTTTCATATTTTTTTTTTACTCTAAATCATATTTTTTTAAATCTAATCTACAATTTGGACAGCATGGACTCAAATTTAACCATGGCTTTATACATTTAGAGTGAAATATATGCTTACATGGTAATTAATTAATAATATCACCTATTTGATATAAACATATTTTATGAATTTATAGTTTGTTTGCCAACAATATTAATCAAAAATATAGAAGTAGAATGATTATACCTTATTCGAATTTTATGAAGCATATAGAGCAATTCTTAGATGTCTTTCCAATTTTCATTTTTAAGCAATATTTTTTATAAAGATTTAATGTAATTCCATTGCTATTGCTTTTGTTATAGATCCTATTGATTTATTATTCCATAAAAAGTAAAAATTCTTTTTTAAGATGTTTTTTATTGCAAATATATAATAAATCTTATTAAGTGAATCAATCTTATTTTGTAAAATTAACATTTATTAAAAATTATCAGGTAACACATATTTTAAAAAACTATGGAGGCTACTTTAAAAATATATTTTTCTCTATTATTAAGTGATTACCAAGTTAAAAAAATGGCATACCATCTCTTTTAGCATTGAATATTTATAATTAAAAAATATTTTTTATATTTTATTTATAGAAGAAGCATACAAAATATTTAGCTCGAAACAAACATAAATTTAAATTAACTTTTACTATAAAGCGTATTATTCAAAATATATTACAACTATTACAGCAACAAATTTAAGTCTAATTTAATCTTTCATTGACCAGATTTCTCTATGTTTATGTAGTCTCAGCTTCCTTATTTATATTATTTTCTTTATTGAGCACACCTTTTTATTCTTCCAATTTTTTTACTAATTCTTCTAAATTGTCTAGTTTTTCTAGATTGCTTAGTTTATCATTTATTTACTTAAGCAGACCTTTAATATCATCTGATTAGGTATTCAGATCACCTTTGGAAGATTCTGTTCTTATACTTATAGAATTGAGCTTCTCAGCTGATCCTAGAAATTATAGGTTTTATGAATTTCTATTTTTTAAATATAATTTATTTTTGAGTCCCATTATATTAATAGTTAATAATTAAAAACTTAGATTTATAAATTATTTTGATAACTTTTTTATAATCAAATAATCATAAGACGTTTAATTATCAAATTAAAAGTATCAAAAATATATAATCAATCATACATAAAAGTTTAAGTTAGAATTTAAATTTTATTTATAATGCATTTACATTTAATTTGAGGAATTCTATGTTGATTCTACTTAATTTATTTTAATTTGACATTTTAATATTTTTTAATATTATATTTCTATTTTTTCAATTTAATTTGATTAATTTTTTTTATTTAATTAAAAATTCATTTTGTTTACTTTTTAAATACCAAAAAGTTATTTATATTCTAAAATTTGGTATCTTTTTAAGATACATTTGTTGATACATAAGTGGAATTTTTATAAAATTATGAAAAAAGAATTCAA
Source organism: Tetrahymena thermophila SB210 (assembly GCF_000189635.1). Classification (NCBI taxonomy): domain Eukaryota; phylum Ciliophora; class Oligohymenophorea; order Hymenostomatida; family Tetrahymenidae; genus Tetrahymena; species Tetrahymena thermophila. The sequence goes on from NW_002476407.1 coordinate 431,586, forward strand.
AAAAATGTATTTTAAATCTATTCCTTCTATAATTTGAGTTATAACTTTTAAATTTTTTATTAAAAATATCCATACACTATATATTGCACTTCTTCAAGAATTTAAACTTCAGAAGATTTTTGTAAACAACTTTACTTTTTTATAAAACATAATGTTTAATTTAGTATTTCATTCAAATCTACTTGAACTTCAAACTTAATTAAGGTGTAGAATAAAAAAAATTTAATTAATAATATATAAATTGTAATCACAATATCTAAGTTGTTGATATTTGAAATGCACGAAAAGGTATATATTATATCAATGATTTATAAAATTAAATTTTGTAAAAGATACATGAAAATTTGTATGTAATGAAAATAAATATTTTTATTTATTGTTGTTCAAATTCCTTAATAGCTTGAATCTTTAAAAAGACCAGTTAAAAAAACTATCTAGATAGTTGTAATTGATATCATCAAAATCATTTTAATAATACTGCACCATTTTACTTTACTTTCTGTTGACTCCAAAACTATTTTTTTAAAATATATATATAGTAATTTATTAATAAATGTGAAATGAATACTCTTATCTTAGACTTCTAGTCTTAATAATGTATGTCTCATATTAGTGTAAATATCGTTAAGTGTATAGTATGCCTAAACTGATTCATTATAAGCTTACTATAATTTTTCTATATAATATTAAATAATATTTTTTTATTTGAATATTATTTTAAATTTATATGTAATTGATATATTGATATATTTCATGATTTTTAAGAATTCATTCAAAAATCATTAAAAACTTAAAATAAAAAACATTTTAAATTATAATCCTTCATTATTTTAATAAAAATATTAACACGTAAAATTCCAAATTACTATCATCTGCATAGCTATCATCAGCAGAGTTGTTTATTCTATTTAGCTCAAACTATAAAATCTTTCCAGAATTATCAAGAGATTAAAAGCATACTTTGTATTCATGTTACTTAGTAGCTGTGAGGTTATAAATGTGAGATTTCTAATTATATACTTCATATAAAGGCTATTTTGAAGTGTCTGAAAAATCTTCATAGACCTATCATATTATTATAATACTTTATTACTAATTAATTATCATATTTGAATAGCCATAATTAAGCTAAACCAAATAAAAAACAACTTATTATAATTCATGATCCCTTATGTAAGGTAATTCAACAAAATCTTTATAATTTATTTTTGTAAAGCATTTATCAAATATTTTAAATATAATAGAATCAGTTTACAGAAAATCTAAACTAATCTGGTTTGTATCCTGAAACTTCATATCTAACAACTAAATGCTCGTTTTAAAAGAGTTATTAATATAAACAATAAATATCTCTCCCGTTTATGTTAATATCAAGAGCGTATGAACAACTAAACACTAATGTAGTTAACAATACAAACTAACTAAATTTCATTTGCTAATTGCTTATATACTTATGAAAAACTTTAAATAATTTATTTTTTTATTTATTATATCTTTGATTTTTGATAATTTATTGATCTTTTATTACTTGAGTTTGATTATCATCTAAAATAAATATCTTATTTACAAATAAATAAATTCTATGCACTATATTATACGTATTCATACATAAAAAATATATTTCTACTACCTTTTCAACAAAGAAATTTTGAATTAGCAAATATTATTCTATACTTTATAAGTAAAGAATCTAAAATTGTTATATCCATTTGATATTTGATATCAAATTTTATTTTATGGCGAAATATTCTTATTAAGAATTAAATAAAATCTATGCAGTCATGATTCTAAATTTAGCATAACAAATAAAGATAGAACATAATTTTATGATATTCATAATCACACTAATCTATATTAAATTAGAGCTAGACTATATTACTCATTTATCTTTTTTATAAATTAAAGACAGTAAAACATAAAAATTGTTCTAATTAAATTATTGGTAATTATCAAACTAGTCTAACAAAAAATAATTAATATTTTTCACTTTTTTAGTAAATTTAAAAAAAGCTGAAATTTAATGAAAATGTTTATGAATAATCAATACCTTGATACTACAAATTCTCAAGAAGAAACCACTTAAAATAGTTATAAATAAGTAGAATATTACTACATCGAAAAGCAATAATATAAAACATAAGTTGTTTAGAGTGAATTGTTAGAAATTTTAGACAATAAGCGATTAGTACCAATTGTTCGCCCATTAAACTAATTTTATAATGGATACTTACTTGGAAATGACCTTTATATTAATTTAGATTTGATTCTTAACAAAGAAAGTTATGAGCAGCAGCATTAAATTATTAACTAATTCAAGTAACTAAAATAAATAAATTGGAATTAAAAGCGATCTTTTGTGTAGCTTCATTTAGAAACAAATTAAAAATATGTTTACGATTATTCCTTGATGCTCTATTAACTTTCAAGCCTTTAGAACAGTAGATATGCTTAATGCATTATACCTCTAAAATAATATGAGCAGTATTGTATTGGTTAATATAAATTAAAGGAAAATTTACAGCAAAAAGATTAAAGTTATGCGGAAAGATTAACATAATATTTTTAAGAAAAAAATGAAAGCGTGATAAATTCTATACAATTTGAAAATAAGTACATTTTCATTCTCTAAAGGGGATTCGATCAGCATAATAATTAAGTTGCTTTATAATCAATTTATTATTCAGAAATTCTTTTGGATTTAATAGGAATATTTCATGGACTAAAAATGTTTGTAAATATATATTAGTTTGATTATATTTATTGATTATATTAAGTTAATATTGCTAATTCATTTTGTATTAAATTATTAGGGTATTGAAAGGACAGAAATGACTAATTTACTTAATAGGCTAGGAGTTTACAGCATATTCAATGATATTAATTCTATGGAATATAGTTTGGATTTTTTTATTAACTAAAATGAAAGAAAAGATGAATAAATTTAAAATAAAATTGTAAACTTCGATTTTTAAACTCTTGATAATATTCGTGTTTAATGCTAAGGAAAAAGGATATAACATAATATCAATCTTGATATAGATAGAAATTTGGATTCTAATCATAATTAACTTCTTACAACAAATTAATAAATTATATATGAATTATTTATTTCTAAAGAGTAGATAAACAAAATTAATGCTTAAAGAATTGAATAACTTAGATACTTTTCTAAACTTACTGACAAGTTAAAAAGAGAAGAAGCCAAATAATTTTGTATGAATGGATAATATCCTGAAGAATGCAAACATTTTCTAACAAGATATTACAAAGATATATTCAATAAAGAAGTTAAAAATATAAATTCTAATTTCTATGATTTATCATGGCTCAACAATCTATGACTTAACTCCTAATATTAATCAAATAATTTTTATTTAAAGATAATAAATAAGAAACAATCAAATAATTTGTAATAAACAATTTAAAAAATAATTAATTTAAACTTACATCTTATCAAAAAATTTAAAAACTTGAATTTGAGTGGAATATAAAAAAAAGTTTTCTTTATAATTAATATAAATAAATACTAAAAATAAAATTATAAAATGTTAATATAATTAATTTATTGATTTAACATTTTTCTTTAAATTAAATTAATCTACTTAATGTATTTAAATTGCATATTACTTCAAATTTAATATTTATTTTAAGATTAATAAATTTATTTATTTAAGATATATATAATGAAACTGAGTTAAATGCCTTTTTAATTTTGGATAGGCATATACTAATTAATGAATATTTAATTAAAAGAAATTTAGACAAATTTTTAGTTTTATTAATTTTAAGTGCTTCATTCTCAAAAATTCTAAAAACCACCCCTACTGACTGAAAGGGTTAATAAACTAAACTTTTATAAATATATTGAAATATTTGATATATTTTTTTTAGTAGTTAAGTACATTTTGTTTAAATTTAGAAGTAGAAGATATAATTAATTAATTAATTTGTTAAATTTCGAATTTTCTGACAAGCATTAATTAATTATAAAAAGAATATTAAAAACTTTTCTAAAATTCTATGAATTTATTTGATATAATATTTAGTATAAATATTCTTTTTAGCATATCCTTTTTTATATAATTATTAATCAATACTAATCATTAAAAAGAAAAAACTTATTTTGATAATATAGAATATTTTAAATAGCAAAAATGTACCAAGAATTAAAGTTTGAAGTAACTTTTGAAGTCCCTTCTAAGTGCATCTTCTAAGCATTGACTGAACAATTGTAAATAATTTTCCTTTTCTAAAAACTCTAATTGCATTAAAGAAGCAACCATTTGCAAAAAGTAATTAATAGTATAAAATAATATATTTTGAAAATAAAAGCGAAGTTATGAAATATACAAGATCTCCAGCTGTAGTAGAACCCAAGCCTTAAGGCAAGTACTCAATTTTGGAGGGAAGAATTACTGGTACTTTCCTTGAAGTCGTAAGCACCTATGATTTTATACTATACTCTTAATTTGTAAAATCTATTTGTTTAAAAAAATAAGGACAATACTAAAAAGCATATCAAAATGACATGGAGAATGAAGGACTGGAAAAGCGATTCTTTGGTCAATTTTACTTTCATTGACAGAGATGTAAAAATACCTTTTTAATCTAACTTTATAAATTAAATCATTTTATTATGTTAAAGGATGAATGCACTCTTTCTATTGTTTAAAGCGATATTCCTAATGATGTTAACTGTGAAAACTTAAGAAAAGGATGGATGACACAAATTTTTGAACCTATGAGTTCTATTTGCGGTTATCCTATTGATAATTGAAATTTAACATATTAAAAATGAAAATAATTTAAAAGATAGATGATATCTTTGGCTGTTGTATTTTATATGAACTGAGTTGGAATTTATTATTAAAAAATATATATATATATAATCTTTATTAAATTTAACATTAGGTAGATTCTAAATATAACAAAAAGATCTATCTATTTGATATTATCTTTTTCAAAATTATTCTAATTCTTTTTCATAATAGTTTTATTTATTTATTTATTATTAGTAAAAAGCAAAAGTTAAAATAATTTCATAAACATGTCTAATTGTAAATTATATTAATTTTTTTAATTCTATTTTTTTATTGTTAGTTCAGTTTGATAATATGAAAATTTTTACTATAGTAAAGATTTATTTTTTTAAAATTAAATATTTAATATATTTTATAATATTGATAATGTTTGCTATTAGTTTTTATTATTCTTACTGACTTAAAGTGGTTTAAGGCTATCCTATTTTAAAGATAGATACTCAATCTACTTGTTAATAATTTAATTTTAATTTTTAGTTAAATACTTTTTAGTATTTAAACACATTTGCTTAAGTAAAATCAAACCCTATTTTTAAGCATTTTTCAAAGAAAATAATTTAAAATCCAATTCCTATTTACAATTTACAATGAATAGATTTAGGTTATGAATGAATTATTCTTTAATATTTTTTTTCTTAAATTATTTTAAAATATAAATAGAAAAAATAAATTGGTTGCTTTATTGAACCTATAATATTTCTAAAATTGTTTTGAATTAATTTCTTTATTTTTCAACTTAAATTTTGATAAGTTTCTATGGTTAGTCAATATTCATTTCTATTCCTCTTGTATTTTTTACATTTTATCTATAATATTTATTCCTTTGAGAATTATATAAACCTTATTCAAAAAATCAATTTAACGCTATCCTATATATATTTAATAAATACTCAGTCTATTTCGTAATGATTTAATTTGAATAAATTGTTTTAAATAATTATAAATACAATAATGAATTTAATTCATAGTAAAGCCTATTTTTAAATTAAAATGGATAAATTTTATGTAAATTTAAAACATATTTTAAGTTTTTAACTTCTAGATTATTTATTATATGAGTTTTTTTGCTCAAATATTTGATTCTTTCTTAAATTAATAATTTAAATTTTAAAATTGCTTAGTTTTTTGGAGACACACTTTTTTTATATTAAATAATAGAGTATTCTTTAGTAAATTAAATAAAAAATAATAAAAATTAAGAATTCAAAATATAAATATCAAGAAAAAAGGACTGAAATATGTAAGTAGAACCTCAAAAAAGCAAAAGTATTAACCTCTCAAAAAAAGAGCTCAAAAGTTTTAATAAGCTTCATCTTGTATTAATTATTTTAAAATTATTTTGAAACAATTTATTTAAATTATAAACAGAAATAAAATGACATTAAAGAAATTGAAGAATTAAATCTTTCTGCTAACAATATAGAGTCAACAGACAACATTTCACTTTTAACAAATCTGAAAGCTTTAAACATTTCTTCGAATTTGCTTGTGAAAATGTACGGATTACCAAAATCATTAATATTATTAAATGCATCAAACAATAAAATAAATGAACTCTTTAGCATAAGGAATAATTAAGTACTTCAATCTTGCTTTGATTAGATGGCTAATCTGACAATTCTTGATCTTTCCAAAAATAACATTGCTAAATTACATTCAAATCTATTTGATAATTGCAAGCACTTATCTGACATTGACTTGTCTCATAACAAAATTTCAGACTAATTAGAATGTTTTGTTAAATTACCTGACTTAATAAAGTATTTTACTTTTAAAAATATTCATATTTATAATTAATTATTTTGTTAAATTTATTTTCTTAAAGATTGAATTTGAGTTACAACAAAATAACAGATTTAAATTCTCTTTGCTAGCTAAAAGGATGCTTAGTTATAGCACTTAACGTTTTATCTAATACTGTCACTAAGTAACATTAGAAATCTTTCCAAAAAAACAAAAATATTCTTTTTATAATAATAGACAAAACTCTTTACAGTGTGAGAATTTGTTGAGAGCTATTTTACCCAATATCTAATCTCTGACTATTAACTAAGAAAGAAGTTTAACTCCATAACCTATGAAAAATCAAAAAATTGAAAAAAATAAAAACAGCTCTGCACTTCCTGACAAAACTCAAAAATAATTTATATCCCCATTTAAAAAAAGATTGTCAATTGCAAGTACTGATAGCTCTACCAAAAATTTATCTGCATAAAGATAGCTTTAGTTTGATAATGTTTCTTTTATGAGATAAGTTGATCCATAAAATGAAACTTAAGTTTTCTAAGACTTCATTCTCCTAAATAATTCTTTTGTTTAGCCTAGATAAGATATTCCCTAGAATGCATGTATTTTTAGCTCTGCATCTCCATTTGATTATGTAGATAATCAGTAGAAAAAAATTAAATTGTAAGAAAACAATGAAAATGATGAGAAACTTCATAATCATAACAGCTGCTTAAAAAAAATATCTATCTTGCAACAAAAACAAAAGATGGATTAAGAACTTATCAACCAGTAAACTAAAATGATTTAAGATCTAGTTTTTTGCAAAAATTGTGAGGAATAAAAAAAAATAAAATAAGTAGCATTAGAAGAGATATCGTTTAAGGAGGATACAATGATTTAAAAATCATTTAATTTGACTTATTTAAAAGCTAAGTTTGACATTTTAATGTTTGCCTTTTCAAAATGTAAATAAATAAATTTTTTAATTAAAACTTTAATTATTTTTTTTTTACAATTAAATAAGAAACTAAATTGAACATTAATGAAATCGATGATTATCTAAAATAAGTAATTGGTGATAAAGTAATTTTAACGTCTGAATAGAAATGTTAGTTGGGATACTTAATTTGTGACAAGGTACATTCTGCAAATAATAGCAAATAATCATTTTGAATTAAATAAGAGATAGTTTGTTAAAAAAGTTATGTTGTTAAAATATAAACTAATATAAACTTTAGATGAATTTATATTGATATAATTTAATATTTTTTATTAATAAGTAATTGTATTTATTTGTGTGTATGTGTGTTTGAATATTTACTTTTGCAAATTATTTTAATTAATTTTTTGATTCTTGTATTTTTCTTTAATCATTACTTTAAATTTTTTAGAGTTGAGTAGAATAGAGGAAATAGTATTTTTTAAAGTAAAGGAGCGCTTGGGAATTTTTATAAAATTCTAATTTTTAAAATTTATTAAAAAATTAATTTTTAATTTAAAAAAGAATTTAATTAACTTTTTCAAAAGGATTAAATAAACTACGAGTGCCACTGCAATCATTATATTTCTTTTAATGGATCTCTGTTTTTAAAAATAAAATATTTGTTAAGTCATTTAAAATAAATCGATTAAATGTAAATGTTTACAGCAAAATTATCTTGTAAGTGAGATTTGTAAGTCACCTTAAAGTTCTTATCAAACTTAACTGAATGAGGAACTCTTTCATCCATCCATTCAACGATTAGCTTTTGTATTTCACCTACTTAATGGTCATGCTGCATTTGATGGTAACCACCCTCAAATAACTTAATTTTTTTATCATTGCTGTTAATAAATCAATAAATACATTTAAATAACCTTTTTAACATGTGTAAATAATTAATTGATTATTTACCTTGAGCAGTTCTCATAAAAGTTAATAGAATCTAAGTGGTTGGTAACGAAATCACTGTTGCCGTGCATTACAAAAATAGGAAATTTGAATTCTTTGGCCTGTTATTGAATCATTTCTATAGCCCAAAGCATACTTTTTGCCATTTTAGCTCTATTTTTTATTTAAATAATTAATTTAATATAAAATAGATTTATTTGAATACCCTAAAAATGGTATCATAAGCTTATCTTCAAGTGCTGTTCTTAAAAATCTATCGTTCTATGTTAAAGCTGTAAGATTAATCATAGAATTAGCAACAATATCCTAATTTTTAATTAAAAATTAACAATAAATAAACTAAATTTAGAAAAAATCTATATCAAAATTAATCTCATTTTCATTTATTAATAATTTATTACTCCTAAAAAATCACCAACTAACTTTAAAGTAAACATTTTAAATATATCTATGTTTCTATCCTTAGGTAATCCTAAAAGAGGTGCATTTGCTATAATACCAGCTATCTTTATGTGAGGATTTCTTGCGCCTAATGATGTCACTAATAAACCTCCTAAGCTGTGGCCAAATAAGAAAAGTGGCAATCCTTCCTAAACTTATCTCATGCACATTTCAATATCTGCTATCATATCTATTAAATTGAAAATTGATAAATACTCATTAGTTTAAAGTAAATAAGTCAACCTTCTATGACAGACACACCTCTAGCACCTCCTGAATATCTATAAAATAATTTTAAATTGTAAAAAAAATTACATTCATTTTAAATAAAATTAATATATTTATTCTTAGAGTGTAAAATTATGAATCAAATCCATAAAAATTTACCCGAAACCTCTCAAATCTATGAAGTGAACATCAAAACCTTATAGAACAAAGAATTCTCCGAAATCTAAGAATTTGCCTGAATGTTCTCCAAATCCGTGAACAATGATTAGCGTGGCTTTCTTAGGTTTAACTATAGGCTCCATATGGTTGTAATATAATCTCATTGCTATTCCCTTTCCTTCAATGAATTTTCTTGTTAAACGATATTCTTTACATTCAAATGTGCCTAAAAATTTATCATCTTCACTAAAAACAGTATTGAGATCAACAGGAAAGCTAGTATTCTTAATAACTCTTACTTCCATTTTCAACTTAACTTTAAAATATTATTAAAAGGAATTAATTTGATTTCTTTAAATTAATGAATTTATAAATTATTTAATTATTTATTTATGGATTGGATTTTGATGAACTTATATTTAGAAATTCAGATTAGCTATAAATTTTTATATTGTAATTGACAAGTGATGTTAGATATGATGAGATAAGTATTCAAAAATGTTTAACAATTACTTTTTCAATTTGATTACAAAAAAATATGTTTAATTGTTTAATTTATTCATTCATATTAAAAATTTTGTAGAGCGATTAGCTAAAATGCGTATTTTATAATAAAATATAATGACGTAACGTGATTAAAGCGTAATAAACAACTATTTATATTATGGTCTTAATATGATTTAAAAAAAGATAAAATATAACATTATTAAATAAAATATATCATCAATATATATAAATTTTAAACAAATTTATTAGATTTTCATTTTTTTTTAAATTTGTTTTAGATTCAAACTTAATTAAAATCAATTTTTATTATATTATCTAAAGGTGATTTTGATACAATATTGGAAAGAAAAAACGTATAATAAATGGATTTAAAAAGTATGTATGAAATCTCTTTAAATTATTAAAATTTGCTTTTCTGTTGTTTTTAAAATTTAAAATATTAAAAACTAATAGATAAGCTAGTTTTATGATTGTTTAAAGATAAAAGAAATAAATTAAAAAGTAATGTTTAATTATTATTTTTAAAATAGATAATTAATTATCTTGAGAAATTAATAAAAAAAGTTTAAAAAGCTTATTCTCACTAAATTGAAATAAAAGAAATTTATATATGTAAATATGTATATTTATTTATACTTATATTCTTTGAAGTATTTGTTTAATTGTTTTTTTTGTTTATTTATTTATTAATTGATGTATTATTAGAGAATATTTGTTAAATCTCTTTAAATTACTAAATTATGCTTTCTGTTGCTTTTAATAGTTAAAATATTAAAAACTAATAGATAAGCTAGTTCTATGATTGGTTAAAGATAAAAGAAATAAATAAAAAAGTAATGTTTAATTATTATTTTTAAAATAGATAATTAATTATCTTGAGAAATTAATAAAAAAAGTTTAAAAAGCTTATTCTCACTAAATTGAAATATAAGAAATTTATATATTATATGTAAATATGTATATTTATTTATACTTATATTCTTTGAAGTATTTGTTTGTTTTTTTGTTTATTTATTTATTTATTAATGGATGTATTATTAGAGAATATTTGTTACATTTCAGTTGAAATTAAATTAAAAAAATGAATATATATATGCATATGACAAACCAACTGTTTAAAAATTGTATAGATACATATGTTATTAGTTGGAATTTATTTTTCGTTTATTAGTGTATGTATTTTAAAATAAATCGATTTGTGTGCTTGTTCATTTGCTTGCTTTTTAATTAAACTTTTCAAGAACTTGCTTTCTAATTTCTTCTTCAGAAATGTGTTCAATGTCTTCATAGAATTTATTAAAATCGAATGAAGAAATCTTGAATTCAAGGTAAGGATTATTGCAAACAATTAAGTAACGAGCAATTACCAAAATTTCTTTGTCAGGTTTACCATTAATTATCTATGGCTTTAATGTTTCTATCATTTCATTAAGGGTAGCTTTAAAAATGCTTTTGAATTTATTGTCAAGAGTGAAAGTTTTATCAATAATGCCTAAAAATTTGTTTAAAACTTCTTGCTTGTCTTTATTGGTTTCTTTGTTAAATGAATGTGTAACAACATCTTTTGTCTTTTTGAAGAGTTCTTCAAAGAAATTCTTAGAATGATCGATATCAGCTCTAATAAGCTTGACAGTAGTTTGGTATTCAGTGGATTCTTTGTATTTCTACCACACTTGCTCGCTAAAACCTTCAGTCTTAGATTGATTCAAGAATTCGTTCATTTTATCTAATTGCATATTTTAATACTTGCATATAGAGAAAATGATACGGAAGTAGAGATCAGCAGGAACTTACAACTTAGAATCATTGTAAGCCTTAATCAATTTCTAAATGACAAAATTAGAGAAGAAAGCAATATTACGTTCATACAAAATATACTCGTTGATCTTTAAAATATTCTTTCTTGTCTATTCATTTTCCTTTTGCTTATTAACAATTTCATTAACTTTTTAACTGCTTTACTCCATTTTGGAGGTCATTTATGAAGACTATTGAGTAGAGCTTGTAGTTTATTGTTCTTATTTTTTTAAAATATTTTGCTAGATAGCATCAGGACCTTTAGTTTATACAGTGTCAGGATTTGTAAGATAACCAGCGACCAAATTCTTTTTGATATAGTTATCATTTAAAGAGACACTCTATTCTAAATCGTCTTTATTAGGAGCAGGTTCTTTAGCTAAAGCAGGGGTAGTGTAGTCTTTGATAAGAGGATGGTTGAAGATTTCTTCCCAACTCATTCTTTCTTCTTCTTTGACTTTCAACATACCTCTAAGTAAATCCTTAACTTCCTATTCATCAAAATTAAAAAAATTTTAGTTTTTGAAATATTAAATAAAATATATAATGAGCTATTTTGATAGTCAAAATTTATAGAAATTCAGCTTTTATTTTGTGATTAGTTTAAATTAGAATTAATAGAATATTAAAAAAATCTTCACTAATTTTTAATAAATTTGTAAAATAGAATTTTAGAATATTTCCTCTGCTGTAAGCTTTATTAGCACTCATCTTACTACACTTTTTAATTTTTAACTAATTTAATTTTCTATTACAATATTAATCTATTTTTTTCTTCTTCAACTTATAGTTTAAATTACAATTATGTATTCACAATAGTGGATAAAATTTAGTTATTTAGTTAGTCAATTAATTAATTACTTTGCTTCTGATGGGATTTTCTGGGAACTTGAGAGGAATTGATTTAATATTTTAAAGAAGCTTAACTTAGCTGTCACCAATCCAAGGAGTGGTACCATAAAGCATTTCGAAAAAGACAACACCAACACTCCAAACGTCGCATTTGAAATTGAAAGGAACACCATCAAGAATTTAAGGAGTCATATATAAAGGAGAACCTAATCTGGAAAGCAAAGCAGGATCGTCTTTTTCAACAACTCTTGAGAAACCAAAATCAGAGATTTTAGCAATACCGTTACTAAGCATGATATTGGCAGGCTTAATATCTCTGTGAATGATTTTATGCTTTTATAACTCCTTGAAACCTTCAACTATATGTCTGAAGAAAATCAAAGCCTCTGGTTCACTGAGTCTCTTGCCTTTGAAGAAAAAAATTGTAAATAAGTTTGTTTTATTTAATATTTTATGTGTAAATTAATTAATGCATTTAAATTTGATTAGCTTGTTTTTTATATCTTTTGTTGATGTTAAATTTTATTTGCTGGCTCTGATAAATCTAATTAGAAGTTTTATCTATTTTTAATAATTTCTCCCTCAGGTTTTTTTTAAGTTATTTATTTCGCATAGTCATTGTTCAACTATCCGTAAGTAAAACATTACTTACTTCTTAAGCAATTAAGCTTTACTGAATATTTCGCTTATTTTTTTGCTTTTTTTTTTGCTGCTAACACGGGGTCAAGTAAAAAAGGAGAATTATTTTTTAAGAATTTGCTTTTCTGGCTAAAATGAATGATTTTCCTTTATTGCATTAATTATTGAGAACACAAAAATACACCGATAATCTAGCTTTCTTAAGATTTTGATCAAAGCTTATGCGTTTTTTGCTGCTTATCTATTTGAGAGATATGTGTGAAAGCTAAGATTTAGCTGGTAAATAAAATGGAGAAGGGAAAATGGATTTTTTCCAGTAGTTAAGAATTTTTATTTAGAAGAGAAAAGGATTGTTTGCTTGATATTTATATAGAAAAACAAACAAACACAAAATAAACAAGCTAATAAAATAGTCAAAAAAAGAATCGCTTTTTGTACCTTCCTTCTTTTTAAGATACTCTTTAAGATCACCATCATGACAGTATTCCAAGAACATGTAAAGATTATTTGAAGTTCTAGCAACATCATACAAGCTTACAATGAAAGGTGATGAAACTTTTTAAAGAATTGCAATTTCTCTTTTGATCAATTCAAGCATTTTACCTGAATCGCTAATTGATTTTATAGGTATAGCCTTGGCTGCAACTAATTTATTTTCATCTTCAACGCAGAAACCTCTATACACCTTACCGAAGGCTCCCTTACCGAGCACGTTGTTAACTACTACGAAATGATCTACCTTCTTATTAGTCCAACTTTTTTCTTCACTATTTGACATCTCTTTTCTTGTTTGTTTTTGCAAATAAAAACTAATGATTTATTTATTTATTTATTACTCTACTTTTTTATTGTTTTAACAATATATTTTTCAATTTATTAATTAATAATTATCACTTTCTATTAAAAATTATCTATTTTTTACTTTCAAAATCTCTTTCTATTTATTTATCTATCTATCTTGTTTATGTCTTTTTTTATTTTAATGTATATACCAATGGCATTATGCCGCTATCAATTATTAAATGTATCAATCTTATTTATTTTCTGTTTTGCTTTCCACCTATCTACATAAAAAAATAAACAAACAAACAAACTCATTGATTGATTGCTGCTTTAGTATCGTTTATTTGTTTTTTGCTCATTAAAAATCCCTTTGTTTCTCTCTATCTATTATTTTTGTTAGTAAATAATTTTTTATTTAGGTCATTCATATGCTTAATCTAATAACCTCATTATTATTTTGCTTTTCTTCAAATTTTAATTTTATTGTAAAAACTTATTTTCACTAAGTGCAAAATTTATCACAAATTTTTTGCAAATAATTGTCTTTTACTTGCTTGAATTTCTTTAGTATCTTTCAAATCAAATTAAAATCAGCTGGCTAGCTACACAAATATGTAAAAGCAAATACCAAATATTTATATTTGATTTTCACAAATTTAATCTATTTTCAAAAAAACGCTAAATATTGTGTACATAATTCAGAGTTAATTACAAAAATACATTTAACCATCAATAAAAATTATCAAACTCAACGATTTTAAAGCCATTTATAGAAAACCCATTTTGACTTAAAAAAATTTTGAAAGAATTATTTATTTAGCCTTTTTATCTAAACTTAATGAATACATTTTTAATTCCTTACAAAAGCAAAATTTGAATTCGGTTGTATTTTCAGTCAAACACACACACACTTAAAATTTATATTTTACAATTAAAACATAAAAGAAAAATAAAAATATTTTTAAAACTCAAAAAATTTGAATAAATTAATTTTTCAAAAAGCTATTTTAAAATAAATCATATTTTTTCAGCTAATTCTTTTATTTTAAAAGCTATTTCCTTTTGTTAATCTACTGTAAACTATTACCAAAACTAATTCATTTCTTTTTAGTCACAGAAGTACAGTAAGCATAAGCACTTTAAAGCTCTTTTCCTAGTTTATTTATTGGATGAAATTTCTTCAGAATCTTGATTTTCTAAAATCTAATTTTAGTAAAAATCAAAATACAAAAAATATAACAAACATTTTTTAATTAATAACAAAATTTTACCTTTTTTGAAATTCTTACTATTATTTCCATATGCTCAACAATAATTGTATAATTCCTCTCATCCTTTATTTATTTGTTAAGCAATTTGATAAAGTGGGATTTCACAACTCCTTGTTAAAACGATTACGTTTTTTCAGCTATTTTTTCTATAAGGCTCTATATAAGTAATTTATTTGTTGGCTATACATACTCCAACTCATTCACAATTTCGTCTAATTCCAAAAATTCCTAAAATAAAATAATTTTTTAACATAAAAAATCGCTTTTAATTTAATAAAAGGAAATAAACTGATAAATTTTAATGATTAAACAAAATAATTTTAATAAAATAGAATAAATACCATTTAATTATGGGGATAGAAGTAGTACAAATTCAAAATCTTTTTTATAGAAGTCTTTGTTATGTTATGAAAATATACTTAATTTTAAAATAATTTTCCAAGGATAGAGATAGGATAATGGTTGTCTTGTTAGTTTGAAGATAAATCTTGAATAGATTAAGTGATTAAACCAACGATTTCATTTACATTTTCTTATAAAATATTTTCGTTGCTAGTGAAATTGTCAATTAAAAATCCTGTTTATTCTAAACTGTTTCTATTTCTTTAACTGTAATGACTATTTTCTTCTAAATTTGATCTTTGTATCTATTTCTTTATCATTCCTTGTTTTCTCATCTAAATAAAAATAGTAAGTTAAGATTAAATAATATTTCTTTCAATAAATAAATAACAACTGGCTTCATTTATAATGACTCTGAAGTGGGAATCACTCTTATCGGACTATATCTTTGGTGAGCTTTAGCTACTAAGTTATTATTATGAAGAGGATTTACAGTATTGAACTGCATAAGGCAATTAAACTATGTAAATTCTCTGATAGCACACTCAAGTTGTGGTGAATATATGCAAGCAAGAAAACGAAAATTAACTAAATCATCTTCGTTTGAAGAGTTGTATTTTACTAAACTTTCGATGCAAATATCTCTTCCGAATTCCAAAGTGTAATTCAATATAGCAAAGCAACTCATCTAAATTTACTTAATTTCTTAATTTTGTAAGATAAGAGTACTCATTCCTAAACAAATCTGTTAAATTAAATTTGTTTCATGCAGTTGGATTTAATTCCTATTTTAATTGGAAAAATATTTAGATTTTTCATATTTATTTTTTTAATCTTATGCTACCTCCTTAATACTGGAAACATAATTTAAATTATGGACAGCTTATTTTCGATTACTTTTTCAGTAATAGCCAAACTTAAAAGAATATCTAAATAATCGTTGATACTGTACGAATCTGTAATTAATTTGATGATCTACTCTGCCTAAACAGAAACTGACTGCTTTTTGCTTTATTAAGCCTTAATAAACTTCATTTTTAAATTAAATAAATTAAATATTTTTTAAATGTATTAAATAATTTACTAATCTCATTGCTGTATCAAGGTAATTTTAGTAATGATCTGAATAGAATTATATTAAGAGCGAAGTACAAGCAAGTAACTATTCGATAATCTAATGATTTGATTCACTTGATAACTGCTGAAGAGTTATTTCAATCAAATTCTTAATAACCTGCAAATCATCAATTTATTCATACTGCTCAAGTGCTTTATTAATTCTTCTGATACATTCTAGCTTCGTTGCCCAGTTGTGAGATTTAAGTTTTTTAATTTCAACTTTAATTATTTATTGTGAATTCATATTAACATCTAGTTCTTCTATCTAAAAATTCTCGCTTTTTAATTAATCATTAGACACTAACCTATTTTAGCTATAAACAGGATTTGATTTAGTTGCCTGATGCCAATTTTATCTATAATTAAATTAATTTTTTGAAGAGTTGCAGCTATTAGAAGGTATTTGCTATGATTTGTTTCTGTTATTGAATGATCCTAAAAATTTATTCATGTTAAAACTAGATGAGGAATTGTTGTTTTCGCTATTTTCACTATCCGAAAAAACTTCTTAATTTTAATTATTCATCTTGCTTTTGATGCTCTTTGTTTTGCCTTAATTTTTTTTCGATTTCTTTTTATTCTCATTATCTTCATTATGAGATTCTTATTGCTAAGCTGGTTATGCAGATGAAATTTTCTCTTAAATTAAGTTTATTGATTTCTCGAATTGTTCTTAAAATCCCTTAGCTAATTTTTCATATTATGTGGCTAACATTTCTTAATAATATTATTTTAATTGAGCCTATTATTATATAAGTTATTACTAAATAAAATAATTTTATCTTTAGTAGAATTCTTCTTTTTCATTTTAACTTTAATAAAATTAGTCAGAATTAACTCTCTCATGATTACTATCTTGCCAATTTTTATTTCTTGTATTGTTTAAACTGTTATTAAATGTTTAAGTGTTATATTGAGGTAATTCATTGCTATTTTTGTGAGCATGATTTGTTAACATATTAGCAGTAAAATAAGGGTTTTGCTAATTTGCTAAAAATAACCCACTATGGATCGATTAGGGGCTCAACTACCTATTGATATAGTTGCTGTAATTATTATTGGCATAGTCTGTTTAATTTGTTTATTGGATTTAGTTTATATTAGAATAAGAAGCGATAGGTAAGTAGCTCTCAAAATTATTTACCGATGGATATTAATTAAATTATTTATTGATATTATTTTATTATTGTTCACTCTGAATGATTTGCTAATTAATAAAAGCATTTTCATTTTATTATTAATTGTTAAATTGAGGCTATTATATATTTTATGGTTGCTATTGAAGCTACTATTGTTATTATTATGATTATTATTGAAATTGTTATTAAATTTATTGTTAATACTATTGTTATTATAATTATATTTATTGCTGCTGTTATTGTAATTGAAGGAGTTAGTTTTGTTGCTACTGTAGCTATTGCTACTATAATTAAATTAATTTATTTTATTAATCTGTAATATATTTTAAACTTTCTGAATTTTGATTAGTTTATAAATCAGCTAAGTTTTACTCTTTGCTAAATAAATTATTTGTTTGATCGCTAACAGGTTAATTGCTTGCAGTAAAATTTTATTATTGGTTATTATTATTTTGATATACTTAATTATAAATATTTTGATTTGAAATAGGAATAATTTGTTTATTTTTATCGATTTAAGAATCTAAATTTTCTTAATTTTTATTATTTAAATTTATATTTTATTAAAATTGCTTATTTTACTCTTAATTATGTTGATCTCTTAACGAGCTTTATACTTATTTTTGTTAAATTTAATCTTATTTAATTTACTCTTACTTTTTCATATTTTAATACATCGGATTGTTGTTTTATCTTTCACTTGGCGAACTTTTTTCTATGCTGCTTTTTACCTTTTCGCTATTTTCTTTACTTCTTTATTAGACTATTGTAGGTTTAGGACTTTAGCTACTTTCTTAAGTTATTTAATGGAATTTCATATTTTAATTACTTTTTTTGCTAGATGTAGAGCCATCTTGGTTTGAGGAATAAAAAGTTTGTATCTTATTATCGTCATTTTGTGATTTTGATGACATCATTGTGTTTTAACTTTCCACTGTTTTGTATTGCTACAAAATAAAATGAGATTTCGTACTTTTTGATGTTAACTAACCAGGACCTTATTCATCTTAATCTTGAGATAAATTTGAATTAATATTTGTTATTACTAAATTAGAAGATTATTTAGTTATTTTTTTATCTGTTGAGATGTTATCTGGATGAGTAACAATAGAATTTGAATGAGACATTGAAGGATTTTCAACTATGTTTATAGCTTAGCTAATTTTATTAGGAGTATTTGTATTTATTTAACTAGCTTTTTTTTCTTCACTATTAAATTACTCTTCCTTACTTTTATTTATTTTTAAAGGACTTTCCATTTTGTTCTTTACATTTTTTTCATTTATTTTTACTTCTTCGTTAAGTTTAGGCTTTTTAAGATTGGCTGGTACTTTTATGCTACTCTGAGATTACTTGTTAGAATTATTAACTTTAGAGGTATTTGCTTCTGATTAAGCTAAACTTATGTTTGTTTTTGCATTTGTTTGCTTTTAAGCTGTCTATTTTAAGCTCAGAGATAGAGTTTTCTGTTTAGTTGTTTAAGTAGCTGTTTAGGGAGTATCATTCTTTTTTCTTGAATCTAATAGCTTACTTTTTTAAGGTGATTATTCTTCTTTTTTTAAGCTAAGGGAGTTTATTTTATTTTTATTAACTGAAGAGGTTAGCGATCTCACAGCAGATCTCTAGACTAAACTTTTATTTTTATCGTTATCGATTGCTTATTAAACAGGTAGCTTTTCTTATTTTTCTTTCTTTTCTGACATTTCCTATTTTTATTTATTTAAATTCTTCTCTTGATTATTATTTTTTGATTCACTAACTGAAAATCTTTATTTCTATTTTTCTGTTAATTCTTTCAATTCCCTTTCTAAATCTTGTTCTTTTGTAATTTCTTCTGCTTCTTATTAAGTTTTAGAGTTCGATTTTTAAAGCTAATTACTTTGAGAGTCAAACTAAATTGTAATCTTTTCTTTATTATCTTCTGATACTAATTGGGCTCTTTATTATGCTCCTAGTTTTATTGATTGTGCTAAACTTTTTAGATTCGAATCTTTTTATACCTACACTTCTGCTCCTTCATAAGTTTAGCTGATTGATTTTTCACGTGAACTTAAAACTAAAACAGGCGAACCAGAGTTTCTTCCAGTACCAGGATTCATTATATTTTAAGATGTGTTACTATTACTTATTTTATCTAAGTTTAGCAAGGGATGGATCATATTGTTAGATGTTTAATTTGATCCAAATTAATTCAATTACGAATTAGCAAAATTCGTCGAATTATTTTTATTAAAATAAGAAAATTGTTAATTTTCTAGGTGTTAGCTGTTGATTGGAGTTATTTCTTAATTATTGTGATCATAAGTCAACATTCTTATCTCCTATTGAATTTATGAAGAACTATAATCATCGTCTTAAAGAAAATTCTAACTTAGAAATTTAGGGTTTTCTAACGAATTTTCATTTAATTCATTAAGTTCATCGAGTAAGAGGTCCTCGTGATGGAGATCAAATTCGACTACAGCATTTTAATTTGTGAAAAAATCATATTTTGGAGATTACTAAGAAGGCTTAATAGTGGGTGTTTCTTTTGAATAATTGCTATCTAAGAAATTATTTTCATGAGCTGTTGATTACTTCATTCCACTTTACGGTTTGAAGTCACCTTAAAAACTCAATTCTTCGGAGTGAAATTTATTTATTTAAGCTAATTTAGAAGGTGATGCAGTGCCTTCTTATTTTTCATTTTATGAATTTTTAGTTTTGAGTTTTTTTGAATCGTCTTCGTCACTACTTTCTTTGGTAACTAATAACAAGTCATCTTCTTAAACTTTTTTAAATAAAGAATCCTAATTTATAATATTATTTTCAGTAGCTAAAATATTATTCTTAAAGATCTAGCTACTTAATGAAGAATTATTGCTAATAGGCAAATGCAAGCTTAATTAATTGCTAATCAAAGTTGTGGGCGCAGCTGCTGCTGGAGTATTCTAAATAATAGAAGATTAATTATTTTAATCGCCAAGACTATCGTTTTTAAAGAAATTAATTTTATCAATGTTATTCTAGCTCTTAACACTTTCAAGATTATATTCCTAGTTTTCATCAATACTAAAATCATTAACTTTAATATCATTCATTCTATTTTAATGCAATTTCTAGCTAGTTTTCTTAAAAAAACTGCTCTTTTCATCTGTAGTTTGAGTATTCTAATTCGATGCTTTTTAATTTGTTTATGGCCTAGACAAAGAAGTTCCAGGAGATGATTAAGCTGATTTTACTGCAACCTTTGAATAACCTGTTTTAGGAGCTGGAGCAGGATTTATAACAGAAACCGTTCTCTTAACGCCTCCTACACTGTTTGAAACTCTGTTATCAACAATTCGAACATTTTTGCTATTTGCAGATTTTGTTATATTAGTTTATGCAGGAGTTTAGTTTCTTTTCTCCTGTTTTTCAGTTTTTTCTTCATTAGCGATACTTGAATTAGATCTTATGCTTTTAGCACTACTCTGATTGATGTACGAGAGACTTCTTTTAGATGAAGATACTTTTTTTATTGAGCTAGTTCCACTTATTGCACTTGAATCCGCTTCTGGGATATTGCTTGTGTTTTATGATAGTAATTTCTTTGTTGTATTGTCAAATTATTAGTATATGATATCAGAAAGCTCGGGATATTCTATTGTCAAAGAATTATATGCTTATCTAGAATTAGCTCTTACTTCTGAAGAAGCATCTTTGCATGTTTTTATAATCAATCCCTCTATTATATTTAAATTTTTTTCTTTGTATTTGTTTTCGTATTACCTCAGCATTTAGTTTAAATATCCGGTGAGTTTTATTCTAACATTGTTGTTTTTACTATTTATTTCATCATTTATTACACTAAAGTACTAAGAAGAAGGCACATTAGTAATAATTTTTTCTAAACATTCATGAGCTGTATCAGCAAGAATCTTTATTTTATATTAACATTACCTTTTGTAACTTTCCTAAAATGTATTAATTCAAACATACCTTCTTTCCATTACCAAGTAAATGCAGCATTCCATCCCATTTAAATAGCTGAACTGCTGCGTTCTCAAATTTAGATCCCATTTTTTCACTTGCCAAAACTAAGCTTTTACATGCTTCTTTTTAAATTGCAGATCTCAGATCATTAACCTATTATTTTAAACATATTTAGAGATAAATTGCTGTTGAATAAAGTGTTTAGCAACTATTTTATATTTTAATTATTACCTATGCAATCATGTTTGGTATTAAGTTTGTTAAATGCTAATCAAAGCTGCTCATATGGTAGCATTCACCTAGGATTAATCCTTAAAATTATTTTAAACTCATCAAACGCTTATTCCAATCAGCACCTATTTTAAAATTTCATTTGAATTAATAGCTTTAAATTGCATAAAACAACAAAATGTCTTTTAAATATGAAACATGTAAAAGCTATTGATGAACTTACTGGTGTCTAACAACGTTTTCTAAAATGAGTCAAAATACTGCTAAAGTTCCCTTTCTGTGTTGACTGAAATAGCTTTTACTTCATCGTCTGTTGGTTTCTTTCTCATGTCTACTTGTTTGTTTTAAATCTCTTAAAATATTATTTTCTATTTTATTTGAGTGCTACCCTTTTACAAATATCACTGCCAATATAAATAGCTTGATTGATATATTAAATATAAGTGATAAAAAAAGTTTAAATCGAAAAAAGATAATTTTTATTATGACCAGCAAAAATTTTTAATAAGTTTATTTGATCAATATAATAGATATTTATAAAGTAAATAAAGAGCATATAGTAATTATATTTATAATCATCTTACTTAAAACCATATGTAGATAGTCCTGTATGCCTCTACAACAATTCTTGCATATTTTGTCTATTTAGATTGATTTAAATTTTCATATTATTTTTAAACAATTTTTAAAAAAAATTTAAACACGAATTTGGAAATATTTGTAAAATTCAAAAAATAAACCCTTTCAAATTGATTGACTCTAATCAAAAACAATCAAAATACAAAATTAAAATTAAATAAAATAAAATAATAAGTTAATGAAATTAGCTTTTGTCGTTTTTTAATTTAATTAATTAATATTCTAATTTCTATTCAATTTTTGCAATATTCATTAAAAAAACATAATTTTAAATAAAAATTAATAGATGATTAAATTTAATCTAAAAAAGCTTTTAATCATTGAAAAATAATAATTTTTTTTACAAAAAATTTCAAATAAAAAAATTTAACAAATTTAATCAGAAAAAAATATAAAAAAACAATAAAGATTTCTAAACTTGTGAAACTATTTTTGTAAATTAATTATTCAGTATTTTTTTTTAAATCAATTAGCTCTCTCAAAGAAATCCTAAACATTGCTTAAAACTACCTTGCCTATTGTTTTACCAGATTCACTAAAAGCGTGAGCTTCAAGTAAATTTTCTAAGTTAAATGGTTTTTCAATCTAAACGGTTGAAATAAAAATACCACTATCATAAAGGTCACCAATTTTATTTAGTATTTAGTTTTACCTTTCAGGTTCTACCTAAAATATTGCACGGGTAAATATACATTCTACGCTTAGCCTAGCTCTCTTTAAAAATAATCCTTGTATATTAAGAGGCTATTCAAAGCCAACAATACCGACAATATGACCAAATGGTTTAATTAAAGGGGTAAACTAGTTAAAATATTATTGAGTCATATCAACTGTATTGAAAATATAGTCTAGGCTCTCAATATTAATTTTTTTAAGCTCTTCTGCAAGAGCGTTTTGATGATTAATCACATAGTCAGCTCCCATTTTCTTACAAAAATTGATAGTTTCAACTCTTGAAGCAGTAGTAATTACAGTAAGTCCTAAAATTTTTTTAGCAATTTAAATAGCAATGCTGCCAACACCACCAGCACCTCCAACTATCAATATTTTTTTGCTTTAGTTTTGAATTTTGTTTATTTCCAAAATACCCAACTCTTCTACTAATGCTTCATAAGCAGTAAGAGCTACTAAAGGTATAGCAGCTGCTTCAGGATGAGTCAGCTTCTAAGGTTTTTTACCAGCCAGTCTTTCATCAACAATCTGATAATTTGAATTAGAACCTAACTTTGTAAAATCACCAGAATAAATGACTTGATCTCCAACCTTAAAAAGCCTGCAGTCACTTCCTGTTTGCACAACTACACCACTAGCGTCATAGCCAAAAATAGCAGGGCTGCTTTCAGAAATGTTTTGAGTTCTCATATGCTATGCCCACTTATAATCTAAAGGATTTATACTTATAGCCTCAACTCTAATAAGTATATCCTGAGGTCCCAAAGTCTTTATAGGAATTTATATCAATTATAAATCTCCTTTAGGATCAGTTAATCCAATAGCCTTTATAGTTTATGGAAGAATTTAAGACATTAAAGTATTTTTATTTAATTTATTTTATTTTTATTATTTAATTTAAAAAATATTTATATAATTTTTAATTGAGTGTATTTAAATTAATTTAATTGATTTTAACATAAATAGTATTCTCTTAGATTCTTTCTTACTTTATTTATAAATTAAATCAATTTATTCCTTAAATTTTCTATGTTTGTTCTCTTAAAATTCAATAAATGTAAACCCATATAATTTTTTCAATTTTTAAGTGTAAGAATTTTATCTATATGAATGAAAATCAACTTATGAAAATTTAAATTTGTATTATTTATTTAATAAATTTAAATAAATAATTTTATTTTTTTTGAAAATTAATAAATTTTATAAATATTAAATCGATGAGAAAAAGCTACTATAAAGCCCGATCTTAAATTCAGATGATGAAATGAATATTCTTCTAAAAAAACAACATAAGTTTTTCAAAGAAAATTAATTTTTTAATTTCTGAAAGTTTCTGTAATTTTTCTCTTGATCTTCTAAATGTAATTACTATGTTATTTTTTATTTTATTAATGTAAGTAAAAAAATTAAAGCCATTAATTCAAAATTGTCCTAGAAAAATAAAAAAAGATTTCATACTGTAGTGAAATTTTATCACTGGCACAAAATCAGCATATTAGAAGAGAATATACAATCGGAGCATTTTTAGATCAGTAGGTAGAAAAAACCTCTCTACCTTACAATTTTTTCGCCTTCCAAGTATTTCCCTTGGAGGGCTACATTTTCAGACTTTTTAATTTTCTTAAAATATATGATTTAGAATATACTGATAAATGAGTATATTTATATGGATATTTAAAGGTATGTATGATATAAATAATTTAAAAAAAGATCAATATAAAATGAGTCTAATATGCTGATTCCAGTGATAAAATTTCACTACATTATAAATCTCTTAAATAAAATTTTCATCTTAGCATAAAGAACTCTATAAGAACAAATCTAAATATATCCATCTTTATATTTAAAATAAATTATTAATAAATTACTAAATAAAAATTAGTTCAATTATTTACAAGCAATCCAATCACATAAATTAAAATTTAAAAAAAATAAATAATATTATTTTTATCTTTTGTTAATTTTTTGTGTATATTTTTTATTAGTATTCATATGATTGATGAATTAATAAATAATTATTTTTAATTGATAAAAAGAATACATAGAAATATCTTAAAGATTTATCTTTTTATTAAATTTAAACTAAGTATTTTAAATAATATTTTCAACATGAAATAAATAATCATTTTAAAATAATTTCTTTTGCTTGTTTCAATTTAAAATAAAATTAAATACTAAATTTTATTAACTTTCTTCAATTACTTTCATATTTTGCATTTTATCTTTTTTTTGAAAATTAATTATTTTTATCTTCTTAAGACTTAAAATATAAAATAATATTAGACATATTTCATTAATAAGATTTGCTAAATTTTATGTTAAGGTATCAAAAAATTTTAATTATTTTTTTACTTTTCTTCACTTAAATATTAATACATCATAGTATTTCAAATTATCTTTTGGCTTTATTTTTACTTTATTGATATAATAATTTGAATGTTATTATATAAAAAAGTTTAAGTTTTATAAATTATTTTATAGAAGCATTCTTTTATCTTTTGCTCACAAAATTATATGTTTATTCTTTTCATTTTTTTGATCATTATTCAATAATAGGATTTATTAATTAAACAATCAATATTATACATGCTAATGTAGATATTAAATAATTAGGGAATAATAATTATATCAATTTACTTATAAAATTTAATCTTTAGTAAAAAGTAAAATATTGCTCTATTAGAATACCACACACATTTGAAAAATGAAATGATTAAAAATAAATAAAGCTCAAAAGTAGCCTTTTATTTTAGACAATTACTACAGATTCACTTTTAAAAAATGAAATTTTTAAAAACTTAAATGATTCAAATATGCAAGAATTTTTTCTAATTTTTCTGATAAAAGCCTTATCAGCTTATTTAAAAATTTTATAAATCTTCTGATCAAGCAAAATAAGTTTTTTACTAATTATAGTAAAATTTAATTAAATTTTTTTATTTTCTCAACGAACAAAAATATTTTGTTTATGTTTTAATAAATTAAGTAAACTGACCATAAAAATTATGATAATTAGACACTTTATATTAGCTATGATGTCTACCTGTTATACTTTAAAAAGGATTAAAATACATCTAACGAAATATAATAAATTAAATTCATTATAAATGAGATAAATTAAATAAGTAAATAAAATATGCAAAAAGTCGAAGAAATAATTACTGAAGAGAATGCCTTATATTCTAATAGGGTATTTGAATACTTGACATCATTAAAAGGATTGAATTAGAAAGAAAAAGTTGTTTAAGTTGATCTAGAAACAGCTTTTTTAATTGATTTCTCTGTCAAAGAGTTAGAAGATGATGAAGAGGAGAGCAAATAATTCTTAGAGTCAGATCAATTTCTTACCTATGTGAGAAGAGGATGCACATTTATTAGATATCCAAAAGATAAAAATGTTTATCTTCTAAGAAAAGGCTATTAAAAATTTTGTTATTAGAGCAGCATTCCATAGAAAGTATGTGATGTATTCGATCTGGACTAATTTAATAGAAAAACCTCGCTTTTAGAAAAATTTTAGTCAATTAATTTACAGAGAACAAATAAAGAGGATGGATCTAATGTATAAATTTCATGGTGTGCTAAATTAAATTGTTGGGTTATCTGTTCTAAAAATGAAGCTTACCTTATCAAAAACTTAAGCAAAAAATATCTGGATAAGCTATAACCAGTCATTGTTGAAATGGCTAAGCTTTGGTTCAAATTTATTGATACTTTGCCCAAAGAGAAATTAGCTATTTTACAAGAATTTTGTTCCAATAAAACTTTGATTGGTGAAATATGTGGTGCTAACAAACATTTAAAATAATATGTTACTTACAAAGAAGAATAACTGGTTTTCTTATCTATTGTTGATAATTTTAGTGATCAAATTTGCTATACTCCAATTGAATCAGCTTAAATTTTAAATGATTTTGGATTGAATACTGTCAAAATTTAATAGACTGGAGAAATAGCTTCTTATGAAGAGTTATAAAATTAAGTTAATAGAATTAGGTAAGAAATAGCAACAGGATCTTTTGAAAATTATGGAGAAGGAGAAGTATTATATTACTGCATTACAGATAAGGAATAAAAAAAGACAGTTGTTTTAATGGAAAAAATTAAAACCTTTGAATATTCTTTATTCAAAGCCATTATTAGGCTAATGCCATGCACTTTCAAAAAGAATAAAAATTAAGAATTTAATCTTAAAAAAGTTTAGTATGCAGAAGAAAACTTATTGAAATACATTGAAAAAGTAAAAGAGAAATTTTTTATGTATGGTAGCTTAGAATTATATTATAAAATGGTAAAATAAGTTATTTAGTTTTACTTGGTGGGAGGATAAGTTGATTTATTAAGGTTCTAAGAATATTTTATTTCATTTAAATATATTTTGCAAAAAGAGCAAATAATTAATCAAGAGAATCTGCTTTTAGAATTGAAAAATACTTTCGGAATAGACATTTTAAAAGAATAGTAAGAAAAAATAGATAAAATTGAGAAGGAAAAACAATTAATATCTGAAAAAAAAGCAAATAAACTTCAGCTTCTATCCACCAAAAAAGATGAAAGTGTACAAAAAGATGCAACTAATATTTTTTAACTAAAAAAAATATTTGAATGAAAAATAAAAATATAAATTTGTTTTTTAATTGCAAATATTTTTACTTTTTTTAACTAAAACTTAATGAAAAAAAATTTTTGAATAATTATTTGATTTATAATGTATCTGTGTTTTATATAAAATAATTGTTTTTCCTATTTTTTATTATTTTCTATTAATTTTTTTATAAATTATTTTTGCATTTTAAATGATAACAAACATAAATTTGCAAGACTTAAAAATTATATCTCATTTTTCAAAATAATGAAAATAAAATAAAGTGTTCAAGTGTAAAGTTATTAAATATATTAAAACCAGTTGATGATAAAATTTTCTAAAATGATAGAAATATTTTGTTTATTTATCTAATGTTTAAGAGTAAGCTATAAAATCTTACTTGTATTTTCTGCATTTATTAAAAATTATTGAGTGAGAAATAATTAAAAACTTTCCTTTTCTTTATGGATCTGATTATATTTATATTGAAAATATTAAAGCAATAATATTTTGATGATTAATTTTATTTACTCTTTATCTTCTTAGAATTAAGTAGAAAATATTGTTTCATTTATAACATAAAATTATTCAATTTATGGATTATTTTTAATTTTTAAATCCTGTAAAAAATTAGTTTCCAAATCAATGAAAAGCCATCATAGTTTTATCTTTTATTTACTTTCATAGCCCTAGCGGTTACCACAAAAATGTGAAGATTAACTTAAAATCAATTGAATTTTGAAATATTAGTATTTATTAATTTTAAGATACTGTAAAATAAGATAAATATCATTTTTTTGTTAATTGGTTTTTTAAAATAGCATTATTTAAAATTAAAAATTATTTTAAAATAAATTTTATGTTAAAAAATAATAAAAGAAGCAATAACTTTTATATTAAATTTCTCAAATATATATGAAATTCAAAAAATCACATAAAAAAATGTTAATAGTGAATTATGAAACTTTAATTTTTACAACAAATAAAATTAAAGGCTTAGAAAATCATATTACTAAGATATAAAAATAAGTTAGCTTATTTTAATTTTTTTAAAAATTTACACTTGCATAAATAAATTTATTTAATTTACTAATTTTTTTAATATTTAATAAAAAATGAAGTGTTGAAATAATAAATAGATATGCTAACTAATTCATTCATTTATTTACTTATTTTTACCTCGTTTTTCATAATTCAATTCAATCAAAATATATTTAAATAAAAAAATATCCCCCTCTCTACCCCAAATTTTTCAAGAATCAACGTTTTTTATTTGAGGGAAAATTTCAATATTTTAGCTGGCCTTATGTAGATTCTAGTTTCTTTTATAACAATTTTAATCTCTCTTATATTTCAACTTCTTCATTAAATTATTCCGTTTTTTGATTTCAATGTTTTTAAGATAAAATGTAAATTATTTTTGAATCTCGTTTTATTAATGAATATAAATTAAGTATTTTAATTTACAAATTGATATAACAAATTTTTGATAATATGTTAATTAAGATGTTTTAATCCTAAAATTAACATTGGCAATAAATAATTAATTAATTATTCAATTTGAAAAAGTTTTTAGAATAGTAAAAAATAGTTAACTAATAAATTAAAGACATATATACTCCTAATTTTTTCTTACAAAATTAATCAATATATTTTTTTTTTTTGAGTTAGCAAATAATTTGTTTTTTCCTTTTTTAAGGTCTTTAATAGATTGCTTAGGTGATTTTGCCAATATATAAATTTTATTTTGAAAATATGGATTAAAAGTTTAAATAGCTATCTTTTCCAAATTTATATACTCTACAAGCACTAAATTATTTATTCATTTATCGTTTTTTCAATTCAAATTCTTTTAAATTACATAATAGCTCTTTTAAAATTGAATTTATATAATTAAAAATATGGAAATTGTATTTTAGTTATAGAAGAAGCATACAAAACATTAAGGTCTAACTAAACAAACTAAAATTTAAATTCAATTTATGTTAAATTACACTATTCAAAATATATAGCAATTGCAATTACATTCATTTTATTCTAATTTTTCCTTGATCTCATTTATCTAAGTTTATTACTAATTTACCTGGTTTAGTGTCTAATTCACCTAGTCTAGTGTCTGATTCACCTTATTTAGTGTCTAACTCACTTTGCTTAGTGTATAATTCTCTTAGTCTTATCTATTATTCAGATTATCTTTTTTAGGTTTTTATTTCTTATTCTTAGAGTTTAACTTCTCAAGCACTTCTTGAAATTATTGGTTTGGTAATCTTCTAATCTTTAAATATAATTTGTTTTTGAGTCTCATTATGTTAAACGTTAATAATCAAAAATTTTGATATATAAATTATATTGATAACTTTTTGATAATCAATTAACCTATGATGTTTAATCCTAAAACTTAAAGTATCAGAAATATATTATTTATATTGAAATTTATGTTTCAGTTATAATTTAAATTTTATTTATTATACAATTACACTTAAATTGAGGAACTTAAATTTATAATAATATATAGATTTTAGCTCATCTCTTTAATATTTTATTCTAAAATATTTCTAATTATTTTCTAGTTAATTTAATTAATGTATTCATATTATCATTTAATTAAAAATTCATTTTATCAATACAAAAAAGTTATTTGCAGTCTAAAAATTTGGTAAACTTGAAAGAAAAAATAGTTGATATATCAGTTGAATTTTTATAAAATGATTTTGAAAGAACTCCAAACAATGTATTTTAATTTTATTATGTTTTTTCATTTGAGCTAAACTTTTTAATTTTTTTATTAAAAATATGCAAAAAATTATGCTTTAATGACTAAAATGATTACGAAATTCATCAAGAGTAATGCGAAGATAAAAATTTTATAAATGACTTATTAAGGGTTTGTAATTTAATATAAAAAATTTACTAAGGAATAATAAGAAGTATTTTTTAAAGTCAAAAAGTTTAATTGAGCAAAAAAAATTAATTATTTTACTTGAATAATATATTAAAATTAAAAATCAATTGCTATTTTAAATAAAAGCTAACTTTATTTATGTATTTTTGATTATAATGTATTTGATTTTTTTTTAAATTTAATTACAAATATTATATATTAAAACAAATAATATTTTAGTTTTTAATTAAGAAAAGTTTTGAAATAATTAATTTAATATTAATATTTTTTAAATATAATTTATGTTTTATAAATAGTAAGTAGAATAATTTTCAAAAAATATTTCTATTAAAAATATTTTTATAAATATTTTACTCTATTTTTTTTTTCAAAAAGTTTGGATGAATTAAAGAATATATATGATATATAAATTTAAACATTATGATTTGTTCTATAAAATTAATTTGATAGACTATTAATTTTAGTTTATAATATATTTAAGCAAATTAAAATCAGTAGAACTAAATTGCATATCTTTAAAATTTAAGAAAATAAAGCTATTGTAAATAAAAGAGATATGAATTTAATTATTTATTTTTTCATGTAATAAAAAAAAAGATAATTTAAGAAAATATCGATCACCAAATTAGGTTATAAACATTTTTAATAATATTTTATTCAGATGTTTTTTATTAATGTCTTCTTTATCTTTTAAAAGAATACGAAATTATTTTTAAGGTATTATTAAATCTTATTATCATTAATGATTTTTTGTGATTTTAAATATGAAAAATTTAATATTTTTCATTTTTAAGTAGATAATAGAAATAGATTAAAAAATAAAATTGTTTTTAAATTTTCTATTTTACAAATACAATAGCAAAAATAAGTTAATTTGAAAGGAAAAAGGTTTGGTGCAAATCTGTCACCATTTACTGTCTTATATTTTTTGTGCGTATTTGAGTATATATGTTCATTGATTTATTTATATAATTTGATTGAAATATACCTATTTTGTTAGCGTCTATCTACATGTATGTGTTGAGTAGAACCCTAATTTTATAGTTAAACTAAACCCTCCCTTTATATATATTTCTTTACTTTTGATTTCGGAAAGATAGATTGTTAGTTGGATTGATTGATAGATTCATCATGAGTGAGATCATAGATGCAATTTTTTTCTATTTTGATATATTATTTGTGTTTAATATTTGATTTATGTTTATATATATTTTATATATATAGTGGTTAACTCAATTATCATGCCAATAATTGAGCACATATACCCTTTATCCATGATTGATTCACTTACCAACGTGATCATTTATTGTTTTCTCTGGGATGAATATCACAGTTAACTACATTTTTCACGTTCGCTTGTGTCTAAACCTAATTCCATATAAAATCTCAATATTATTTACGCGGGCATATAAGACAGCAATAAATTAAGGCATTCAAATAATTTAAACAAATAAGTTAACAAAATAATAAAATTATGGGTTTGGTCATTTTAATTTAAAAAAATTAAATAAATGTGAAAATAAATAAGTGATATAGAACGAAATATTTATTAATTTATAATTTTAGTTTTTTTTAAATTAATAAATTTAGAAAAGCTCATTATTCTACTTCATAAATAACATAAAGATAGATAGATAGATAAATAAATAAATAAATAAATAAATATATACACATTTACATAATTTAGCTATTTAAAAAATAACAATAATACATATATTTATTAATTAATGGAGGGATATTATTTTTAAATCGACCAACACAAAAATTTCATTTTAGTTTATATATATATATATGATAATGATTTTAAAACTAATATTAATCCAGCACCCTCATAAAATAAAAAAAATAAAAGTCATTTTACATTATTTATGAAATATTTCATTTTTTTGTTTCGAGCGTAAATAAATCATTTTAATTGTAATTTTTAGCCCCATTTTTTAAGCTATTCTTAGAAGCCAGCATTAGGATCAACACAATCTCTCTTACTCCTTACATATTCTAATGTTGTTTAAAAGTTTTATTTTCTTTGCTTCATCAAATACGCAATTACTATTGTAGAACTTCTGGAAATGCCCATTTAACAGTGCACAAATACATTCGTGTGCAAAAGATTATCTGATATAAATTTATTAGCCTCATCGAAAAATTTAGACAAATCTTTCTCTGGTTCATCCTCCATTTATATGAATTTGTGTTTGATTTTTCTTTTTGGGTGTATTTCTACAGGAGTATCAATTATTGATAGAATAGCTCCTATCTTCATTTATTAAATCTACTTTTCTCTTTCAACCATATGGACTCTCCCTAAATACAAACCTCCCTTACCAAAATTATTTGGAGGAATTATTTCACTGATTATCTAAATGCCGCAATAAACATCATTTTTAGAAGGATCAATATATTATTCTTCTTCTTCCATTTTTAAACTAATAATAAATACTAAATAATATCAAAACTTTATTAATATTTTAACTAATTCTTTTAGATTTTGTTTTGAATTAACAACTCTAAATTTAATGTATGAATAAACTTATAAATTCTTTTCGATCCACTATAAAAAGAATTCGTTTTTCTATATTTAATAAATTCCATTAAAATAGATTTTATAGCTTAAACATTAGAATGAAATAAAAACTCTATCTAAATAAATAGATAAATTAAAAAAGCGTTTAGGTTCAACAGATTAATTCAAACAAAATAAAAATAGACCTAATTAATTTTTACTGAAAATAAATTTTAATATTTAAATAATATTTCTCAATGCAATTTATATTTCAAGTATATTTTCAAAAAAATCCAAAGCAGCTTGTTTTCTTCTAGACTTTTTTTTCAACACCAAAAAAACTCTAAACATCAAACAAACTTATTTTGCCCACAGTTTTACCAGATTTGCTTAAATTGTGAGCATCAATCAAACTGTCTAAAGAAAACTGCTTTTATTTTTAGACTGTAGGGATTAATATTCCTTTGTCGTATAGCTCACTGATTTTATTCAGTATTTAATTTTATTTTTCTGGTTATTCACCAAACATAGAACGAGTAAACATACATTCAATTGAGATTTTTGCCCTTTTCAAGAATAATAATTACAAATTTAGAGGCTCGTCAAATCCAACAACACCAACAATACGGCCAAAAGGTTTGATTAAGGATGCAAACTGTTCAAAATAAGATGACTTCATTTCTACACAGTTGAAGATGTAATCCAAACTTGAAATATTTAGTTTATTTAGCTCTTCAGCTAAGGGATTTTAATGGTTAATTACAAAGTCAGCTCCCATTTTTTTGCAGAAATCTATGCTTTCCTTTCTAGATGCTGTAGCAATCACTGTTAGGCCTAAAAATTTTTTGGCTATTTAAATAGCTGAACTACCAACTCCTCCTGCAGCTCCAACAATCAAAATGTTTTTATTTTAATTGTGCTATTTTTCTGTTGGAGAAATGCGCATTTCTTCAACAATACCCTCATAAGCAGTAAGACTCACTAAAGGTATAGCAGCTGCTTCAGCATGACTAAGCTTTCTAGGCTTGTTTCCAACTATTCTTTCATCTACAATTTAATAGTTTGCATTAGATCCATGTTTAGTATATTCTCCCGAATATATTACTTAATCTCCTACATTAAAAAGCTTACAGTCAGAGCCTATTTTAACTACCACGCCACTTGCATCAAATCCTAAAATAACAGGATTATCCTAAGAAATATTTTAAGTTCTGATAGACTGCAATTTTTTGTAATCAACAGGATTAACACTAACAGCTTCTATTCTGACAAGTAAATCTTTAGAACCAAGCTACTTGAGAGGAACTTCTATTAACGATAAATCACCTTTAGGATCTTTTAATCCAATAGCTTTAATAATTGCTGGAGTAATTTAAGCCATTTTAGAGAAATTCAAAGTATTTTAGATTTTATAGGTTTTTTTTTAATTATTTTAAGTATAACAAAACAGCAACCAGGTCCTATTTAAGCTTTTTTCTAGCAAATATTAATAGAAATTTCAATAATTCTATTTTCATTCCAAATTTGTTCTATTTAATTAATTCAATGTAAGTTCATTGATTTCAAAAAAAAATTTTTTGTAAACAATTTGAGCTAAATTAGGTAAATTATTTATAATTCATCATATTTTAAAAGAAATTAATAATGTCTTTATTTAGTATTCAAATTATTGAAAAAAAAATTAATATAAAAAAATTATTTCTGATTAAAACATTTAATTAAATCTGCAAAGAAAATATTTTTATTAACCAAATAATTAAAATTAATTATTAATATGTATCACCTTAAATACATTTTATTAGAGAAATGATAAATAAATAACTTATTCACTTTGACAAATAAATAATCTAATATCCTATTAGTAAGAAATTAAATAAAAGCATTTAACTTATAATTTTGTCGAAAAATTCGGTCAACTTATGAATATTTTACACTTGGTTTTATATATTATTATTTAACACTAACCCAATATTTATATAATTTACATTTGTTTTGTATAATTTTATTTAACACTAACCCATTATATGATTATTTTACACCAAAAATTATGGTGTAAAATAAACTTATAATAAGTAATTGTAAAATATTATTATATAAAAATGTTGAATGTTTTTTAAAATAAATGAATAAAATATAATATTTTACAGTATAAGAAATTATCAGAAAAGAAAATTTTTAATTTATTAAAACAAATCAATAAATAAATAAAATATTAAATTAATACAAAATATTTAAAACATTTTTTAATAAATTTTTTAACAAAAAAAGGTTAAAAATAAATACAAATATAAAATATAAAACCAGACTAAATATAGAATTTAAAACTCACATGCTAAATTAAACAAATAAAAAATAAATATAATTTAAAATTTAATCATAAAATTTAGTTATTTTTTAGCTATTAAAACCAAAATTAATAAAAAAAATAATTAATTTTAAATGATATTTATATTTTATTTGATTTATTAAGCCAAAGAGTTTATTAAAATTATATACTTAGCCTTAGTAACAATCTGATAATTTTTTTTAATTAAAAATGCTATTACATATTTGATCAAATTACTACAGTTATTTATTTCTCATTATTTCTTTTTTAAAATCTATATTATTTAAAAAAAATTAATTAAAATAAAATATTTTTGAAAGTCTTAATTTACATTTAACTACGTTATAATTAATTACCAACGCTATTTATTCAAAAATAATCGAGTATAAAGGTTTTTATATCTCTAATATAGCTGAAATATAAAATTAACGGCTAGATTTATATCACATT
Organism: Tetrahymena thermophila SB210; assembly: GCF_000189635.1. Lineage (NCBI taxonomy): Eukaryota > Ciliophora > Oligohymenophorea > Hymenostomatida > Tetrahymenidae > Tetrahymena > Tetrahymena thermophila. The sequence goes on from NW_002476407.1 coordinate 467,564, forward strand.
AAATCAGCCGTCAAGAATTATAAAACAATAGAATAACTACTAAATTTAGTCTAAAGGTTTAATTCTAAATTCTAGTTTGAGTTTTAGGAAAATTACTAGAGATTTTTCTTTTTGATAAATATATTATCCAGATAATTAATTATAATTAAAATCCGCAATTGTTTGCTAAATTTCTAATTAACTTTTTTACTTCTTAATTTTAACAACTAAATTTTATCTTTCATAATTTATGTAATTTTATTAATAAATTTTATTTTTTTATGATATTTTCTGATTAAAGTTTTTTACTATTACTGCTTAAATTATATGTTTAGATAGCCAATTTAAAAGTTATTTAATCATATTGTAATTAATTAATTACTTTTTATTTTAGAAAATATTTTACATCTACATAATAAATAATAGTAAAATTTTTTTATTTATGATTAATAAATAAATAGCTAAACATTTTCACATTTTATTAACTTTGAAATAAATTTTAACTGCATAATTTTATTTTTAATCTTCAATAGAAAGATCAAATAAAATCTAATATAAGCTAACAAATTAATTCATTCTTTTTTCTTTTACTGTTTTTAAATTAAAATATAGTAAAAAATAATCATAGCAAAATAATTTAATATGAACTTTTTTTTGGAGATTAAAAATAAATCAAAACTTTGTTTTTAAATTGTTTAAAAGAATCAAAATTGTTTTAAAAAAGAAAATCATTCACATATTTTTAAACATTATGAAAATCTTATAAATGTTAAACAAAAAAAGAATATTTTAATTATAAATTTATGTTTTATCAGAAATGCTTCAAACAAATTATAAATAATTTATTTGTATGTGAATTTATTTATCTAAAATGTAAGATTATTGATCACTTTTTTGCATCAAAAAAACCTTAGACATCAGACAAAACAATTTTTCCAATAGTTTTTCCAGACTCTGAGAGTTCAAGCATTTGCTTCAGATTTTCAATAGAAAACTTTTTAGTGATTTAGATCGTAGAAATTAGTATTTGCTTATCGTAAAGTTCACTAATATGGTTCAAAATTTAATTTTGCTTTTCAGGTTCTTAGTTAAACATTGAGCGAGTGAACATTAACTCAGCTGTTATTTTGGCTCTCATATAGAATAATGGTTTTAAGTCAAGAGGCTCATCAAAACCAACAATACCAAGAATATGACCGAAAGGTTTAATTAATGAAGCAAATTAATCAAAATAGCTTTTTCCCATCTCAACACAATTATAAACATAATCTAACCCATCAACGTTAATATTTTTTAACTGTTCAGCTAAAGGTTAGTTATGGTTTATTACATAATCTGCTCCCATTTTAATACAGAATTGCTTACTCTATTCTCTGGATGCAGTAGCTATTACTGTTAATCCTAAAACATTTTTAGCAATTTAAATAGTCATGCTTCCCACACCACCAGCACCTCCAACAATCAGAATTGTTTTATTTAATTTTTATTATTTTCCTGTATATGGAATCCTCATTTCTTCAACTAAGCCCTCATAGGCAGTAAGAGCTACTAATGGAATAGCAGCAGCTTCCGAATGAGACAGTTTTTTAGGTTTTATTCCCACAATTCTCTCATCAACTATTTAATAGTTTTAGAAAGAGCCATTTCTTATATAGCTTCCTGCATAAAATACTTAATCTCCTACTTTAAAAAGCTAACAATCTGAACCTACTTTGACAACAACACCACTTGCATCAAATCCAGCAATAGTAGGATTATCTTCTGAAAGATTTTTATTGTTTAGTCCTTAAAGTACTTTGTAATCAACAGGGTTTATACTAACAGCTTCTACTCTAACAAGTAAATCTTTAGGTCCAAGAGGTTTAATAGGAGTACGAATCAATTACAGTTCACATTATGGACTTATTAGCCCAACAGCACTGGCAGAGGAAGGTATTATTTAGGCCATTTTTATCTTTTAGATTTTTTTAAATTTTTTGTATTTTTATAGAATTTATTTATATTTTAATATTAAAAAAGCTATTTTTAATAGTGAAAGGTTGGTTACTGTCCAAAAAATTTATGAATTTTTTTCTTCTTTCGTTTTTCTAATATTGAAGTTTACTTTCTAAAATATAATAGATAAATTATTATTCAATTTTTTTTTGAAGTGGTTATTAAAAAATTAAAAGCAAAAAGTCAGATTTCAAAAGATTTATCAAATCACACTATCAGAAAAAAGAAGATAGCAAATTATTATAATTATAATTTAAATGTAATTTTTTTAAAATTATTGAATAAGGATATAAAAAATCTATCACAGGTATTTAAATAATATAAAATAATTTGAAAAATACAACTAATGAATAAAAAATTATTTAGTTTTGTTATTCAACTTTAAGTGATGATTATTTTTATTTTAATAACTATTAAAAGCATCTTGAATTCTATAATAAAAGCATTAAAACATTTCTCTTATGTATTTTGCTGTGTTAATAAATAAAATTTATTTTATCATCTTTAGAAATAAATTAAGATAATAATTGCTATTTTAAGAATGAATCTGTATTTTTTCATAGAATAATTATTATTCTTTTTGTTTTCTATAAAAAATCTATTTTAGTTATTTAGAAAAATTAAAGAATTTTTACTTTTTTTAAAATTAAGTAACCAAACCAAATATATAAGTAACAATAATAAAACTATTTTTTTATTGTGATCTTTATTAAATTGCTTTTAAAAACAAACTTTTTAATAGATTTAATACATAAATAAAAATACTTTATTTTATAATTCAAAATTATATTTTAAAAAATTTTGAATTTTACATTTTTAATATTATAAATAATTTTGATATAAAATAGAATACTTTTGATATTAAAAAGTTTTTTTTAAGAAAATAAATTATAATAAAATATTATTGCTTAAGATAGACATGTATTTTATGATAATAGTTAGAAATAAAAAAACATTTTTATACGTTTTGTTTGTAAATAAGATTTATTTGATATGTGTATTAAATATTAACCATAAAATTATTCTATATACTATCTTTTAATTATTTTAAGTTCTTCTTAATAATCAAATAAATTTACTAAGTAGACATTTTTATATGTGTTAATTAAATTTTATTATGAAAATTTTAAACTTGTTATAAAAAACAGTTTATTTTATGAATAAATTTATATTGTATTGTTACAATTTAAAAATTAGTTATTACTAAATATTTTCACTTAATCACATCAAGTAAGTAAATAATTCAAATTTTGAAATTGATAAATCGAAGATCTTAAAATTGTTTTGAAATGTATAAAAATGTGATTTTGAAATATTAAATTTGGAAAATTATTCATATAAAATCTTGGTAGAATTAAAGTAAATTAAAATGATTATTTAATTAATTTTTGAATTTGTAAATAGTTTATTTGCAAAAAAAAATAAATACATTTTTTCTATCATTAGTTGTAAATTATAAATTGATAAATAAATAAATAAAATCTTTGAAACATGAATAAATAGAAAACAAGATTTAGGCTTTGTGGGCCTTTTAGTTGAGTTATAAAATTAAAGAAACTTATATTTTTTTTAATTGTTTGTTTAGCAGATATATAATACATCAATTTAAAAGTAATAAATATAAAAAGGCAGAATTAAATATAAATTAGTGATTTTTGATATAATTGTAGATAAAAGCGACTAAATAAAATAAAATAAAATGGAGGAAACCATTCCACTAGAAATTCCAAATACTTTACTTTAAAAGGCAAAAATTTTAAACAAAGACACCATCGGATCCAAATGTAAAATTTAAAATAAGATTTCATTATAAATTTGTAACTTTTATTTAAGATAATCATAAATTGCAAAATAAAAACAAACAAAAATTTATTCGCTTTTAGTTAGCCAATATTTAAATGAGTTAAAATAATTTACTATACAAACAGATGATTTCATTAAGTATTAGGGAAACTCGTTTATTTAGGTAGAGCCTCCTTCAGCTAAGTTTATGGGATATGAAATTAATAAATTGAATACAATAAAAGTTAAAGTTATCAATAAGGCTACTATTCCTTAAAGAATTCATGTTTTGCCTTTAGAGTCAAATAATTTTACTATAAAAATGAATAAAAAGGGATTACTTCCTACAGGTATGAGCGAAGAAATTTAAATATCTTTCAAACCTACAGAGTACAAGTAAATATTTAGAAAATTTATATTTGGGCTTCTTAAGTTCTTTTGATTTGTTAGTTAATTGTTAATAATAAATAAATAAGCGATTTTCGAATTTTTAGTGATAAATTTCAATACAAAACTTTAAAAAGATTAAAATCATTCTCATAAAAATTTAAAATTATTAAAAACATTCTAAACAGATAAATTACATACTTTTTTTCAATTAAAAACTTTTAGATACTTCTATGACACTATAAGAATAAACACTGAAACAGAAAATGTCATAATACCCATTCATGCATATCCTGTTCTTGATAGAGATAATCTTAGAAATGTCTTTCCAAGACTTATTGACTTCGGAACCATTCTAATAGGAGAAACTAATACAATTGTAAAAATAGTTGCTTTTAACTTATATTAATCATAAATAAATAAATAAATAATAAATTAATAAATAAATAAATCTATTCTTGAACTGACATGTATGTAAGTACTTTACAAAAATATCAGTTTAAGGATGCAAAAAGTTTATTTTAATTGAGATAAAAGTGTTAAAAATATTTTATAATTGAAAAAAGTCTAACTTTCTTGTCTGTAAAATACCGATCAACTTTGAATTTGAGTTTATTTTTTAAAAAGACCATCCTGATATGAAAATCATTCCTATGAAAGGGATCATCCCAGGTAATGGATAAGTAGAGATTGATATATAATATACACCTTCTACAAATACAACTATCATTTGTGAGGCAGAAGTAAATCGCTTTGTTCTAAATTAAAATTATTAAATAATTTAAATTTTAAATGTTGTTAGCTAAGAATATCGTAATTTGATTTTGAACCATTGAAAATTAGACTGATGGGTTCAGGAAGGTATGAAGATCCTGCATAAAATAAGAAAACAAAAATGTAATCTCTTTAAGGAGGGAATAGTAAACGTCCCCTTTCTAATACAAAGCTTAAAAAATTAGAAAAATCTTTGAATAACTCTTAATTAGATCAAGGAATTTAATAATTTGGAAGTCCTTAAGTGACTTTATCTGTTGGAAATGAAAATTTATTGTTAGGTTCCAAAAAGCAAAGCAATCTAGACATATAAAATGAGTTTGGCAACTAAGTGAAATAAGTTTTAGATGAAAATAATGCCAACTTATAAAGGATATAATCTAAATTTAAAAACTCTAATTTAGGAAATACACAAAATGCTGTTCCAGATGATAAATTAAATTCTTCTATAAAATCTATGAACAGTGAAAGAAATTTCAAAGTTAGAAATATAAATTCTGGGTCAGTAAAGAATCGTGTAAAAATAACAGTTCCAGAACAAGACTATGATCAGAATAGTATTTCTGGAAATTAAAATATTCGTAGCTAATAAGAAAGGGAATTCATTGAAAAGTGCAATGCTGTTTCTTTGATGGATAAGAATAAGGATATTAAATTTTTCTAGTGTATTGGTGATGAGATTATCACAGAAGAAGAAGTATAAAATATATTGACTGAAAGAAAGAACTACCATTAGTCAAAATTAGATAACATATAAGATGAAGGAGTTCATAGGTATTTATTTGGCAAATAACTATTCTTCTTAATTTTAATTTATCTTTTTGATATTAAATAAATAATAGATATAGCAAGAAAATTAATTCGGATCATGTCATGCTTGGACAGAGAAACTAGGAATTATAAATGTCAAATACATGGGATACTGATAAAAATGACAATTTAAAATTGAGAAAAATTATTTTGAAAAGATTTATGAATGCAGGAACCAAAATTATTTTAAAAATGAGAATGGAAAACAGACTTATAAAACTGAAAAATCTCCTTTGCGATTGTTAAACCAAAGAAGATGTCAAAAAGTTAGTTTAACTTGACTGGTAGAAGGCAGAATATGCAGGTGTTGGAAAAAAGGAGTTTGTAGCTTTCGAGTTTAGTTTTTCAGATGATGATGTTAGTACTACACTTTTCCCAATTTAATACGATGCTTCTAATTTAAAATACGATCATACTTTCGAAATTAATCCTCGTAAAGATTTTAATGACCTCGACCTTCATGAATACGAAGTTCTACCTCGAAACGAAGTTGAAGCAATGCGTTATACAAGTATTTTATTTCTCAATAATTTATTTATATAGAAAGTTAAAAATAATATTAAAATTTTTCAATAGACTTCGAAAGACTTATATGCTCTCATTACACCCCAATAGAAACAGAAAGAGTTTACAGAACTGGAGCAGAATGGGAATACTCAAAGCAAGGAAAAACAGGAGCTTGTATTTTTATCTATGTTTTGCATTAATTAAAAATAATATCAATTTAAATAAAATAGTTAAAGAGATTAGTTCTGTTTAGGGTTTAATAGAGTGCATGCCAAAGACTTTCTTAAAGCCATTAGAATTACCAAATCATTTATTTATAACATCCCATGACACTCTAAGACCTTATATCAACTATAATCAATTCAACGAAGTAGATTCAGAGTACTATCTCTAGCCTGAATATATGGAAATATAAGATAATTTAGATCCAAAAATAAATAATGATTATTATGCTTTGAAAAATGAATTTTTAGGAAAAACACCTGGCCTTTCATCTAGATTTGCTCTTCATTCTATATATTCTGAAACAATCAGATACCTTCCCAAATAGCTTTAGCTTCCTAGAGGTATATTTTTTAGCAATAGATAAATTATAAATTATAATTCTTATTTAATAATATTAAGATTGTGCCAATATTAATAAAATTGAAAATGCTTGTCCATCAAAAGTCAAAGAGCTAGAATATGATGATAATCTTACAGATGATGACAGTGATGGTGAAGAGCCTCCAGTTGTATAAGTAAATGAAATTTTATACTAAAATATAAATTTAATGCTATATTATTAAATAGATTTAAAATGTAGACGATTTCTTAAAACAACTTGAAGATAAAGATGGTTAAATCACACAAATAAGAGATAAAAATAAGGAAAGACTTCCATTTGATGAATACGAAGATATTAATAAAACTGTAAATACAAACTTAAAGTAATTTTTATAAAATTATTTTTCATTTATAAATGAAATCAACTAACTTAATTTTAATAACAGATTAGAAAAATAATATTGGATAAGTACCATTCCTACCAGAACAGATCACTATAATAAATTTATTAACAACTCAGAAAATAAATTAATAATTTTATGAGTCTAAATTTTATAAATATTATTTACTTATTTATTTTAGTCACAACTATTTCAATACATTAAAGGCAGGCTGCTCAAATAATTTCAAAATAAATTATTTATTTAGATTTAAAAATAAACTAATTTTATAATTTAAAAATGAATTATTTTTTAATTAGCTTGATAATAAATAAATAAATTAGTTTAATAGTTTAAAAATAAATAATTGAATTAAATAATTTATATTATAAAAACTATATCTAAACAAACTTTTCTAATAGGCTACTCCTTTTTTTATTAAAAAAATAATATTTTGATTCAATTTTTTTTACTGATAATTCTCTACCAGCAAATTCAAATAAATTTCTTCTTTAAAATACTTAATTTAGTAAATAAAAAGGAATTTATGATGCTTTTTTTCATCACTGATAGATATTTAAAAATAAACTCTTTTAAAATTATTTAAGTTTATGGGTAATTTATTGATAAAAGCTATTTACTTTATATATAATATGTACATTCATTTATTTTATTTACACTTTTTATAAATTGTATTTTATTTACAAAGTTATTCAAGAATAAACACTTGATACTAATTCATTTGCGTACAAGCAGCTTTGAAATTTATTTGAAGAATTATTGTTTTTGTTTGTTCTTTGGTCGTTTAAGTTGCTTTCTGTATTTACCTAGCTTGTTGAAACATAGCTTTCGCAATAGTTATTCAAACTTACAATTTATTACTACTTTTTTTATTCTTAGTAGTTATTTTCTTTTAACGGAGTTACTTCGGAGCTAATGTTTATCTGAGATTCTGGCTTATTTTAGATAAGATTTAAATCTTGATGCTTAGTTTAATATTCTTGTAATTAGTCTGGAGTTAAAATCTATTCAATAGGAGTATATTTCAGTTTTATTTTAGTCGGTCTCTTCTTTTCTCCATAATTAAAGAATACACAAGAAACTGCGTCTTTGGATCTTTCAGGAGTCTTATGGAATTATGAAGGTTAATCATTAAAATGAGGTTAAGGATTATTTTTAGAGATATACTGTAAGCTCACTTTTCCTATTATTGGAGAAAAAGCTATTCCTTATTGAGAATAGCACTAGTTTTCTTTGAAATCTACTTGTTTGGGAGTTGAATTTTTAATATCTAAAACTTAATCCGAATTCATTTGTTTCATAGGAGTGCAAAATTAAAACTCTTCAGATTTTAAATAAAATTCTTTATTTTATTTTAAAGGGCTCCAAGCAGATTTACTTCTTTAATGAGTAGGATAGTGATTTGATTATTCATTTAGATTATTTATTAGAGTGAGATTTGGTAAAAAATGATTGATCTTAACTGCTGGACTATTCTTAACTGAAGAAGGTGTAAAATTTATTTGCTTTTAAGGAGAAGAAATGAGGGGAGCATTTTATAAGTTAGATAATAGAAAACTATTGTTATGAGAATTCTAATAGCTCTTCCTAATTGATTCTAAATCTCCAGCTGACTCTTTCACGTTGTTATTTTTATCTTTTGAAAATGAGACATTTAAAGCGTCATTGTTATTAATTTAATTTAAAAAGCTATCATTGTTTTAAATTTCGTTCTAAAATGTGTGGCAAACAATTTAATTATTTCTATCAGTTTAATTTCCATCTCCTTTCAATATTTCTTAACATTAAATCGCACCATAGCTGCTTATATTCAGTGGTTTGATTTCCTAAATAGTACCCCTATAAGTCATTTCTGTGTTCGCTGTTGTTGGTTATGTCTTTTATATAAAATATAAAAATGATTTAAAATTATATTTTATTAATTTAAAGCCATTACTAGCTTTTCTATTTGATGAATTCTCAAAGGACTACTAGATTTTACAGAACCTACAAAAGGTGATATTGTATTATACTGTAAATTAGCAATTTTACTGTAATCTACTGTCTATTATGGCAATATAGGTTAAAAATTAGTACTTACTTTATCACTAGTAAATTATGATTATATTTGCTGCTATTAATACTATAATTACTATCTTTAATGAGGGTTTTAACTATAATTTTGTTAAATTGGTTAACATTTTTAGGTTATATATTATATTTTCTAAACCTACTATGGTGTTTGTTAACATTGATGTATTTGATAATATAATCTTTGTGGCAATGCTGTCTATTCAATAGATTTATTTTTGAATTAAGGTATACCATATTAAACCTACCGAATCTAATTTGTTTAAACTTAATAAGGCTATTATGTTGGAATTTTCATGAGTTGCTAGGTTTAAACATTATTAATTTAAGAATAATTATTGAATAAAACTAAGCGCCCTGGATTATTATAAGATTAATTTGGCAATATACCCTAATTTAACTATGGGCAATTTTATTTTAACTAAGTTATTCCGCTCATTTAATTGATTTTTCTATCTAATTTTGTAAGCAATCAATACTTGTAAATAAATCAAAATTTAATTTTAATTTTTATTATTTCAGTTAAAAATTAGAAATAAGTAATTTTTTGAATTATTAAAAATTGATAGTAACCAAGTTGAGGTTATTGCTTGCTTAATAAAAAAGGAATACAATTATTAAAATATTATAAACAAAGAATATAAATATTATACATAATTAATTTTGATAATTTGTTTTATTTTTATTAAATACCTACTTATCTATTTAATTAATTCAATATCTTTTTAAATTTTACTTAAGTTTTTATCAGCATGCAATTGGTCTATAAAAATTCAAAGGAAATCTTATAAATTGTCTATTTTGATAATTTACAATATACAATTATTATAAAACAACTTCAATTTATAATAAGTGACACTATTTTAAAAATAGACAATTCTTGAAGTCAATATTACCATCATCTAAAATTATTAAAATTAGATATTTACTACCTTATCTCTTTACACTAAAAACTAAACTTAAAATATGCAATAAAAAAATGATAAAGTTATTCTATAAATTAGGGGAAAGAAATGAAAAAAGTTTTAGCATAAATTTATTTATTTATTTATAATTTAAAAACTAACTAATTATTCTATCTGTACTGACTGTTTGCATGTGTTGTGATTTTTAAAAATTCTTTTATACTATCTTGCTTGTATCATTAAATTTTTAATCAATGAGAATAGAAAAATTAATTTTAAGGTAAAAGATACAATAATAAAGAGTGATTAATTTAGTTAATCAAAAGTATAAATTTCATTAAATAGATATTAAAATGTAAAAATTAATTATCAAATTTATTAATATATTATATTTTGTATTGATTTAATATAAATACTAAAGTAGTTTTAAAAATATTTAATATTAGATGTATACTATGTATAATGAAATCAATAAGTAAATAAATATAAAATATACTATCTTTATAATTTTTGAGTGAGATATTAGTTTAATTTAATTTTTAATAAATAAGTAGTGCATAATTAAATAGTGAATTTCTTAGTAAATAATTTTATTGTAATAATTTATAATAATATCAACTTTATATCTATTGCTGTTAATATTTTTATATAATTTTATTATAATATTCTGACTACTCCTTGGTTGGTTTTTTACCTTGTATTTACTTAAGCATTTGAATTAGCATATTAGCTTAACTACTAAAAAACAACATTTTGATTATTTGATTAGTAAATAATAAACTGGTATTCACTTTTTTAGAGAAATATATAAGTAGATAAATTTTAATTAAAATATTAATTATTTTTATTTTAGAAAAATATTTAATAGAAAACAAATTCAAAGATTTAAAGAGCTGGCTGGCTGATTTTGTAACTAAATACTTTTTCAATAAAGTTCAGTAATTTAAATAAAATAGATTAGCCGAATTCAAATTTAAATCATTACGTCAATATAATTGGTAATAGACAGTTTTTGTTATCATATTTAATCAAAACGAATAATATAGCTATTATTAAAAATAAATGCAAAATATTCCATCAAAATTATATCATACTATTAGTAAAAGAATATTCGATTTCGAACATTACGTTTATTAATAATATTTAATATTTTTATTATTTAATCGAACTTAAAAACCATTTTAAAAGATATTTGAAACAGCTATCTATGGAAAAAAAGATTTAGCTTATATTCGTGTTAAATAAGGGAATGATTATGAATTTTCAAAACCTTTTTGAAGAATCACTAGATGAAAGCTTATTGATAAATAATAATCATGTAAGTTTATTATAAATATTATTATTATTATAAATTATCAAAAATTAATTAAATTGATAAAAAACATAAAATTAAAGATATTAATTATATTATTAATTGTTTGAACGAACAAAAATGTCCTCTCTATCGTTGGAAAAAAATGCAATCTCACAAGAAGATAGCTTAGAAATAATGTCTCCCCAAATTTATTCAACTGGATGCATAGATAATTATAATGTAAGCACGATTATCAAACCTCGTAAAGTGATTGCAAAGATGAAGGCGAATAATCGCAAGGGATATAAAAGAAAGCAAATAGAAATAGTTCCAATAATTACACTTCAGTTATAAAATTAAAATAAATATTTGTTATATGGATTTATAGAGATAGAATCTTACTACAAAGATTATCCTTCACCATATGAAATTGATTTAGTTGACTTGACAAATGCGCATACTGGAGTTTCTTCTATTGAAAGATCTACAAATGGTATGGATATGGTGGTAAATTTCTATACAAAAGCAAGTTCAGGGCTTAGAGATTTTTAATTTTTGATTGATCATTATCAAACAATTCCAGACCAACAATACCAAGAATTAGCAAAATATTTAAAAGAATATAAAGTTGTTGCAAACAAATGTATGTAACATATATCAGATTTATCTATCAAGCTAAAGCAGAGATTAATTTCTTATGAGGAAATTCAAGAAACTTAAGAATAGTTTAGGATTGCATTTGAAGAATTCGTAAAGTCTTAAGTTGGTGAAGAAGATTTTTATTTAACTAGTCTCAGCTCTCTGAATTTAGATTTTTTTGAAGTTGAAGTAAAGTAAACTAAAATGTCATTAGCTCTGTTAAGCTTAATTGGAGTGGAACCAAGAAATTTCGAGATGTCAATTCTGAGGAATTAAGCCCCATTTTTAGAATAATTTGGATTTAAAAGATTGAAAAATGTGATTTAATAATTGTTTATAACTGTCAGCGATGCATATGAGTATGTAATAGATGATTAATATTATACTGCCGATAATATACCTTTTTATGGCTAAAGCTAGATAGTTTTATTTGACTGGAAGGAAAGGCCTTCCTGGTTGAGTAAAGAAGAATGCTCTGGCGTATTAGTTAAATTGAATGTTTCATTGTAGTAAATAAAAGCCATACTAGAAATAAGATCTTAAATGAGTAGCTAGAAATAGCTTGAATATGGGATGTTAGATGATGATTACCACTTTGAGTATACAGTTGAATCTGAGATTTTTATAGAAAGATATTATCCGGAAGCATTTAGTGATCAAGTCAATAAAAAATCCTTGCAAATTAAGCAAGAGATGATGCAGAATTCAGATTTTACAAATTTTATGAACTAAGCAAAAAGTGAAAATGAAAATAGTAATATCTCAGAAGAAAATGTAAACTGATGATATCAATAAATTATTTAATAAACAATCAATTTTTTGTTGCGTATGAAAAAATTAATTTATATTTTAAAAACTTGTAAATTAGATGGTTAAAATATTATTTATTTATTTATTTATCTATCTATTTATCTATCTTTATGCTTATTTTTACTTCTAATTATTTACTTTCAATGTCTACATGGCTATAACTAAACAACTAACTACCTCAAGTTTTTGATTTAATTTTTAATCTTTTTTCTGATACCTGATAATCAAGATTAATAATTCCCCAATCTATTTTACTATTTTTTAAAAATAAAAAAGAATTCATCAAAAGAACTTGTAGGATAGACAAAATTTTTATTAATATAATTAGTTATAATGCTTTTAACTCACAAACATTTATTTTTAGCTAAAACATTCGCCTGCTAGTTGGTTTTCCTATTCAAAAGCATACTTTTTTTGTTCTCTTGTTATAATTTTTTATATTTGAATAGAATTACTAAATCCAAAAAAATTAAGTAAATAAATCATCAATTCAATTTAATAAATTGAAATTCAAAGATATTTTTCTAATTAATTTTGCATTAGAAGTAATAATTATTAAAAAATCCACTCAATTTTTATGTAATTAAACATATCTATTAGCATTATTTAGTAATTTCAAAAAGATTATAAATTGTTTCCACTACACTAATTATTTTCCTCCCTCCTTACTTACATAGTTTCATAGTACTAAAATAAATTTTTTTAAAATATTCTCTCAAAATATATCTATCTACCTAACAGTTTAAAATAAAAATATATAGTAAGTAATTGCAATTGTGTGGTGAAAATTTGTTTATAATAAAATTTTACTTTTATTTTATTGAAATAGAAAAAATTAACACATTCTAAATCCTATTTATAAAAAAGTAAAAACAGAGAATGCTCACAATTACTGATGAATAAAGTAAAAATATTTTTAATACAGGGTTAGAGTAAATATTTGAAAGAGAAGAAAATTAATCAAACTCTCTAGATTAAGTATAATTGCCTGTTCAAAAAATTTAGCTGAAAAAATATATAGCAAAAGTTAAGCCTTCAAAAAGTAAATTATACAAAAAGAAATAATTACATATAGTTCCTATTGTTTACTAAAGCTTGGAAATAAGTCACTATTGCATCATATTTGGCTATGTCATATTAGAAAGTTAATACAGAGACTACAAAAGTTAGTCGCAAATAAATCTATAAAATAACGGGATATCTTGCCTCATTAAATTAAATTCTATTGAAAATAAAATTTCAGAATAAAGCTGGGTATTTAATTACTAAATCTTAGGATAAAGTGGAATAAAAGATTTCTCTTTTCTGATTGATCACTATAAAAAATTTTCTAATTAAACCTATAGATAATTAGCTTTATAATTAGAAGAGTATTAATAAAAAACACAATAAATATTAAATTATATAACTGACACAAGTTTGAAAATTAATTCAAGAATCATTGATGAAAATGATGTTCATAAAGCTTATTAAGATTTTAGTATTTTTTTTGATAATTATGTGAAAGCTAATTATTCTGAGTGTGATTTTATATCCACCTCTAAAATCATAGTTGATTATGCAAGTTAAGATTTTATGTTCAAAGATACTACAGTATCATATTCTACTTTAAGCTTGTTAGGAGTAGAACCATAAAACTCAGAAATCATGTTTTAAAAATCATTTTAGAATTTTAATTTCTTAATAGGCTAAGAGAGATTATAGAATATAATTAGAAAGCTTTCTTTTGCTTTATCTGACCAAACAATTTTTGAGTTTGTTCAAGAATATTTTACACTTGATGCAATATTATTTAGTGCCAAATCAACATATGAAATAGTTTATTGGCCTAATGCCCCTAATTGGATGGATAAAAAATCATGTTTTGGAGTAGTAAATAAAATAGATCTATCCTTAAATTAGCTGAAATCAATCATTTAATTAAGATAAAATTAGACAAATTCTGATTTGGATTTGAACTCCCTAGAGGAAGATAATAGTTTTGAGTATTAAGTTCAGAAAGAAATATTCCTACAAAAATTCTACCCTGATCTATTTTTTGATCCATAAACTATGAAATCTATTAAGCTAAAAGAAGATATATAAAAATGAATCTACTTTTTATCATATTAAAATGTGTAATTAAATAAATATAAAAATTAAAATTAAAGTTAAACATTTATTTCCACTATCCAAAATAATTTCGAAAGAAAAAAAGTAAAAATAATGAAAAATGTATAAAATTTTATTTACATACATTCATTTCTAAATTGTTCAAATAAATAATTTTGTCAAAAATTTAATCAGTTTATAAAGCAGTTTATTATTGAGAAATTATTTCTAAATTGAATTAATTATTACAATTCATTTATACAATTTGTTGAAATTGAGAAAAATAGTTTTAAATATTAAATATTTTTATTAGTCTTATTTAATGGTAATTCGTAGCTTTTTTGATTTAAAAGCAGGCAAAAAAATTATCTTTTCTTTTTATTAAAAAATTTTAGATTTTTTAAGAATAAAAATATTTTATTACTAAAATAAAAAAATATTTGAAACAAACTGATTATTCTATGTAAAAATTGAAAATAAAATATTAGAAATAAACGATTTCTGCCAAATTTATTATAGACAGGTTTATGAATCTCGCTCGTATTTCATCTAAAACAAATAAATAAAGAAATAAATGATTTACTTAAAAATTTTTAGATGAATACTTAAATAAATATAAATTTTGTTTTTTTCAAATACTAAATTTTAACATGACAAAAAAAAATCTATTCTATGATAGATTCAGTTTCATATAATCACAACTATTTTTTTTACATTTATCACGATTTAGATAGATATATTGATTTTTTAAATACAAATCTATTATTTATTATTTTGCATTAATAACTACTTTTTTACTTTTTAGAATGTTTAAAGAATTTCAAAACCAAATTGATTAACTTTAAAAAAAAATTATCCTTACTTAAAAATAAAGAGGAAAAAGGAAAATTTTAATTAATTTGTTTAAAATACACATTTTACAGAGACTCTTACTTTCTTTCAATTAAATAAAAAAAGAAATTAAGAAATTTTACTTAAATTCTGATAAAAGCTTTGTTTTTTTCTTTCGTTAGCCATAAAATCAAAAGATTTAATATAGAAAATTACTTTTAGCTATGCTTTTATATTGTCTCGGTACAAGTGTATATATAAGCTTAACTTTCAATTAAAATTAATGCTTATATACGTATATAGATATTTATGTAAATAAGTAAGTAAGTAAGAATGAATTTGATTAAATAAAACCCTGAGAAGATGATTTTCAGTAATATGCTGATGCATAATCTATACTAAAGTAATTTATAATTTAAATATATGGGGGATTATAAGAAACTAACTTTATTATTATATTTATTAGCATTGATGATATTTACCATGAATTTTAATTTAAAGAGGTACCTTACAGATATTAAGATTTATAATTAGAATCTATATAAAATCCTACTTTTATTTTTTTTGAAATAAAAAATTTCTTTTGAAATTCTTCTATTAATTTTATTTTGTTTGTTTATGGTATTCTGTTATCTATAATAACTCGAAGATTTTCTTTAAAAAGTATATTTAGATAAAATAAAAGAAATAAATAAATAGAACGATTTTTGATTTACTTACTTTGTTTTTGTAAATTATTACATTAATTTATTTTTTTTCTTTAGATTAGTTTTGATTTGTGGAAATAAATAAATAAACATTTTTAAATAAATTTTATTTAATTAGTGATTTGTAAGTGAATTGTTGTTCAGATTGTTCTCAAAATATTAATGACAAGTATGTTTATAACATTAGATTTTAGCTTTTGTTTTGGTACTTTTATGAAGGGTTTGCTTAGACTGATTTCTACAAATGAGATTTAACTAATTTAATTATTTTATTAAACATAATTATAAACAATATTTGCTATATTTAATTTTTAGGGATTACACTTTTACATTTAGAGATGGCCTTACATTGATACAGTTTGCAATTATATTTATTTACATTAAATAAAAAATTTAATATTTATTATTAAGAAAAGCCAAAAATACTTACATTTTTTAACGAAAAATCAGTGGAATATTCTTTGCAACAAAGAAAAGATAAATTAATATACATTTTCTTAAAAGTAAGTCATTACCACAAATCCAAAATTATTTTCATACTTCAAAATATTGGCAATAAATACTAAATTTAACTTTCAAATTACTTGTTAATATAAATTTATTAATACTACCTAATAGGATTTAGTGAAGTTTTAGCAGAATAAATACAAAAAACCATTTTAAATAAAAACTTTACATTTATGCTTAAAATTTAGGTTAAAAAATTTATTACTTTTAAAAGCATATCAGTGTAAATGGTTAAAAATTTTATCCGATAATAATATAAAAAAATAAATACAAAGTAAAAGATATCTAGAGTAAAAGAAAAGTTACTAAAGTATTTATTCTATTTTTAGATACTTGCTGATATTTATTATCAAAAAAAAGTAAACTTTTAAAAAGTACATAAAAAATGTAACCAAAATAACTAGATTGTGATACTTGTTTTATATAAAAATTGGTCAAGTAAATTGGACACAATTTTTATGCATCTAATTTTTTAAAATTGACTTTTTTTTAATGATATAATCAGTTGAACTGATTTGGTTCTAGTTTTAATTAGTTTAATCCAATATTATTATATTCGTTTTTAGGGGATTACTTATTTTAATTGATGTATCAAGAAAATTCTTTATAGCTTTGTTTGGTGAAAATTTAATTTACTTCCCAGTCATAAATTATAAAGAGGATTTAGCTATTTATAAATATATAAGCAGATAATAAAGTTATTTTTAAATGATGTTTTTAGTAATCTAAGTCTTTGTGTTTTACATTTCCCAGTTTTTTAATTTCAGCTTTTTTATTTTACAAACTACAAATATCTACAAAAATTGAGTTAAACTTTTAACAAGTAAAAAATAAAGTAAGGGAAAAACGAATAAAATTATATTATTAAATTTGTCTTATTTAAAAAAAATTTTCGTTCTCTATAATTTAATTTGTGTTTGTTTGTTTGCTTTTTTACCTATGATAAATTAAATAAAATATGCATTTAATCTTTTTAATAAACCTGATTTGACCCTAATTTTATAAAATGTTACTTAAAACTCGTTCTGGGTAATTTAGAATTAGAAAAACATCTGTAAATTTAAATTAAGACAGACAGACTGGCTGTTTGGATAACTTCTTCAAATTAAAGGAGATGCTATTTAAAAAAGCAAGCAAGACTTCAATTAATAAATTGACTTTATATTTAAATGTCTTTTATTAATAAAGTTGACTAATTTTTTGCTAATAAAGCAGAAACTAATTACTAAATATTATATAAACATTAAAATATTAAAAAATAGAAATAAAACAAAGACTAAGGAGTAAATATATTTTAAATTACAACACATCACCAACCCAAATACTTACCAATGTCTAATTACATCACTCAACAACAACAGTTTTAAGATCACTCTAACTATCCAGCATCTTTTTATGAATAATATTTAACTTTCACACATAATAATATTAATAATAATACTTCCTAAGAGATTAAGGATGATAGCTGCTACGATGACAAACAATCTCAAATCTACGAAGAAAGCTTTTCATAAATGAACAATTAAGATATTTAATAGCAAACTAACCTTCAGTAACAAATTAAGACTTCATGGATTTAAAGCATCTACCAAAAAGTGAGGTCAAAATAAGCTAAATCTGATTAAATATGTTCATCCTCATCTGAATTAACTGAATCAGAAAACAACATATTTGAAAACATTGACTTGTATTATGATGAAGAAGATAAATTTATGATGAGCGATGAGCAATGGAAAAACATGCATTATAGCGCAATCAAAATTAATTAGCCAGATTAGCATAATATCTAATTAGAAAACGAAATCTATTTTCAATAATTTATAATGAAAATTGAGAGTGCTAAGATGAAAAAAAATTCCTCCAAGAAATTTGTAAAAAAAATGCTAAATGTTTAACCAATATTCTTCAATGAAGCATCCACTCACAATAAGTTTACTATTTTCGGAGGTAATTAGCTAGAGAAGTATTACAGAGACTATGAGCATTACAGTGATCAAAATTTGGCCATTCAAAGTAATACTATAGTTGACATTAACAAGATCATTTAAAATCATCAAGACAATCTTGTTGAAGTTTTCTTTGACTCCAAAGGTAAAAGCGGGCTGACTGACTTCAGGTTTATCGTAAATCATTTTTCTAAATAAAATGGAAAATAATATCAGGAACTAGCTGAGATACTGAAAAATTATTAATGCGTAACCAGCGTTTAGGTTGCTCATATGAATAAAATAAATCGTTAAATAAAATTTTAAATGATTTCTGAAGACGAAATATCAACAGCTTATCATCAAGCTGACTAATATTTTAAAAATTATATCAAGACCAAATATTTGTCAGATTCTGAGAAAAATCCAAATTCTAAGAAATACTTGATGTATTCCCAAACGCGCAGTAATTTTAACTCCATGGACTTAGAATTGCATTCAAACACATACACCAAGGATTTACTTGACTTGCTTAAACCTGATTCTTAGATGCTTGATTTTATCAAATCTTTTAATCAACCATTTTAAGTCTCACAAGGCGAAAAAAGACTTTAAAGTTTGATGAACATTGTCAAACTCTATTCTAGCCTAGAAAACATTCAGAATGTTCCAATCACATTTTTGGCAAAGGATGGAATTGAAATAACAACAACTGTAGATTATGAAATAATTATTTGGCCCGACTAACCTGAGTGGATGGTTCCATTAGATTGCTTTACTATACTTCTTAAATTGAATATTTAAGATTACCAAATACAAAAGCTTAGCTTACCTCAGAGCATTCACAGAAAAAATTAAAATAAATACTCTTCATTATCATCCGCATCTATATAATAATAATAATAATAATAATAATTATAATAACAAAGTTAAAATCCATAATAAAATGAATAATTTTTTAATATTAGGTTTTTTAATAAGAATGATATACTTTCGCAAAATAATTTTGAGTTAAAAACGGAAAATAATCTTTCAGATAATAAATTTGAATTTTTGGTTCATTCAGAATTGTTTATTGAAAAGTTTTACCCTAATATTAATAATAAATAGAATATAGAATATTTCTAGAATAAAAAGGAGGAGAAAGAGAAAGTAAGCAATCCTCCTTAATCAAATAAGACAAAAAATATAAAGAAATAGAAAAATAAAAAATAAAACAATAAAAAAATTATAATAAATAAATTATTTTGAAATATTTTAAAATACTAACAATTTTATTAGCTACTTCTTCTATCTATCTATACTTACTTACTAATTTATGATTGTTTAAATTAAATTAACTAGTCTTAAGTTCTATTAAATGGAATTTTTGATGTTTTGCATGAACATTACTCTATCTAATTTATTAAATAATTATATATGTTAAACTTATTAAATTACTTTAACTTATGAGCCAATTAAAACATGCATACATAATAGCTGTATTTATTTTTGATTTCTATTTTAAAATGAATAATTAATTAATAAATTTAAAATTTTTGAATCAATCATTTTAAAAAAATATTTATCCGAATTAATAAGATAAAATATAAATATATAAATATACAATTATAATTTTGTTAAAAGTATCTAAAAAGCAAATGATATTCAATTAGACAAAAGTTGTGCGTATATGATGCAATATTTAAATAAAATAAAAACTATATAAAACTTTTCGAACAAAATGTAAATTTATACCTAAAACAAAATTAAAATTAAGTCAAAAATTTATCATTAAAATAAAATTATTGTTTTTTCATCTATTATTAGATTTGGCACTGTTATTAAATCCAATATTTTAATTTTTACATATTTAAGGATGGATTTTTCATTTATATTTTGATCAAATCATGTCTATTTTTACTTATTATATTTGTATTATAAATTGCGTCATTTAATTTAAAATAAAGAAAAACCCAGTATTAACTTTATAATACACATTTTGATAATTTTTTCATAAGGAAAGAGAGTCATTTAAATTCTACTAGCTAAAAATAATTCGAACAGCTCACAAAAATTTATTTAATAGATTAGTAACATGCAAAAACACAATCAAAGTTAATTATTCAATATTTGAATGAGTTCTAGTTACTTTAGAGAAATTGAACTTCTGGATATTATTTATCCTTACAATTTACTAATACAAATCAAATAATTTATGAATTTATAATTTTTTATTGATTTACTGTTAATTT
Organism: Tetrahymena thermophila SB210; assembly: GCF_000189635.1. Classification (NCBI taxonomy): domain Eukaryota; phylum Ciliophora; class Oligohymenophorea; order Hymenostomatida; family Tetrahymenidae; genus Tetrahymena; species Tetrahymena thermophila. The sequence continues at coordinate 488,758 of NW_002476407.1, forward strand.
CAGTATTAACTATCAAAAATTATAACTCTTGGCTTTATTAGTTACCATTTAAATTTTCTTTTAATTAAAGTGAATACATTTAAAAACATTTTTATTTGTTTGTTACAAAATACTATTTTAATACTTTTAGAATATATATTAAACACAAAATAAATACTCATTTCAAAGAACCTTAACTTGTGTTTTGAATGCGCTTGACTAATATTAAATAATATTTAAATAAGAAAAAACTCCACCATTTATTTTTATTTAAACAAAATGAAAATGATATTTTATGAATTAAAAGTAACATACAAAATCTCTAATTGTTTTGAATTATATGTAATTAAAAACATCTTTTTATTTCAATTAATACTTTTTGATTTGAGAAATATTAACCAACATCTATAAATAATTTTTTTTATATAGGCTTGTTTAAAAATTAAGAAAACAAATCTCTACGGACAATATTAATCCTTACAACTAATTATCAGTCAGATTTAATCATTCATGAAAAATTAAATTCACTAATTTTAATAAATAAATTTCTATTTGATTTAAGTATTATTATAAAATCTACGGTTTTTCAATACCTTCACAAACAAAAATTTTAACTTATTACAAATAAAATCTTAAGTGAGCCATTAAATACTTCATTTTTGCCTTTGTGTTTTTTTTTAATTTTCATAAAATTGATTTTAATAAATAAATTTCCTCATACTAAATTTTGCTTCTCATATCATTAAATATTTTACCTTTTAGTATACTTTTAAAAAAATTTATTGAGATATATTTGCTACATAAATTATTTTATCTTTTTAAAAAGTAATAATTACACAGTTATTACTGTTTAACTATGCTTTATTAGCAATTTTATATTAGCATTTTGGACTAAAAAATAAATGATAAGTACACTGAATACTTTTTAAAGGTATTATACTTGCAATTAACAAAAATACAAAATACTTTATTCTGAAAGTAAGTTGTAAAAATGTATTAATATTGCATATAAAATTATATTTACTTAAAATTGCATTGAGGTGTGAATGGTATTCTATTTTATCTGTTATTACTTAACCGTTTAATATAACATTCAGAATTTTTCTATCATATTTTACTGATTTTTAAACAATAATTTACAATGGACTAGTTAATTAATTTGATTTAATTACTTGATTTTTTTTTAAAGCTCGAAATTTTTTAATTCTAGCTTAAATGAAATTTTATAAAAAATAAAAATAGTTTTTTAAGAATGTACGTTTTTTTATGAATATATTTAAAGGTGAGATTAAAAAAATCATTTTAACAAATGTTTTAAATACAAAAAAATTAAAACAAAAGGGATTGCTTTAATCAGATAAATAGATACTGAATAGGTATATAGATTAGGTGTTTGATTAAAACCCTAAATATATATCTTGGTTCTACTAAATTAAATATTCAAAGTTAAAATGTTAAGGAAATAAATATATTAAGGTAATGTTACTTAACAATCACAAATTTTTAATTAACCCATCTATTTGTTTTGATAAGGGAAAAAGAATATTCTGTAATCAAATTTAAAGAATTTGCAAAATTTAGGTCAGGTATAATTATCAGTTGATATATATATATATATATGTATTTCAATTTCATGTGTAAATTATCTTTGAGTAAATTTAATTATCATTAGATTTACATTTTTTTTAAAGATTATTCTAAATATCTTCTTAAAAAGTGCTTTAAAAAAAAAACGTGTTGGATTAAGATATAATTCACTTTTATACGTATGTCTATTCAATAATTTTAAAAATTAGACTAGCATTAATCAATAATTGCATATTTGTTAAATTTATGTTTTTATTTGATGAAATAGATTACTTGTATAAATTGAAAATAAATCAGAGTAAAGTGGTTTTTGAAAAAATAGAAAAATCTTGGATGATTGATTATTTATTAATTAAAATCAATGTTTAGTTCACATTATTTTTACATTTCCAAATATTTTGTTTAAATTACTAAATGATAATTTACATGAATGAATAAAATACCAAATATTTATTAAATACCTCAATTTTCCTATTCAATATATTCTAAATATTATTACAGGAAAAAATATATTGTAAACTTTAAAATTATAATTTAAGGATAAAGCTGTTTGTTGTTTTTACAAACATTCAACGCTGATTGATTATTGAAGCTTATTTACAGAAGTGACTTTAATTTACTCGTTATAAATTTTGATATAGATATATTTTATGAGTCTTTGAAAAGCATATTTATTTGAAAACCAGTGGTAGGGAAAAATTTTTACTTATTATTTTATTGTAAGCTGGATAACAAATTTAATAACTAAAGAAGCAAAATACAAGAGAGAATTTTCCTAAAATACATCTTACATTTAAATATTAAAAATGCTTTATTTTTTACATTGAAGCGCGAAGAAGATGGTAGGTTTTAGGAATATTGTTTTAAGCATCATAAAGTATATAATAGCCAAATTTTAATGCTAATCGGTCGAATTCACAAAAGAAATTGAAATTAGATTGATTAAATTTTTCTTTTCTTGAGTTTACATTAAAATTTATTTGAGAAACTAGAACGGAAGTATATTTAAATACAAAATCAAATTGATCTTAGTTTAGTTTACTAGAGATTATCAGTAGAGATTATTTTTATTTCTAACTTAATTTTTATTTGATTCTTACTCTATTTAAATTTAGCGCAATTACCAATGCGTATAATTAAAACTTAAAAAAAACAAATTAAATAAACAATAACTGCCAAAACAAAAAAACATTTAACACTATAATATTTTAAAAAAAATATCATAGCTTTAAAATACTAAAAAAATTCATTTTAAATAAAGAACCCACTATTAAATTATAAAAAATAATGAACACTTACAATTTTTAAGTAAATATTGAAGAAATATATTTAGAATAAAGATCATTGAATGATTCTCAAAACCTAATGTGTGATTCAGAAGATTTGAAGCATGTCACCTAAGAAACTCTCACCAACATACATTATTAACACTAAGAAAGTCTCAGCAAAAAAGATAACCATTATAACATTACTTCTGAAGAGAACTCTTATTAAATGAATGACTTTGAAATGGTTGATCAACATAATCAAATTTAATTACCAATCAATATTAATTAAAAAGATAAAAGCTCCAACTTTAGTTAAGTGCTTGGCGTAAAAAAATTTATCATTAAGACAAGAAGAACTTCATCTAAGCGCTTCAAAAGAAAGCAATACTAATCATTATATACTCACTTAGAAGATTAATACCCTAATAACAACAAATTTATCATTTTTGGGTATGTAGAAATTGAAGCTACTTATTCAAATTTTTCTGAAAATTTATTTGAAGAAAACTCGTCACTGTATAAAAGACTACTTTAAATAAATCATGCTGTTGATAATAAAATATAAAGAAGAGTAGAATTAAATTTAGATTGCATTGGAAAGAGCGGACTAACAAATTTTACTGAGTTAATCACCTATTTTAATTCCCAACAAAATTAAAACTTTTAATAACTCGCATAACAACTTAGTATTTACTAACCATCTTTACTAAAATAATTAGCCCACTTAAAAGAAATAAAAAAGATGATTACTAAAAAACAAATTTCTGAATGCAATCTCGTAAACGCCTTTTCAAACAGTCACAATTATCTAATTGAATATTTAAATGAAAAAAATAATTTCCTTTCAAAATCAGATTACAGCCATGTTTTGTTCTTTAGATCAAACATGACCTTTATTGATACAGAAATTTACCAATCTCACTATTCTTATTCTTTTTTAGAACTTCTTGGTATAAACATTGAAGATGCCAAAAATACTATCCAAGTTTTCTCACCTTATCAGATAAAAAATGGTGAATAAAGATTAAAAAATGCAATTACATTTTTATCAATAATCAATTCCAAACAAAAATTCCATACTGCATTACCATACACAATTACAACCAAAGATGGAATATAAATAGATTGCACAATTGATGTTGATATTATCTCCTCTGAAGATAATCCTTCATGGATGAATAGTCAAGACTCCTTTATGATGATTATTAACTTTAATATAAACGAATAATAACAAAAATAAATTTTCGAAACACGCAATCAAGTGCTTAACTTTAGAGATAGCATTTATAAAAAATAATCTATTCATAATAAAGGTATAGAGGAATAAGTTTAATTGGAAATTTTCTTACAAAAGTATTACCCTAAATCTTTCACTAATATCTGTGGATGACATAAATAATTATAATAACCACACCACACTAACCACATCTTATATAAATATTATCTACTAATTCTCCAGCACATTATAATCCTAACCAATATTTAAATTTAAAATAAATTATATTATATTCTATTTCTGTTTCTACTTTTAATATTTTCTCTCATTTTCTATTACCTCTTCACATTTGTTGTTTAATTTTATCACTTGGCAAATAAATTTATCTTATTAAAAACTTTAATTTAAAATTAGTCTAATTTTAATCTAGTTAATTTCTTTAGAAAAATAAATCTAAAAACTGACTGGTTCTATCTATTCCAAAGAAAAAGTTTATCATCATCAAAAATTATCATATTAAATTTAATAAAGCTAATAATAATTAAGTACAAATAATAATGTTACCAGCGTATTAAGTATTAATCAGTCAATATTTTGTTTATTGTCTGAAGGATTAGATAAATAATTTAATAATCCTCATTAACTTAATTAATAATATATGGTATTTATTCAAATATATAAAAATCTAATATGGGTTTATATGATTTAAGCTGCTATTTTTATGCATCAGTTAATTAGAAAACTTTTGCAATCTTTCAGCTAGATTTTAAAAAAATTACATTATTTTATTTTGAATACTGTTTTTTCAGAAATTCTAATTTTTATTATAAATTCTTTAAGTAATCTATCAAATTGATTTGAAAATGTGTTTATGTTTAATTAAATAAATTATCTTCAAATATTTATTGATTTTTAGTTGCTAAAAAATTTAGTTATGATATGAATTATAAATTCTTAATAATTTCCATCCATTTTAAAAAATTAATTTAAAAAAATATTAAAATTTTATATTGGAATAATAAAGTTAAATTTTAATTTTTTTTTTTATCATTCATTAAAATATTAAATATTGCAAATTAATTGAGAATTAGCAATCTATTTTATCAATTTATAGACCTGATATTCATTTGATCTGTGCATTAGTGGATTGAGAAAATTTATTAAACATATTCAGAAGTTAAGAAAAGGATATTTTATCAGGCTAATAATTAAATTAACTACTGAATTTTTAATATAATTTAAGAATAATATAAATCAATTCAATTCAACTCAATTAAATAGTTAGTTAGTTAATTTGTTTTAAGTAGTGTTTATTAGGAAAGCGAATAAAATCATATTATTGCTCATACTAATTTGAATGAAAAAAGCTTACAGCATAGCTATATTAGTATTATTATTCTTCTAATGTGTACATTTGGCAGGTGATATTATTTATTAGACTATCTCAAAATAATATATTTTTAAATGAGGATGAAATAATCAATATCTCTCTCTTTCTCTCTCTTTATCTACGCACTTAACAAATTTGTATTTATTATTATTCAAATAGATGAAGGTACTCTTGAAGATGTATAAAAGGAAATAGAAGAAGATCCTTTTGTATATTTAGATGAATAAGGTTAAAAGCAGAAAATAAATAATCCTACTGACGAGTTTTATTACAAGCGTATTCATACTGTTTAATTGGAAGGTAGCACAGGTGAAACAGTTTATTGGGTTAATTTATATATGGGATCTCCTCCTCAAAAGTAAACAGCAATTATAGATACAGGTAGTAGTTTACTTGCTTTTCCTTGCTCTTAATGTGAATCGAATTGTGGTAATCACTTGAATAAGCAGTATAACCTCACTCAATCTCTCACTGCGCTTAAAATGTCATGTGGTGCATAGTTTGATAATTTTAGATGTCAAAATTGTAATGGTAATCAATGCACTTGGGGAGTTAGTTATATGGAAGGTTCAAGCATAGGAGGATTTATGGCTATAGATTATATCGTCTTTGGAGATGAAATTTAAGATTATTTAAACAGCAAAAATAGATAAAATCTAACTGAGATTGAAGATTCAGAATATTTGAAGTATATTAATCATGAGAAAGTTTAAATTCCCTTTGGGTGCACAACAAAAGAAACTCATTTGTTTAAAACGCAAGTTCCAGATGGTATTATAGGGTTAGCACCTTCATCTAACTAATATAACAATCCTCCAAATATAATTGACAGAATCTTCTCTTAGCACAAAGATAATGATGAATAGCTAGTATTTTCCTTATGTCTAAATTCTTTGTAAGGAGGTTATATGAGTGTAGGAGGATATAATCATGAGCTCCACATACCTGGATCTAAAACAAAGATTATTAAATACAATAAAAATTCAAATTTCTATGATGTCAGTGTCAAGGAAGTTAGGGTACTTTTATTTTATTTTTATTTACCTATTTAGACAATCATGCATACTTGCATATCTAATATTAGAATCTCGATAATTTCTTTTAATGTATGTATGAATCAATCAACGAATATTAAACATAAAATTCATTTCACTATTTTTAGGTTATAAGAAAAGAAAGAATAAATAAAAAAATAAATAAATAAATAAGTATTTTATTTTCAAACAAAACAGATAATTAAACAAAATAAAATAGAATTTTTTCATTTAAATTTACATTAAAACTTTAAATGAAAATTTTACTTTTAAATGAAGTATTATTTTTATTTTATTGATTGATTATTTATTAGTTAATTGATTGATTAATTGATTAATTTATACGCAGCTTTTTACTTTTAAAGTATTTTTATTTATTTTGCAATATTCTTTTGCTTTTAATTATGAATTTATTTTTCAAATTCATCAAACATTATTTTTATAATAGATTGAAGGATAATTTGTCACTAATAGCCTTCCACATCCTATTTTAGACTCTGGAACAACTCTTGTGTTTGGTCCCAAATCATTTATTGAGTAATTTTTTAAATTTTATATATCAATAATGAAAATAATTTTTATTATTTTTATATTAATTTTTGCTTACTTGTTAATAATTTTTTAAAATTATAAAGTCCTATGATTGATGCAATCAATTAGCTGTGTAAAAATAACTAAAAATATAAATGTGGAAATGCTAAAGAAAATTTCAATCGCTAAATAAGGTGGCTCTATAGAAAATCAGATGAGTTTCCAACTGTCGAAGATTTTTTCAACTCCTTCCCTGTACTTGAATTTGATTTCGGAGATAACATTATTGAATGGAAGGCTCATGGCTATTTATACATTGATCCAGATAATAATAATCCTAATTTATTTTAATTTGCATTTGAAACACATCCAAGTGTTTCTAAAGTATATCTTGGAGGTCCCTTTTTTAAGAATTATGATATATTATTTGACAAAAATAAAGGTGAAGTTCATTTCACACCATCCAGCTGCAAATTACCTCATGTTAACAGTGTATTAATGAATCTTCATTCAGCAAAAATTAGAAAGACTGTTATGGACAATTAATACATTGAAGATTTGAGAAAATTTTAAAATACTTACAATTTTACAAATGACTTTTTCAAAAATGAAACTAAAAAAGATTAAAAAGATGAAAAAAATAAAGAAGATAATGACTAATAAAACAAAGAAGTTTAAATCATTGATAAAATAAAGTCTCATGAAAAATTTTGTAAAGTTTATTTTTTTAAAATATTATTTACACATTAACTAACTTAAAATATTTTACTAAATAAAAGTTATTTCTGTAATTTATGTACTTGTTCTTTTGATTGTAATCGTATGTATTTGCTTATGTAGGAAGTCTTCAGGTACTGATAATAAAGATCTAATACCTTTATAAAGCATTGAAGTTGGAATACATGATAACAGTAACATGTAGGATCTTCCATAAGATAAAGACGAGCAACTTAGAAGCGAAGAAGATAATCCATATGGTTATAAGAATGACCCTGTTTATAACCATGAATAGATACATTAGGATGATGAAGAAAGCTACAAAAATAGTCCTAATACTGCTATGAGTGACGAAGAAAAGGAAAGATAAAAAGCACTTTAGGAATGATAGAAATGCTCTTTGTTTAAATTCAAACAAAAATTAGCACCATAATACAACAAAAAATATATGGAATTGTTATTTAATGTTATTTTTTCATATATTAAATGTGTGTTTTTACTTTTCTTGTCTTAAGCTTTTGTAAAAAACCTAAGAAAATAACACTTAATATTATTTTCTAACATGAATGTTCATTCTAAAATAGTAATAAAATTTGTATTTCAAAAAATTAAAAAAAGCTCTTAAAAATTTATTTATTTATTATCAATAAAAAAGAAAATAATAAAATAATACTTCTGAGAATTTTAATCATTAATGATTTTTCCTTTCATATTTGATCAAATTTAATTTGATCCATGAATTTTATTCAGCCAACCTATTTTTTCTTTTTTAATTAAAAATAAAAATTAGTGACACATTTATTTATTTATCCCCGATTATTGTAAATTAATATAATTCCATCTATTAAACAAATATTTTCCATTTTTTAATTAATATTTATACGGCTGTTGAATATTTGATAAATTAGTTTTATTTATTTTTCTTCTATCAATCCCTTCAAGTTATTAATAGCTAGCTGAATTGTTCCTAAGTTAATCACTAATTAGCTAGATCAATCAGCATTCAAGAAAATAAAATTTTTTTAGTATAATTTAATTAAGAAATTTTTTTTTTTTTCAATCACACTCAAGTAAAAAAGTAATAAAAAAAAATTGAATGAGCTTATTTACATTTTTCTATTTTAATTTGAAGTATAATCTATAATAATTAGTATTTTTATTGAATTTATATAATTTTAGTTTTATTTCGAGCATATTTAGCCTGTATGTAACATTTTATATGTATAGGAAGTAATTTCAAAAATAGTAATTCACCTAAATGAGAATTCATATTATTTTATAAAATACTTTCTTTATAAATAATCTTGTAATGCTTTGTTTTTTTCATATTGAAAGTTATCTAAAAAATATTAAATGAGTCTTTATCATAATTTATCAAAATATTTTCTTTTTTGTGTAAAAGATCATCTTGTGATTATATTTTTCTAGTATTGATTTATCAGTATTGTTTAGTTTATTTGACATCTTCACAGAATATGAAGATTCAACAAGCTAAGATTGGTTTTTTAGTCATCAAATATTTTTATAAATTATACTAATTATTTACCTTAAATATGTGTGCCTAGTATAAAATTGATAGAATTTTTAAGAATAATTTGAGGATAAGAAATAATTATTATTTTTAATAAAATACTTTTAATTTTACAAAATAAATGCTTGATGAAATTTGTTTGTTCATTGATAAATTAATTAATTAAATAAAAAAGTAAAAAAATTCTTTTAAAGTAAAACAAGCAATTAATTAAAATCAAATAATTTACAATGCAAGATTTAAATAGAATTAAAAACACTCAAAAGATCATCTAAACGGTTCCTTTATTTATATAAAAATAACTTAAAAGATCTCATAAACGTATTTATTTTAGAGATAGTTTAAACTCTAAATAACTCTAAGTTGCTATTGCTAAAGACTTCTAAGGTGTTGAATAGGGCTTTTTGACAGAGGAAAAAATTAACAAAGTCTATGAAGGAATAATCGATATGAAATATCTTTAAAAAGAAGTCATTCTATTTTTTAAAAATGTGATTGATACTGATTTTTTAGTACAAATGCTTGCAGCTTATGACATTAATTCATTAAAAATTATGATGTAAAATAACAATATTGATATAATCGGTATTAGGTTAGTCAAATGTGAATGATTCACTGACTCATCTAATTCCTTACTTCCTTCCTGTAGATAATTAATTACAAACAACTAAAAACAAATTTTACTGCAATTTACTAAAAAAATCTCTTCTTTCTCATATAATATATTAATTTTAAGTAAATTTATTCAATTTATTTTTATATTGTAAATAAACTTTATCACTTAGAATTAATTGTATTGCCTGCTTGCTTTTATATAATAAATATTCTTCTTCTGAATTAATTAATAAATTTGTAAACTCCTCTTTTTATCTCTTACTTGATATTATAATTGTAAGTTGAAATTATCTCATTGACATTAATATTTTTATTTATTTTTGACTTTTCAAGATATTTTTTAATCTAACTGAATCAATTTATAATTTTGTATAGTTAATTTTAAATATAAATTATAATAGAAATAATTTGTAAAAAAAAGATCAGTTGACTTTAAAAATAATAAAAAATTTTAGTTAAAATAATAAGCTATCATTTAACATATATATTTTATATGATTAATATCTTAAAGTTTTAAAATCACCTCCTGATTAAATATATAATCTAAATTAATTGATTATTGTTTGATATATTTTTTAAAGATAAATAGCCCTTAATATTTTTAAAATGGAAGATAAAAAAGATAAGTATTAGCCAATCAAGCTCTTAAATCCTCTCGAAAAGCTACTTTTTAAAAAAATATAGATAATAACTACTGATGGCAAGGTTTTGATAGGTAATCGTTTACTTTCTTTAGGATAAAGGATCATAATTATTATTTTATGAATGCTTGTATTAGGTATCTTGAAAGGTTTAGATTAAGCTTTAAATTCAATATTATCAGATTGTGTAGAGAGAGTTTTTTCATCAGAAAATAATACCAAAACTATTAAGCATGGTCTTTATTTACTTAGAGGTGATAACATTGCTGTATTAGGTAAGTTTCATTCTAGTTTTTTTAATATATAATCAAGTAATAATTGTAGACGCATTTACAAAAAAGGATTTTAAGATACTTTAACATTAAAAATCTAACTTTACTTATTAAAAAAAAGGTGAGGTAGATGAAGAAATAGAAAACTAAATAAACTACGATTCTAAAATATAGTGCTTAAAACCAATAACTAACTGAATTATTTTGAATTAGATTTTGAGAAATGATAATTTTTTGCATATAAAAAGAGTGTATAAACTATATAATAAAATATCAAAATATTGAAATTAATTAATAATATCTTTTCAAACATAACAAATTAAAAATATTCTTTTCAATATAAAAATAAATAAATAAATCTTTTATTGATATTATTTCAATATCAAATAAAAAACTATTTTTTTTAAATTTTTATAAATAAATATTATTTACAATAATAATTTATTAAATAAATAAGTAAATGCATGTTGATTAAATATAATTAATTCTTTTTACTAACATAAATTGGATTTTGTTTTTAAAATAATTTAAAGAAAATAATTATAAATCAATTAGATCTAATTGTATTTTAGAAAATTATCTAAATATCAGCTTTTCCAGCTAATTTTTATTAAGTTATTGTTGAAATACTAGATAGAATTAGAATTTCAAAGTAGAAAATTTAGTAAAATAACATTTAGCAAAGAAATGTACCATATTAAGGTCTAATTTGTTTCTTGCCAAATTAAAATAAATTATATATCTTATATAATAAAGAAATCTGATAAATTATTAGCTTAATAAATTAATTTGAATCAATATTAGTTATGGATAAAAAGGACTCTTCATAAAGGTCGAGCTCTGCTGATTTATTTTAAATCAACAAGAAGCTCAAATCATCTGATAAAAAGCTTAATTCTTAAATCAAAAAGACTCATTTTGTCTAGCAACAAACTGAAAAATATGAAAAAATAAATCATTTACTTAAGCATGAAGAATAAGGGTATTTAGATATTTATTATTAATATGATTTAAAACATTATTAGCTCTAATTAAGTTCATTGCTTTATTCTAAAATGAACAATGCAAAGTATATTTACTAAGATAATTTTATTGATAATTAAGGTATCTTGAAGCAGAAGGAATGGAGAAAACTTTAGCCTTCAAACAACATCAATTAAAAAATTTGCTTCCTATTTAGAATGCTGAAAAAGTAGACTTTTGATAAATTATTAAATATGTTTCTGAACATTTTTATAAAAAAAATAGATTTTCGATTTAAAGCTTGACTGGGGATAGTATAGCATAGATTACACACGTAATGGTAACCATCTTTTACTTGGTGGATCCAAGGGTCATTTAGCTATGATGGATTGGCACGAAAAAAAGCTTGCTTGCGAAATTTAAGTAAAAGAATCTATCAGAGATGTTAAATTCCTTCATGATGAAAAAATGTTTGCAGTAATAAATTGACAACAAAAACAGTTAGTTAAATGAACAATCTTTATATATAAATAGGTAGCTTAAAAGAAGTATGTTTATGTTTATGATAATTAAGGTATTGAATTGCATAAGTTGAAAAGCCACCTAGAGCCTAGTCATTTAGAATATTTACCTTATCACTTTTTGTTGGTTTCCGCTAGCAGACTTGGTTTCTTAAAATATCATGACACATCTACTGGTTCTATAGTTGCTGGTAAGCAGATAGTTTATTTTATTTGTTGTAATTAGGTTATAATAAAAATATTATTATTTAAAAGAATATAGAATGAATGCCAGAGATCCTGTTTGCATGAAGTAAAATCCATACAATGCTATTATTGGTGTTGGTGATAATAGAGGTTGTGTTAATATGTATTCTCCTAATACAAGTGAACCTTTAGTTAAGATGTTATGTCATAAAGGAAATGTTAATTCTCTTGCCTTTGATAAAAGAGGTTTCTATATGGTAACCGCTGGTACAGATGGTCTTTGGAAGGTTTGGGATTTAAGAACATACAAATTATTGCATGATTACTTTGCTCCTTCAACTGTTTCACATTTGGATATTTCTCAAAGTGGAGTCCTTGCACTTTCTTATGGATGTCGTACTTAACTTTGGAAGGACTGGTAACTTGAAAAATAAAAATAACCTTACATGAAGCACGAGTCATTTGGATACAACACAATAACAGACACTTAATTCGTGCCTTATGAAGATTTTCTTGGTATAGGTATAGATGGAGGATTTTCAAGTATAGTTGTTCCTGGCTCAGGAGAAGCTAATTTCGATGCATTTGAATCAAACCCTTATTAAACTAAAAAGTAAGCTAGAGAAGGTCTTGTTAAGAAATTACTTGAAAAGGTAAAAATTAAAATTTCTAACCAATAATAGTTATATTTATTAATATCGAAATAAATAAAAAGATTCCTAGCACTACAATTTCTTTGAACCCCAATAGAATTGGTACAATTGATACTGCAAGTAAAGAAGTTATAGAAGCAGAAGAAAAGGCTGAAAAGCAAGAAAGAGAAAAGAATCAAATTAAGAAAAAGAAAAATAAAATGCGTGGCAAAAATAAATCTAGCAAAGTAGAAGCAAGAAAGGAATTCAGCAGACAAGAAGAAAAGAGAGAAAAAGCTAAAGAAGCTGTTGATATAAAAATCAGAGCTAGAAATGCAGAAAAAGAAAAAAAATCACAAGAATTAAAAGTTTTAAATAAATTAGATTCAATCGACAACTTCGATCCTATTTATGCATTAAAAAAATAGAAAAAATTAAATTGAAAATAAATATATTAAAATCTATTTTATGTGTATATATTTTTATATTTTAGCCTTGCTTATTTTAATAAGATTAATAATCCAAATCTTCAAACACTAAGTCAATTTTCTATTAAATACTTACATAAAAATTGTGGTATTTAGCTTTTTATAATAATATAGTTTCTTTACAAGTGAAATTAAATGTAAAATAATGAAATGCATTCAAAAGTATCTTCAATTAAAACAATAAAATATGATAAAAAATATTTTTTTAAATTTGAGGTAAATAAAATTTAAATTTAGGTTATTAATTAGATGATTTTTTACAGAATTTTAATGATAACATAAATTTAAAAAAAAATAATTATATTTATTGCTCAATTAACAAGTTTCTTAATCTCAAATTAAAAAATAAAAATAATAATAAAAAACTATTTTTTGTAAAAATTAAATATTGATTTAGATTTTAATAAAATAAAATCTTTTTGTAAAAAACAAAAACCAAAAGATTATATTTTATATTCATAAAAAATAATTTTTAATTAAATTTTTTTTATACAAAATAATAATTTTTGTATTATTGTATCAATAATAAATTTTAAAATATTTTGTTATTATGATAAAAATTTTTAATTAAATTAAATTATTTTTAAAAAAAATTTTTTTTTGAAAAAAGGATCATAAAAGCTTTTATAACTCAAAATAAAAATTTTGAATATTTAAATTATCATTTAGCAAATGTATTTATTTATATTCAACATTGGTTGTTTTATTTGTAACTTTCTATTTAATTCTAAGAATTAAATTTTAGAATTATAAATATCTTTTTTAAAAGTAAAAATCAAATTAATAAATATATTATTTTTCTAAATTTTAAAAAAATTATATCATTAATTTTTAAAATAATCATTAATAAATTTAGTTAAACAAGCAATATAATATAAATGAAAGCTCCTTTTCCTAAAGGCGGTATTCCATCAATGATGGGAGATTAGTTAGGCGGTTTCAATAATTAGCAAGCTCAATAGGCTTAAATTAGCTAAGCACTAAATAACATGACTGATGATGAGCTTCTTAAATTAATCAACAGCAATCCTGAAGTAATAAATATTATTTAAATGCAAATATGGCTAGAAAATAGAAATTTATATTTTTAAATTGCAATTTTTAATTGTTTTTATAAAAATTACAAACTAGATAAAAAAATAATATGAAGAACTCATTGATAAACATAAGCATGAAATATCCCAAAATTAGTTAAAGTAATCTAAACCAGTTAATACCAAAGAATATTATAAAATTGAGAAAGAACTCGATAAATATTTAGATAATGAAGGTGGAATTGTGATCGAACCTGAACCACGTTTTGTATTCAAAGCATTCGAAAAAGGAACATAAGAAAAATTCTTTATAAATGTATTAACTCATCCATTAATTGATGTTCCAGAGGAAAAATATTTAGTAGATTATGAAAATTAGCCAGGATTGAGAGTTCCAATGTCATTAGGGCGTTTAAAAGAAGATAATGACAAAAGTATTTGATTTAATATTATTCATTTTTATGAGGTTTAATATACTATTTAAAAATAGAGGGAGATTTATGTAAAGTAGTAGATGCAATTGTCAATCCTAAAGTTGCTGATAACTTATAAAAAGATCCTGGCTTGTCATAATTTTTCATATAATTGCTATAGGGTTATTGCGAGACAAAATACAAAGTTACTTTGGATGATAGTAATATTTATATGCAAAAATATTTCTTTTTATTTTAATTTTATAAATTTAAAATTATTTAAATAGAATTCTCAATACCTAAATTAAAGTACAAAGGAAAAAGTATTGAATATTAAAGAGTTAAAGGTAAAAAGGCTCCTAAAATTTAGTAATTAAGTTAAGAAGATATTCAAACACAAGAGTAAATAGCTAAGAGTGGAAAGAAGTTAGTTCAAGAAATGAATGAAGGAAAGAAATAAAATCTGCCTATGTAAATTTTTTGAATAATATGTTTTTTGTAAATATAATGTGTAAAAATATTAAGGGGTATGATTCCTCGTCCTAAATGGAATCTCTATATTCTCTATAAGGATGGTACTTAAGAAGAATATGATGGTGATTTTAATCTGTAGAAACTAAAATACATTAAAATTGTTATTGAATTGCCTCTTTTGGTAACTGGTAAACACATATAATTAGAAGTAACTGATTCAAAAATGTACTTAAGAAATGGAAAGTTTTATGAGTTATGCTTGAAATATCCACTTAAAATCGATAAGACTTCTTATAAAACAGCATTTAGCACAACTAAACGTTGTCTTATAGTTAAAATGAAAGTAAATTTACAATTAATTAAAAATATTGAATGATTTTTAAAAATATTTTATTTAATAGCCTTTGATAGTAAAAGAAATAGAAAAAATTACTACAAATGTAAGCAAAGATTAAGTAGATGAAATTAAATAAGATACCACTTAAGTAGTAAATAAAGCTATAGGCTTATCAAATGATATGTTGGATGACTTAGTTTGATTTAAAATATTTTTTTACATTTAATAAATGTTAATAAGTAAAAGTAATTATTTGTATTTTTAGTATTTGTTTATAAATATTTTGTTGGCTTGCTTGCATTTAAGTTATTTAATATTTAAATACATTTTTTTTATAAGTAGAAATAAAAGATTTAAGGCAAATAGAATATATAAATTCAAGAAAATTTCTAAAATGTATCATTATAAAAAATTTTATACATAAAGGTAATTGATAGCAATATTTATCTTATTTGATATAAAACTAAACTGACTATTAATTTATCCTTCATTTTTGATATTAATTATTAATTTAATTAAAAAAATATAAGTAGATTGATTCAATCTGGTTGAAATTTTAAATTCTAAATAAACAATAAATAAATACAACACTAACTTCATTTAAAAAATGGTTAAAAAGAATTTATTCGAAGACGAAGAAGAGGAATAGACTCAATAGTAAACAAAAAATAAAAAAAGCAAAAAAGCTTAATAGGGTGAAGAATAAAATGATGAAGATGTTAATGTGAAGCTTAAAGTGAATAAAAAATTTGCTTAGAATTTTGAAAAAAAAATTCAAAGACAATTAATAGATAAAGCCAAAGCTATGTATGGCGCTGACTATGAAAGTATTTTTTTTTAAAATAATTTGCAATTTTAAGTTATAAATAACTTTAATAGAGAAAATAGCAGAAGGAAATGATGATGATGAAAGTAGCGATGTAGAGGAAGATTCTGATGGAGAATTATTAAATGAAAAAGTTAATGATAAATTTATTGAAACATTAGCAAAAATTAGACTAAGAGATCCTAGCATTTACAAAAATGATAAAAAATTCTTTAAAGGTACCTATTATAGTTATTTTACAAGCAAATGTCTTTAGCTTCAATGTTAAAATAAATATTTTATTTTAGAAAAAGACTTCGAGGTAGAGTAGAATGATAAGAAATCCAGTAAAAAAGAAAAGATGACTTATGCAGCTATGGTTAGAAAGGAAGCATTAGAGAAAATGGAAAAAGAAGATTTCTCTTCAGAAGAAGATGACTATGTACCATAAGTTAAGGGAGAAACAATTGCAGAAGAATAAAAAAGACTGAAAGATGAATTCAAAAATGCAGCTAAAAAAGTAGAATCAGATGATGATGAAGAAGAAGAAGAAGCTGATGCTATTTTCACTTAGAAAAAGAAATCCCTCTAACAAATAGAAGATGAAAATAAAGAATATAGTAAATTCTTAGAAAAAGTTAAAAGAAAGAAACAAAGAAAGGGTAAAGAACAAGATGTTGAAGTCCTATAGAATTTCTGGGGTGATGCATCAAAGCTTGATGATACTGATAAATTCCTTAGAAAATATATATTAACTAAAGGGTAATTAAGAGATAGATGCACACAAATGACTTTGTTAATTTGTTTTTGTAATTAATAATAGATGGGTAGATAGAGATGATATGGGCCTGGATGAAGAATTTGAAGATAAAGATCTTGAAGAAGATGATGAAGCTGACAGATTTGAAGCAAAGTATAATTTTAGATACGAAGAACCTGGAGCTAATGAAGTAGTTAGTAATAATTAATTATATAAAAGATAATGTTGAAATATTTATGTAATTTTTTAATTCAAATAGCCTATGGAAGAAAGGTTTAGGATTCTTTGAGATAGAAGGATAGCACTAGAGCTGAAAAGAGAAAAGAAAGAGAGGAAAGAAAGAAAGAAGAAAAGAAAAAAATTGATGAGGAAATGAAGCAAATGAAAGCAGCTACTAGAAATGCAATTTTAGATCGTGTTCATAAAATCCAAGAAATAGCTGGAACTAAAGAAATCAAGACTGATATCAATAAGTTGTTGGAAGAAGATTTTGATGATTAAAAGTTCTCCAAATACTTAGATAAATAGTTTGATTCAGATTATTATGAAGAGGAGGATTCTCATTTAGACGAACTTAAAGAATATGAAAAGAATTTAAAGAAATAAGAGAAATAAGAATAATAAATGGAGTTAGAAAAGTTAGGTATTGATAAAAAATAAATCAAAAAAATTGAAAAATCAGTAAAGAAAGCAGCAGATAAGGAAGATGATGAGGAAATTAGCAGCGATTGGAGTGATTTAGAGGAAGAAGAAGATGATATGGATGAAGAATTAGATGAAAATAATGATATTTAGATTGCATAATAAGATGATGATAAAGATAATGTTTTAAATGTTAAAACAAACATTCCTTTAGCAATAAAGAAAAATCTTAAAGATAAGTAAATAATGAATTACAATTTTTATTTTTATTTATGATTATTTATTACTTAAAAAAGTGAAATTTAAGCTATGACTTAATCAGATAAGGGAGAAGATGGATTGTATTTATGGTGGTATTGCGATAGTAATGATTTCTTTTATAAAATAAATGCGTTTATTAAAAAATTTTATTGGTTAAAATTAGACTGCAAGAAGGGAATACAACCTGGTTAATTCAGATTCGATTGTCAAGAATGTCCAGATTACACCTTGTGTAAAATTTGCAACGAAGGACAGTTCCATGATCATCCTCTTAAAAAATAAATAGTTCCTAAAAATTGTGTGGTAACTAATTAATTAATTATTTTTTATTTTTTGAAATTTAAAAACATTTTATTTTAATAAATTTAGCCTCCCACTGATGAAGAGATTTAAGAATTACTTTAAGAATATTAAGTTTGCAAAAAGTGTAATATAAAACTTGATGATTATTGCAGCTATTATTAATTAAATAGCAATAATGAAGTTATACTATGTGATGAGTGTTTTGATAAAGAAAAAATTGTTAGTAAAAAACTATATTCATATATCGAAGCTAAGAAAGTTGATTTGGAAGCTGTTGTTGATAAAGATCCATAAGCTCTTAAAAAATATATTAGCGATGAAGAAATCTAGAATTTGGTTGACTAGTATTACAATCTTGACTATGAAGACGTTATCACTGGAGGAATAAAAACAAGATTTAAAGTAAAAATAATATTTTTGAGAAAATTTAAAAATAATTTTAAACTTTATTAAATAACAGTATATGGAAGTTAAGCCAGACTCATATGGTTTGAGCGATGAGCAATTATTATACGCAGATACAAATGTATTGAATAAGTATGTATCTATAAAAAAATTAGCTCCATATAGAGACGATGAGGGTTTTGTAAAATCTAAAAATCTTAAAAACAAGAGCGTTATTAAATAAATCGAAAAATCAACCAAAATTAATAAGGTATTATAATCTTTTTAAAAATGTAATCACCCATTAACTAAGATAAATTTAATTTTAATTATAAAAGAAAATTGTTAAGAAAGACACAGAAAAGGGGCTCACTACTAAAGAAGATCTAAAAGAGTTAAAGAAAAAAGACAAAAAGAAATATCTTAAGGAATTAAGTAAACTCAATCAAGAAAAGCAAAAAAAGAAATAAGAAGAAGAAGAAAAATAAAAGCCTAAACTTGTTTTAGAAGATTTATCAAAACAAGAAAAACTCCAAGTTTCTCAAAAAAGACTTAAATCTTATGGTTTTTGATTAAAATTAATTAGTAAATAATTTTGGCAAAAATTTTGCTAAAGTGTTTTTTTAAAAATAATATATTTTTTTTATTTCTCTGTTAAATATTAAGAATATTTGTAAATAATTTATCTTTCCCTTGCTTAAATCACACAAAATTTCATTTTATTTTGTATATTTATAAAATAATTTAACATTTCACCTAAAAATAAATAAACATTTTATTTTTTCTAAATGTATTCGACTTGAAATGTAATTTATATCTCAAACACTCTCATTAACCATTTTGTTACATATATTTATCAGAAAATAGACATAACGTTATTTTTATGAAAAAAAAGTAAGTTAAGCTATTTCTTAAAAAAAATATTCTATTTTGACTTAAAGTTAAGTTATTTACAAAATTGTAAAAAACAATTTACAAACATTATTGGAACGAACTAAATAATTTTTCAGTAATGCAATTTTTAACTTAAAGTTTTTATTTAAATGTATGAAAGATATTTATCATAATTTTTATAATCTATGGCAAAATATTTCGTTTTATACATATACGTATTTTAACGCATAAATCTTCTATAAAATAAGCTTGTTTGAACAAATTTAGCTATGCATTTCATAATAGATGAAATTATCAAAAAAACAGAATTAATTAACATCTCTCCAAACAAAAAACTATCTTTTTTAAGTAAAAAGCAAATTAGATATTTGGTGGTGGTGAATTATTTATTTGATAATAAAAACTTACCATTTCATAATAATTTATTCTCTGTAAAAAGAGAAAATAGTTACATTTAAAAACCATTCTATAACATTTACAACAACAAAATTTATATTATTTCTAATTTCATTTCTGCATTTATTAACAACTAAAATACATTCTTAAGAATATATTTTATGGGTAATTGCAAAAAATAGATAGATACTTTGTAACAATACTTTATTTAAATTTAAGAAGCTTAAATTAAGATTGTAAGATTAAATAAATTAGTCACATTTTTATTATTTTAAATGATGTTGACCAAATATCTAATTATTTATTGGTATTTAATGTAACAATGAATCTTGATTTTAGTAAAATTAAATCTTAACATCATTTGTAACTAGAAAATACATACAGATAGACAAACAAGCATAAAAATTCTTATTTGACTTCCATAGCAAAAATAGTTTATTTAAAAATAAAAAGGAAATTAAAATAATTAATTTTTAAAATAAGTATTACTCAAATCAATAAAAAAAAGAGAAAGAAATAAATAAATAAAATTTGTTTAAAAAATAAATGATATAAAATCTTTAGTCTGAACTCACATCACCTAATTATTCACCAACTAAAGCTCATGATTTTAGATAGTCTGACTTGTCTCCTACTAAGATAAGACTCTAACATTCTGTTTCAAATGCTACTGAAAATCAAATTTTTTCTGGCACTTTCTCACAAATGAACAAGAAAGTTATACCTAGACCTGCTTAGGAAGTAAAATTAACTATTTAGGAGGCCCTTTAAAGGGTTGGCACTAATGGAAGATATTAAATTATATGTAATATATTCTTTTTCCTTTAATGGTTGATAGCAGGTGCTGTTTTAAATTCCCCAATATTTCTTTTTTTGAAACCGACATTTGAGTGTGACAACGGACTTAACGGAACTGAGTGTGAAAACTGGGTATGTAAATAGAGCAACCCTCTCTCTTTCGCCACTTATATTCCCAAATCTTTAGTTATGTAATTTGATCCTCCTCTTATATGTGAAAGATAGGTTATAGCTGATAGTATAATAGCTATAACTTACAGTGGTAGTATAGCTGGTTTTATCATATCTTCTTACATTTCAGACAATAAAGGACGTAAGTTTGCTTCACTTATATTTTGGATTTTTGCAGGTATTGGAAGCTTGCTTAGTGGAGTCCTCATCCAATCACCTTGGCTTGTTGCTGCTGGATTATTTGTTTCTACTTTTGGAGTCAATCCTGTCATCACATACGTATTTTGCTTTATCAATGAACACTCAGGTAAATCAAATTTAATTAAATTTGGATATTATTAAAAAAATTTTAATGATACTAGATGGAAAATTCAGAGAGTACTCTTTGGCTTTGTTAAATGCTTTATTCGCTATTGGAGCAATTTATTTAGCAATCACTTAATATATCACAGATAATTGGATACATCTATAAATCTATTTTATCGCAATACCAATTATTGTATCAAATCTCTTTTATTATTATATTTAAGAGCCACCAATGTAAATTAGAAAATCATAAATTAAACCAATAATTAATTATGTTTTTTTTTTTTATTAATTAATTAATAGTTTCCTTTTTTAGCAGGATAAAAAAAAGGCTATTAATATCTTGAATCACATCGCTAAAATAAATAAAAAACCTTAAATTAAAGAAGAGGATCTAAAAGAAGAGCCTACTTCAGCTGAATAAATAGATCAACCTTAAAGCAAAACAACTCACACTTATGGATATTTAGATTTATTTAAAAGTAAATCTATACTGATAACAACACTCTGCTGTTCATTGATTTTGTTTATAATCCAATTTCACTTGTATGGAACTAACCTTACATTTTCTAGTATTGGATTGGAAGTTAAAATAAATACAGTAATTATTTATTCTGCTGAGGCAGTTTCTAACTTACTCACTGGTAAAAATTTTAATTAAATAGAATTTTTTTAATATGAGTTTTATAAAATAGTTTACATTATCCCTAAAATCTCTAGAAGGAAAAATGGATTCTTAATGATAGCAAGCAATATAGTTTTCTTGCTCTTCTTCTTTGTAAAGCTTCCATCAGACTGCGATGGATTCTGCTCTCAAAAAATTGCATAAACCGTCCTAATGGGAGTGGCAAGATTCTTATTAGGTTTTTAGATAAATATTCATTAAGTATATATAAGCGAGTTGTATCCAACTTCTATCAGATCAATTGGAATAGGATTTACTTCTATTGTAGGAGTTGTAGGTAGTATTATATGCGGTTATTTTGTAACATTTTTCTCTGTTGAAAACCTCAATCCAATTGGTTCTATGGGTATAGCAGGTCTCTTAGCTAGTTTGCTGTATATCCCTCTAAAAGAAACACTTAACCAACCCCTAGAAGATAATATTCCAGAGTAAACTGTATAAATGCAATCAATACCAAGCACTAACATAATCGGCACATAATAAAGTAATTTTTTTAAAAAATTTAATATCTTTATAAAAATTAATTTAAAAAATAGTTATTCCAGAAAACATTAAAATATAAAGTTGAAAAAATTAACCAACCTACATTGTTACATACGCACATACTAAATCAATCAATATAATTAAAAAAATATTTTATTAATTATTTATTTTGTTTTATATTTATTTATATATTTTTATTTATTTATTCTCTTCTTCTTCTTAAAGATTATTCATTAACTAAAAATCAATCAATATTTACATCAAAAAAACTTAAATATTTTTAATATCTTTTGATTAAATATTCAATTATTTTTTATAAATTCATATCCTTATGCTGTTGAAAGTCAGATTTAAAAAATTTGTAATTTTGATTATTTTAATAATTAATTTTTAATTTTACTATGAGATAAAAAATAAAACAATAGAAGAAGAAGATAAAACACTCTTTTTAAATTAATTAAATTCAAAATAGATATCTAAAAAAACAATATTTTATATCTTTCATTCATTTATTGAATCTAAAAAATTTAACAAATACAATGTAGCTTGTCTAAAATTTTAATAGAAATAAGTTTATTTATTTCAAATTTTTTGTTTGTTTAATTAATCTTTAATTTAATTTATTTTATTTTTTTAAAACACTTTTAAAGGAAGTAAATAAGTTTCATGAATATATATTTAATAAAAGATATTCTTGGATTATATAAAAAAAGATATTTTAATTCTAATTACATTTTATATTAAAATTGATTATATAACTTTGTTATATATATCATAGTGATTAATTGAGCTTGAAAATGATTATAATACTAAATATTATTGTTATCATATCATAAATAATAATACATAATATAAATATTTTACTTGATTGACGTATTAGATTTTGAGTTTAATTCAGCATAAATTTACAAAATATGTTTAATTTATTAATTATTCAACTAAAATTTCAAAAATAGCTCATTTGTAAAAAAATAAATTAAATAAAATTCAATAGGATTTTAATTTTTGCTTGAAAAAAAGTAAAAGGAAATAAATAAATAGCAAGGAAATAGATTTTTTTAAAATGTAAGATTATTAAATATTAATAACCATCTTCAAGTAGCGACTCACTAACTAATTCAATCTTTTTAACTGAAACAAAGGAACGAAGATATCTTTAAATTTTTTTAGCAAGAAAACAGCAAATTTGATAAGATACTTGAGGATCCAAATCTTTCAATAGAAAATTTATTAGATGAAGAATCAATCATAAATGAATTTAGGGGATGCAATCCTCGTCTTCTTTAAAAGTAATATCTTTAATATTCTATTATGAGTCTACTGACTCATTTCAATCAATGAGAAACTTATCATTTATGCAAATATCAAAATAAAGATTAAAGAACTACGACTTTAATAAGATGGTCAAGTTTTTAATTGAAGAGCCAAGCGAGCAAGATGACTAAAGAAGATAGTTTAAGTAAATAATTAAAAATTTTATTATTTAAAATAAATATCTTTAATTAGAGAACATTTTCTTAAAGGGAAACTAAACTAATTGAAATATTTAATTTATACTTGATTATCTATTTTAAAATATTTAGATATCCCTACATTTCTTGTGAATTATTAACATGCAATATTGGAGCTATTCCTGAGTAGTTTTTCGAGAGAGAACCTTTAACAATAGATGATGAGCACAACGATTCTGCTGAAAATTAAATGCTTTTAGAAGATGAACACTCTCAAACTCACGGAGAGCAGTAGAATGGAATTCAAATCAAAGAAAGTTTAAGTGATACTTCTGAAGAAGATAATGAGGAGTTAAATAAACCCATTGGAAGAATTTCAATGACAGGAGATTAGCTAAATAAAGTAGAGTAAGAAAGAATGGACATCGAAAAAGATGATGAAGACACATCTTCAAAACATTAAAACTTCCAAAATTAAAATTTAGAAATCTCAGAATAGCAATAATAGGAATAAAAACAATTGCAAAAATAATAATAGGAATAATAACTAGAAGATAGCAAAAATGAAATGGATATTTCATAAGAAATGAATATATCTACAGAGTAACCATCTCAGCCAGGTAAAGTAGTTGAGGAATAAATTACTCAAAAAGCTGATGAATTATTTACTGATGCTATACTTTAAGCGCAAGAAGAAAAAAAGAAGCAAGAATAGCTCCGCTCAGAATTAGAATAGAAATATGAAAAAATTCCTTAGGACAATATGTACCTATTTGGTTTATTACTCAGCTTTTTTGAAAGTAACAAGGAAGTTAATATTACTTTAGCTGGATATGTTGCTAAAGTCTTCTTACATCTATTTGGTTTAGCTAAAAATAAAAACAAAGATATAGAGGTAAATGAAAAAAATAAATTATTTGAAAAAATTTGCTTATTTACTCTAAATATTCAATTAATTTAATAGCTGATTAAGAAAAAATATTATCAAATTAAGTTAAAAAAAATATTTTTGATAGGCTAAGATAATAAAATTTATTAAAATCAATTAGCCAAGCGATTTATAATCAATTAATAATATTTCTTTTCAAGATATTTTAATTAGATTTCAAAAAAACATTCACTAAGTTTATTTGTTATTGAGCTGTAATTTTTCTTATGAAATAAATAGGTAATTGAATATTTGTACAAAAATGAAAACAATTTACTAAATATGACCAAATAAATGTAGAGCAGATCTTGCTCAGATATTTTAGTTAAATCTATCAGCTTTACTAATTAAAAATTGAAAGAAAAGTTTCTTAACATAAAATTGAAAGTTATAGATAAGCTAATTGAACTATTAAGTGATGAAAACAACGACTTGGAAGTTTTTGCTAACACTGTTCTTTGCTTTTAAGAATTGATTAGTTATTACACTAATTATACCGATGGTAAATAGATTGTCGAATATGTTATTTCTCAGCCTATTTTTAGCAAATTACTTAATAATTCGACTTCACAAAACGCTAAAATAGCATACCATAATGCTAGTGTAGTTTGTATTATTATATAGCTCTTTAATGTTATTGAAGTAAAATATATTATATAGATATATTCAATATCCAATTACTATCTTTAATTTTTAAAACTAAATTAAAGTCAAGAAGAAGTGATGAAGATGAACCTTCATTCCAAGAATTTGATATAGATTACAATGATGCTTTATAATTATTTAGCACCTATATTAAAGCTACTATAGACTACTTAAAAAATTACTAATAAGATGAAACAATTAAAACAGTTTATAGATAAGAGTTAAAACCTTTAGGTTAGTCTCGCTTAAAAATTGTTGAAATATATTGTGTTGCTCTTAAATAAAGTAATTTTTATGTTGTTTAAGAAATGGCATAGCATAATCTTCATGCAGTGCTATTAGAATTATTCTTGAAATACGAATGGAATAATATGCTCCATACACTTGTTGAGAGAGTTATAATTTAGTCAGCATAAATTAATTCTCATGCTATGAGAAAAGCCGTATTTACAGATGCAAAATTAATCAATTTCTTATTAGAAGCTACCAAGTAAGTAGATTCTGATATTGCCAGTGATGCACCTACAAAAGTTAATTTCAGGAAAGGATATCTAGGACATGTGACAAAAATAGCTAATTTTGTTCAAAGATTATGTGAAAATAATGCTGAAATTCAAGAATATGTTGATCGTAAAGATTTTAATTAAAAATTATATTTCCTTTTTAGTTAAAAATTTAAAGAGAGAGCTTCCTTCATCCACTTAAAAAATAACTTCAAAATTAACTCAAATAGAATTATTGCAAACTTTCAAGTTTATTTAATTCTTTAAAAAAATCTTCTTAATATTTTTATGAATAAAAATTTATCGATTATTCCTAATAAGGGAACATAATATTTAAGACCTAAAATTAAAGGGATATCAGTATATTTTTTAGATTTTATTAAATTTATTTTATATTTATATATTAGATGATTTATGGGGCTAGCTGAGAGATAGCTATCTAGATTAAACGAATTAAAATAATAATAGAGAACTTGGTGATCATGCTATGATTTATCATGATTAACATTCATCTTAGCTTCATTGCAGTTATGATATTGATGATATTAAATAAGTAAAAAAAATTATTAAGTTTCTTTGAGATAACTAAATTCAATATATTTCTAATCAAGAAGTCTGAAGATTTTCTTTTTGGTGTACCATATCAAAGTGAGCAAAATAAATTAAAAGAAGAGGAAAACCATGAGCACAATATTGAAAATAACGAAGATGAACAGGAGAAACCAGAGTCAGATGAAATGTTTTTTAGCAACATAGCAAAGAGCATTTAAGATGATGACGTATTTATTTAATAATTAAATAACTGTCTAATGTGTTTAATAATTTTTAAAAATATTTTTAGAAACAAGAAGAGGAAAATAGATAATAAGAATAGCAGCATCTCGAAGGATTTGGTTTTAGTGATCCATTTTTAAATAACTATTAAATGACAACTTCTTAAGAAAAGACAAAAGGTTTTGATGCTTTTGAGTTCTTCAATGTGTAATTTGAGTAAAAACAGCTAACAATTAATTTGATTTTTTTAATATAAAAATAAATAATTTAGGTAAAATACAAATTAAGATAATAGCGAATAACAGAAATAAGAAGATATATTTAAAAGTTTTGGGTTTACAAATTCTCCTTAATTATCTGCTTCTCCAAGCCCAAATGAAATTTAAAATGAAGATCATGATTTAGATAAATAATAGACATAATAGCAGTAGTAATAGTAATCATAATAATAGTAACAATAACAAAATTAGTAACATGAAGATAGCCAAGAAGATTTGAATAATTAAAAATAACAATAATTTAACTCTGCTTTTGCTGATTTTTGAAAGAAAGCTAGCTATTTAAAAAAACTTAATATTTTAAAATAAATTAAAATTATAAAAATACTTTTCGTAAAAAATATAAATAAATAAATAAACCTTTTAAAAAAATGATGAAACATCATTCATTAGCATTAAAAGTTTAAGATTCTATCAAGTTTCACTTGAATATAATCTCAAGAAACAAGGATTTAATGAAGTAATAAGCTAGTTCATTTCTGAAATAGCTTTAAATTTATAAAAAATCAATCTTTTGTTTTTAAATTTTTAATCTATTTATAAAAAATCAACTGAGTATGCTTTATTACATGAATCAAATACATAAATAAATAAATTAATTAATAAATAAATTTCTATCTTCTTTTACTGCAAACAATTTATTAAAATTGTTAAGAAATTGATTGCTATTGACAAAATAGACATTAATTTTTAAAATAATTAATTTTCAGTTTTTAAAACATATAAAATAGACACTTTTTATTCTTGAACTAATTAATTGTCAGTATTTAAAACATATTAATTAATTAATTAAATAATAAGTATGTTATTGTAGAATTAACTACAAATACTTTATTTTTACTTGATAAAATAAAAAAAATTATATTTTTACTATTTAAACAAAATTGTAATTCATGGTGGAGTTGTGTTATTAATTTTATATCTAAAAAGTATGTTAATAATATCTAATAAATTTCAATAAAAAATTAAATATTATTAAAAATTAATTAATTGAAGCAACTAAAGAAGCAAAAAAAAGTGTATGAAAAGTAAAACATAGCTAATACTAACAAGTATTACAATCAAAATTCTCTTGTATGTATCACAATATTTTGTAGATTATCTCTTTGAAGATTATGATAAATCTACTGAGCTCTTTGAGCAAGAAGGTACACATAGCATTATAGTTGAACTTTTGAAATTTACTGCAAGATGGGATTCTCATTTCTTCATAAAAATAGCATTCAAAGGATATGAATATGAAAAAAAGCACGCATTTCTTGAAACTTACCCTAAATTCCTTAAATTAATCTCATACATATCATAAAAGATGTTTAACCTTGATAACTTTGCTTCTATTCTTTTAGCAGGCTTTATATCAAATTTAATTTTAAACGCGTTAAGCACTGTTTTGTTATACAATATAACGAGGCTTAAGTTCCCTAATATGAGCGATAAATTTTGTTATGCTGTAATAATCTTATTTCAATTTACTCCATCTAGCGCTTTCTTTAATGCAGTCTATTCTGAATCTTTGTTTACTTTTGTTATCTTTTTATACTTGTTTCTCTTTTACAGGAAATACTAGACTATCCCTAAGAACTAAAAAGGTACTCATCTGTTCACATCTATAACCAATTACTCTTTTTCACTATTACCTAGTATTGTATTGACTTTTTCTGTCTCAGTAAGATCTAATGGAATGATTTGGGTCGTTGTCGTAGGTTATCCAATCCTTGAAGCTTTTATTTTGAATTTAATCAATTCTGCTAAAGGGAAATTTGATTTCAAAGTGCTTTTTAACACAATTTTTTGGGGTCTACTCAACATCTTTTTATGTTTAACACCATATATTAGAGTACTTATAAGTGCTGGATCAGTTTACTGCTAGCCAGCATACTTTGAAGAAAATCCACCTTGGTGCAAAGGAATTTTACCTAATATATATAATTACATCTAAGATAAACATTGGAAAGTTGGATTTTTGACTTATTATACGCTTAACAGAACATTTTACATAATATGGGGATTGTATACTTTTATATTACTATTTTCTTACATCATAAAATACTTATACAGCTTAAGACAAAAACCAGAAACCCTATCCATCTTCTCAGGTTTCGATATGGAATCATAAATGCTATATACAATAATATTGTTTTTCATTTCAGTGTTCTTTGCTCATGTGTAGTCAAGTACAAGATTCTTTTCTTCAGATCCAAGTCTTTATTGGTTTTTAGCTGATATTTTATTTAATCATGAAAATAAGTCAAAAACTAATACTATTTCTAAGATATTAACAATAGCTTACTTAGTCCATTTCAATATTGCTGGATTCTTCTTATACTCTAATTTTTACACTTGGACATGATTTATTTGTTTTATTATGTAATTTCATTTTATACACCGTATTTTCTATCAAAAAATTTAAATAACTATTCATAAATCAATCTACACGTATTTTGCTGTTAATAATTCTTGTAAAATCAATCAAACAAACAAACAAGCAAACAAATAAAGTATTATTTTTTAAATTTTAGATAAATTTAAAAAAAATTTACGCTTCGGGGTCGACAGAAAATCTTGGACAAAAATTAAAAATTGATAACTTAGTTTGGTTTAAATAAATAATATATAATATTATAGACTGAAAGAGATTTCTAAGAATTTTAAATTATTTCAATTTTATACAGTTTTATTAATTTAAATACAATGTACAATCAATTAATTCATTTATTCATTTATTTATTTTGTTTTTAAAAAGAAATTTAATAAAAATAGCCAAATTTATTATGATTCTTATAAATAATTTATTGTTTTTATAATGGAAGAAGACTAAAAGGTTTTTAGTCTAATTCATTCATTATTTTAAATTATACAAATTAAAAATATTTATTTTTAATCTTTGCATGAACCAATTTAAAATTGAGTAAGTAATCAGTCCTTTGCTAAAATATACCAAAATTCAGCATTTATTTTTGTCAAAAGGTAATTTGGAAAAGTAAGTAAGTATTCTAAATTATTTCAACTAAAATTTAAAAATACTTAGGCATGCATATTAATTAAATAAGATTATTGTAATGCTCCTAAATATATAAAGGAAAAATAATTATTTTTAATTGCATATAATAATTTAAAGCTAAAGAGCCTACATACGCTACTATAAAATACAAAAATTCAACCCTATTTATCATTGACATAGTCATATGTTGTTGGATACGAACGAATATTTAGAAAATGCCCTCCATATAAAGCCAAATACCATGGATTTTCCTCTGGAAATGCTTTATATGCTATATCTGAATTTAATTTAAATCCAGTTTCTTTAAGAATTTCGGTTGTATCTCTTAAAACAAACTTATATTTTTAGTAGCATAGGTCGAAACATCCTATATCTATGTTTTTTTAAAGAGTATCAAAACATCTTTTAAAGCAAACTGATGTAATATCCTAATTTTTAAAAATAAAATATTAAACATAGTTTCAAAAATATTTAATCAAGTTAGAAAAAAGTTATCTATGATAGCTCAAATACATGAATTAATTCTTACCTTCTATATTGCATCAATCATATCTTTTCTTTCCTCATTATCCATTTCTAAATCCAATTGTTGCTAAAAAGAAGATACAAATTAAAAAGTATATTTTGATCTTTTGATTAATAAAATAATGATTGATTGCTATATATTTGTTAATATAGATTTATTTATAGAACTTTCCCTAAAACAAACACAATCAATAAACACAAAACTCAAACAAGCAAAAAAATAAATAAATCTAAAATTTTTAAAATAAGAAAATATTTTATTGTTTGTTTTAATATAAATAGTTAGTTAGTTAGTTAATTAGTCTTTCATTGCTTTTCTTTTTTATCTTGACTCTTGTTTTATCTGTAATACCAATTTTCTATATTTTTTAACAATATTTTTTGGACAGTATCTAGAGTGTGTTACTAGCAATTAATGTCAATAGGAATAGTACAGGATAGGGAGCATTATTTCAATAGGTGATTTTGAATTGCCTAAAATTTATTTAAAAGTATGTCGGTTTATATTTCTCTTTCCTTACTATCACTTATTTTTTGGATAACCTATTAATTATTGATATTAAATCTATGCTACTTTTTACTAATCACAAGATGGAAGGCTACAATGACTAGTTAACCTTAATTAAACTTTGCAAAGTAATCTATGGCTTGTCTGATACGGTCTTTTTCTGCTGCACTTTCCCATTCTTATGGTTCAGGCTAAAATAATTAAATCTTTTAAAAATGTTAATAAAATGAATAATTCCACTTTTTGGAGATAATATGTTACATTTTATGAATCTTATTCGATTGAATAGTCATCCAAAATATCTCTTTCGTGAATGCTACCTTCAATATATTGAGATAACTTTTATTTGATTTAGTCTGATTTAATAATCTATTCGTCTTCATTTTTTATCTTCAAAAAAAACGAAGGATTTAATTCCGTGCCTTCAATAATGACAGGTTTGCCTTATGATAAGCACTTTTAAATATCAGTGTTAGCTCCTTTTCTAACTTAATAGCATCTTTATTCATATCTTTTGATTGTTTCATCTAAATCTATGCTAATATCACTAAATTAATAATATTATATATATCATTCATTAATTCTTTTGTTAATGATATTAATTTAATTACTTACTTCCAATGATTTTATTTTGAATCTCCGACATGCATCATCTCCATCACACAAGAAATAATGTCTGTCTATAAAACATTTGATATATTCATTTTATCAGCTAGCTAATTAGCTATATTTGACTTTCCTATTTTGGGAGCTCCGAATATTAAAATCACAATAGGAGTTCTCATTCTATAAAACCTTCAATAAAAAGACTCTTTAGCATAAAAAATTAAAGATAGTCTATTAATTAATTAATTTATTACTCAGAAACTATTTTATATGTCCCAATAACTCCAGCAGGATTTGTGGGAATTTGTTAATAGATTGTTTCAAATAAAATTTCCTCTAATTGGTTTTAGTTAATTTCTTTGACTTCTTTTTCAACTAATTTTTTTTTAATAGATTTTGCTATACTTGCAGCTGTTTATTTATCAATCTATTTCATATAAAACATATAAAGTAAAATAGAATGAAAATATTTTCCTTACATAAATCAGTGTAAGCATTCTACTTATCAAATATCTAGAGAAAATATAATAGTTGTCATTCAATGTGACTTTAATCTTAACTAAATCATATAAGTTCACAGTCTTATTTTCTAAATTCTTATCCATATTTTATTTTCCATCACCATTAACTTTAAATTTAAATAAAATATCTTAAATATATGATTGGAATCTTGATTGAAGATAAATCATTCTAATAAAATTTTATTTTGCATATTGTTCCTAAAACCTCTGCTTAAAATATTATATTTATTTTTAAATTACTTTCACTTTCTTAGTTGAACTTAGAATGCTATGTAAAATCAATCTTACTCAAGTCAAGTTAAACTATTTTCTGATCTTAAGTATTCATCAATAGTAAAGAGAAAGAATGACCTATTCAAAAATATTAATTATGAAGTATCTACTTATATGATGTCGATAATTTGAAGCGCTTAACTAAATATGGTAATTAGTTTTTATTTTTTTTTTTGTTATGTATTTTTAGCAATTTAGATTTCTATAATTTATAATATTAATTTTTCAATCGACAATTAGATCAACTTTTGATTAAAACTTTATGACTGACAGAAACAATAATAAATATCTAATATAAATAATTAATTAACAAAAAAGCTCGTATTTTTTATTATTTAATATTTATAGTAGAAGATATTCTTAAATAAATTAATACATAATTTATTAAAAATTTGCATAAGTTAATATAAAAATACATCCATACTTTATTTAAAAAAAACAAAGGTAAGATTTATTTTTTATAATATCATTTCATTTTGTAAAGCTAAAGAAACTTTTTTCGTCTTTTTTGTTATTAAAAAGACCTGCTATACATACAATTGATTGTTCTAATTTGATTTAATATTTGTAGTAAAAGATATACTTATATGAATTAATGCATTATTTATTAAAAATTTGCATATGTTAATATATAGTTACATACATACTTTATTTAAAAAAAACAAAGTAAGATTTATTTTTTATAATATGATTTCATTTTGTAAAGCTAAAGAAACTTTCTTCGTCTGCTTTGTTGTTAAAAGGACCTGCTATAAAATTGACTGTGCCAATTTGATCAAAACCTTCTTGTTCGGTAGGAGCTTGGTAATCTTTGAAGAATTTATGGATGGGGATTTTACCAACTCTTTTTGAAAAGTGAGTCCTGTTTTTGTTGTTTTCTCTTTAGTTATCTAAGTGGAATGCTAAGTCCTTTGTAATTTATAAATCAAATGCTCTAACCTAGATTTCTTTAAAAAGATAATATAATATGATTAAATATTTAAGAGTTTTTGAGGAAAAAAGTACTGTGTTTTTTAGCTAAAGCTATGAAATCTTTACGGCTTTCAACGGTAGGATTAGTATTATCAATAACTACATTTTTTTTTTGTTAAATAGCCTTTTCAGCTGCTTCTAAGCACTTGGGCATAGTTTTCAAAGTATCCTTTTATTTTAAAGTTAAATTTTTCATCTAACATTCATAATTTTATTTAATTTTACTCTGTTAATTCTCACATAATCTTTAAGATAATTCTCAACAAATGTTGACTTTCCTGAACCTGCTGATCCAACCATAATAATCACTATTTATTTAACATAAATAAGTTTGTATATATTTAAAATAAATATTTAAAAATAATACTTTCTTATTTATCAGAAGAAGTTTTTACCCCTTTTTGTTTGAAAAGATCACCTTAGGTTGGTAGATTTTTAGGATTAAAAAAATCTGTAGTAGAAATATTTTCCTTTTTATCTAAGAATAATTGATCTGGAGTGTAGAAAGTCAACCCAATATTCAAAGCGAATTTTCTAATAATTAAAAAAAATTAAATATCTTCATTTAAAAATTTTAATTTACAAGTCAGAGTCGCTAAAATCTTTAACAGGAGCTTTTCTGCCTGCAGCATCTCCACAATAGAAAGAATTTTTTTCATCAAAGGTGGGCTTTGTCTTTATCTTTTATAAAAAGTATTCCCACATCCCTTTATAAAAATTATATTTTTACAATATTGAATGAGATAAATACTTTTGATATTTATTTATACCTTTGTTTGGCTTCTTATTTTCATCTTCTTATGTTGCATACAAGGAAAAAATAGGTAATTCTAACTATTTATTTATATATTTTTAGAGATAATTTTAAAGAATCAGTCAAATATTTTTATTTAAAAAGATACTTCATTAGCAATATTTGTAATCTTTGTATTAATTTCCTTGTGAGTTGTATGGCCTTTGCCAATACCACCTTAATTAGAAAAAATAACTATAGTAAAACCATCTTTATAAAGCTGCTACATTTTTGATTTCACTTTTACATCCCATAATAACCAATCGTGCTCATTTTAAGGGAATTTTTTACCGCTTTTAGTTCTTATAATTGTATAATCCTAATCAAAAATATTTAATATTATCAATTAAATATAAAAAGTTCTTTTAATAAAGTTGCCAAGTCATTAATTTTAAGTATAATTGAGATTTGAAAACTTTTAAATATTGTGATTAAAATTTATCACATGATGATTTTGTTTATTCATATTTAATTATGGTGAGAATAGAATGCAAGTATAAAAATTCAATTAAGCTGCTGGCTAATGTTAAAATATATTTTAATTAAGCTTATTTTACCATATCAAAGCTTGCTATTTTATCGCTTTCAGCAATATGCCCTTTAGGAATTCCAACTCCTATTGTTTTATGAGTTGACCAAGTATATTCTATGCTTTACTTGTTATCTTTTTTTTCTTCTTCTTGCTCTTCTTCATCGCTATTTTATTTCTTTGGAACTTTTCTAATATAAATTTTTATCTTAAAGCATGAAACTTAAACAAAGCTGGTTTTACTCAATTTGCTTTTCTTCTTTCTTAGCTTTTTTAAAACAATTTAAATTTAAGGGGGTTTATTTAAATTAATGAAACCTGCTGATCTTGTAGATTTTGATGACATCTTTGCTATTTATTTCTACTTTCTAATTAACTCTCTAGATTTTATAATTATATTATTCAAATAAATCTTTTATTTTTCTGATAATAAATATCTTCGCGTTTTAAACAAACAAAAGAACTGAAATTTATTTAAAAACTAAAATGTTAATGCCTTTTAGTATAAAAAGCTAATGGTTTTTAGAGCTAAATACTATCTCTATTATAAAAAGTTAATTTAGAATATCTTAGTATTTGATGAATTTTATTAATAAAATTATAAACCAGGATAAACTTTATAGCAGAACTAGTGTTTTAAAGAGTTTGAAAAAAGAATATTTTTTCCCTCCAAACTTATTCTTGTTAAAATTTATCAATATATAGAAATATTAGGTTAAAATTTAATCATATATCAAGATAGAGATCGTACATTATTACATAAAAACTGTTCTAAAGTATATTTTAAAGACAAAGTTTATTAAATAATGCTAGATACAATTTTAGTTAATCTTCTGATAAAATTCGGTCTATAACTTATTCAGAAATGCGCGCCTAAGATAAAACTAAATAAAAACTGTAATCAACATAGTTAGGAAGAAAAGATGCCAATAATTTCTTTCTATTTTAATCTAAAAATATTAAGGATTTGTTAAAAAACTCATATTGTAAAAAGTGCTCCTCCAATACTTAACTTTTTTTCACATAAAGTTTTAAGAATTTTTCAGGAAAACAAAGCTAGAGTTTTACTTTAAACTCAAAAAGCTGTTATTCTGCATCACTATCATCAAAATTAATGTTTAAAGTTATCTACTAAGTGTTGATATAAGTGAGGTCTATAATTTATTATTTTTAATTTTGATTAAATTAATAATCCTCATTCTTATTTTACTGCTCAAAATTTACTTCTATATTCAAATTATCAACATTAATTGTAGATGGACACTTATCAAACAGATTTTAAATTATTTTTATTTATTTAGAATATGCAATCGAGTTTGCTATACTATTTATATAGTTAAATATTAAAAAGAATTCTTACATTTTAATTTATTTTAAATTATTTATTATTATTTTGGTTGGATTATAAAGACACTCAATAAAATTTACATTTTCTGTAATTTTTATCAAAAAGGATTCTAAATTTTGGATCATCTATAAGGTTAAGCTTTAAAAGTGTAAATTGAAGACATACTTTTCTTCTTCTTCTTCCTATTAAAAGTATTTATCTTTTTTCTTAGCTTCGATTTAATTTTGCCATGAGTTTTATATTTCATTGATAAAATCTACATGATACTAATTTATTTTGTATAACTTTTGTAAATTCTATTTAATCAATTTTATTAAAACATCTACTTCGTTTGATTTTATGGCTACCCTAAAATTTTAGAAATTTTCTTCATTTAAATTAGTATTTTCTATAAATTTATATGCTTCATCTATTGTTGTAAACTATTTTTATAAATCAAAGTAATATAAACTATCTTCTTAATATTAAACAACTAAGATTTCATTTTATAAATTCATATCAGTAGATATTTGCATATTAATATTTTTATTTTAAGCTAAATCTTTTTATAAATTTTTATTCAGCGAAAAAATTTGAAATTAAATCTTAGAATAAAAAATCAATTAAAAGTAAAAATTAACTGTGTTGAACAGCTAAGATATTTTTAATTTTAACAAAATATTATATTGAAAGCAAATATTAGAAATAAAATTACCATTTTATATTTTAAACAATTTATAAAATTTTTTAAAATCATTAACGACAAGCATAATTAAAATCAAAAAAAAATAATTGCCAAATTTAATTAAGTATTTATTCTTGAATTGAAAATATTTTCAAATAAAAATAAGAATAAAATACTAAAAAAATATTTTATGATATAAAAAATATTTAGCTTAGATATTAGATAGAGAAAAATATAAACAAAAAAAATAACTCTGCTTGCTAAAATGTAAAAATTATTTGATTAAATTAAACTTCCTAAAATTTCAAAAAATATGTGATAAAAATGTAAATCATAAAAAAACAGAAACTCTATTTAACATATTTTATTCTAAATAACAATCTTCAATAAACATTTTTAGAAATAAAAAATATTTTAAAAGTATTTTTTGTTTAAGGATTAACAAATTAATACATTTAAAAATATATAATGTAAGTAATTTGAGTTCTATTTATCGAATTTTATTATTTATTAAGAGTGAAAAATACAATTTGTTAATTTAACAAAGAGTAAACTATAAGTAGTTGTTAGAACTATTTTGTAGTGTAAATGTTAAGGATAAATAGTATTCTTCATATATTAGTTACTCTTAATAATTTTTAAAAGAATAGAAAGAAGAATGAATTAAACACATGAAAAAAATAGTATAATTAAATTGTAAAATTAGTGGATTAACAAATTTATAGTTTAATTTTTGTATTTTTGACGAATTATTAACTTACTGGATGAATGAAATTAAATTTATACTTACAAAACAATTAGATTATGAAATAAAATTTGTATTTTTTAAAAAATAATCTATTTTTTTTTATCAATTTAGAATTACTAAAGCAACAAATACCATATTTAAAAGTGATTTAACCTATTTAATTATCGATAGATATGGACAGTTAATGTATTTATTCACTCCTATTTAGTAAAAATTGCTAGAAAAATTAATATTTATGATAATCAAACTTTGTTACTCTTTAAAATTTTCTTTCCAGTTTATTTTAAAAATAAAATAAAATTTGATATTTTTGATTTGATTTTACAGAAAAAGTATTTTTTATTTAATATTTATTCAATAAAATACAAACAAGAAAACATTATTAATTTTATATTATCCTGTTTTTTTTTAATATTTTTACCAAAAGAAGACAATTTTCGTATTTAAATAGATGAACAAAGACCTATTCAAATGGAAATGACTTTAGTCTGTCTGTAAAAACTTTATGAAATTGCTTTAATAAGTAAAATTTTAATTTAAAAAATATATAAAATAGTATTTTTTGCTCTAATAATATGCTAATAATAAAATTATTCAAAATCTATACTCAAAAAGTGATGATAAAAGAAGTTAATAATAACAGCATGCTTTTTAAGCATTTTTTAAATAAAAATAAAACATAATGACACTATTTAATCATTTTTTTCTGATATAACTTTGAATATTATTTTAAAAAAAAGAATTTAATTTAATTTCATTTTCATTTATAATTATTATTGTAACTAAAAAATGTGATCAGCTAGTTAATTTTTTAGATTTTTTTTAAATTTAAATTACTGTCTTTAAAATATAAAATTTAAAAATATAAATTCTTAAACATATTTTGATGCTTTTTGTCCAACAAAAAACTGTAGAAAAATATTAAAAAAATAGCATAGAATTAAAAAAACAAACCAACAAACCTTTTGTATTAAATTAATAAATTCAATTGTATTTTTTTATAAATAAAAATTAAATAAGCGCTGGTTAATAGAATTATAATCCATCTTATATCTAATGTAATTCGTTATATCAAAATACTGATTCTCTTTAAATATTCTGTATATATTATTGTATGGATAATAAATAATGTATAGCTTTTTTTATTATTTATTAAATATAAATTTGAGTAGTAACATAAAATATATGGGGTGGGGTAAAGTAAATTAATTTATAATTGTTATAAATATAATGAAATGTTTAGTAAATTTTTTTATTACATTTAGTATTAATGATATTTTAATTTACCAGAAATGTGGTTATAAAAAATAAATTTAGCCCTAATTTTGCTTTTTATTTCAAATTTTAATCACTTTATTGATCAAATAGTGATATAAAAGAATTTAAATATAATCATCTAGAACGAAGTAATTTTAGCAGAAAGTAAGCATATAGCTAGCTATTCAAGTATAAATATTCTATTAAAAGCGTTATATTTAACAACACTAAAATAAAAAAAGAATTTTTATTATTTCATATTATTGTATTAGATTAAAAATTTTATGACCTATTTATTTAATTGAATTTACTTACTCTAAAAAAGTAAATGGAAAAGGTGCAGAAAAATTTTAATTTAAATATTATCTAAAATAACCATTGGTTTTGTATTTAGAAATAGAAGTCTTTTGTATTAAATGACAGGAAGTACCTGTTTTTGATTATTTTCTTGATAAAAGTCACTCAAATATTTCAACTTTTATAAAAACTTCAAATATTTTTTAAGTAGTTGAGTGATTTATTTTCAATTTGAAAAAATTTGAATTTTTTTATTTATTTAGAAATGATAATTATGATGCATTAAATGTGTATTAAGGTTCAAGTAAAATTAAATTAAATCGCTTAAAAGAGCAGAAATAGCCATTCAATTTTGTTATTTTATCTAGCTTAGCATAGTGAGATATTATAAACTTGTATCTCTAAAGGATAGGATTTTCCCTTTATGATATGAAGGCTAAAGTTATATGTGTAAGAAAAAAAGCTATTTAAATAATTTGTGATAAAGTTTTTTTGAAATTTCTCACAATAAAAGTTAATGTATGTATTGCTATTAGAATTAAGCTTTATCAATTAAAATGAACGCTGATTGTTGGATAAAGACCAAATTTCTTTTATAGAAGTATTTATGAAATAATATAAAATAAATCAAAATTTGATCCAGCGGTATTGCTAGACAGACTGTATGGTGGTTAGTCATTGTATTCTGTTGAAATTTACTTCTTGAATTCTATTCTTAATTTAAGGTAAGTAAATAACGAAATAAATAAATAATCATCCATCAAAATATTATAAAAAGAAGTGTTTTATTTTTAATATAATTAGCTTGTTTAAATAATTTATTGCATTGAATTCTGATCTAGAAAAAAAGAAAAATAAAGTGGTACCACCTTAGCTTAATGTTTGATTGTGGTAAATATATAATTATTTTTCAAAAATAATAATACCATGTATTTTATTGAACTCTAATAAAAAGTTAAGAAAGAATTTATTTTATCCACCAAAAAGCTCCTTTCTTTCCTACCCTCTATTTATTTAAAAAAGCTTGATGTAATCATTGTACTGGTGATTGATGTGAAATCAATAATTTCAAATTCTTACCAACCAAATTGAATTCTATTTATTTATTTAGTTAAAGAGCTTTTGGCAGTGAATTACATTTTTTTTTTAAAGAATATTTTTGCCATTTAATAAATCTTATTTACTTTAAAGCATTCAATTCTTTCAGAATTCAACATATCTATGTCATCACTGCTTGAAGTTTCTATAGCATATTATCTTTACTATCTTAATTAGTTGATCATTAATTTGTTAATTTGGTTCTAATAAAAAATCATGTTTTCTTTATTTTGTCGCCAAAGCTATAATTGAATTTAGCACTTTTTAAAAATCGCCGTAACGAATGTGTCTTATAAGTTTTATTCATATGAAAATAGCAGGCTAATTTATATTTGAAACGAAAAAAATCAAACCACTTATCACTTTTAGCATTCGGGTT
Organism: Tetrahymena thermophila SB210; assembly: GCF_000189635.1. Classification (NCBI taxonomy): domain Eukaryota; phylum Ciliophora; class Oligohymenophorea; order Hymenostomatida; family Tetrahymenidae; genus Tetrahymena; species Tetrahymena thermophila. The sequence continues at coordinate 529,573 of NW_002476407.1, forward strand.
AAAATTAAAAGATGAATTTTAGTTTTTAGGAAAAGAAGATAAATCATTTGAAAAAATGCTAAATTTACTGCTGAATAAAGAAATAACATGCAAACGATTTGTTAGATAAAGAGTGTTTGTTAGGGGGTTTAATAAAATCAATTGAGTATTATAAATAAATTAGCAAAGAAATATTGATTGATTGATTGATTGATTGATTGATTGATTGATTTATTGTGGGGAGAGCTGACATAACATCTTTAAATTGCATCATTTAGTTTAGATATTTGGAAATGACGAATAATTACAAAAAATAAGCAAGTTAATTGCATTTATTATGGAACAATTTGAGTTATTTAATAAGTGTTTGCTTATCTAAATACAAAAAAATTCTTTTCAACTTTTTTACCAAATCAAATGCACGAAATATTTAAAATCAAAAAATAGACTCCCCGTAGTATTTATTAATTTAGTTTAATTTATATGTATGATTGATTTGATTTGATTTGATTTGACCCTATTTTACATAGTTACACTATTAAAAGATGTGCTCAGAAAAAATATTCTGATTTAAACCCTAACTCTTTCTAGATGAATTAAATTTTTATAATTTTTTTAATACAGGATGTAAGCTTTCAATGATTAATGCAATAAGTATTGCAAGTTGCTTTTTGTAGAATATGAGTAGATTTCTAATAACTTAATTTATAGTGAGTTATTAAGTATCCCAGCATAGTTAAATAACACTCATAATCAAAAATTGTGTAAGAGCACTCTGCAAACTCATCTTTTATTTATTTTTCTACCGCTTTGTTTTTCTTTGCTGCTAACCTATTACCAAATTTTATTGAAATACTAGTAATACGAGTATTTTGCATGGATAATTACTAATGATTTATACAAATAAAATTTAATAGAAATTTTATTTTGCTAAACCAGTTTTTCAATTTGTTTTCTATTTTCATTTTTTACCTTCATTCCAAATTACAAATTGATACTAGAAAAGAATCAAACTGTAAAGTGAAGCTATTCTTAAGGGAACAAGAATTAATAAAACGATAAGTTAAGCGATAAGTATGCGATATCAGAAAATAGTCCCATTAGGAATTTTATGGCTCAAATTAAATCTTTGTATTGTTTAGAATTAATAATCTAAGAGGTTGAAATTTAATTAAGAGTAAATTGAAACTCTATCACTTTTTCATTCAAGTCTTATTTTGAAATACATGTTATTTCTTATTCGAGTGTGCTTTATTTATGAATCGGTTTAAAATAAATATATATAGAATGTCAGTCTAAAGGAAACAATTAAGTAATAGAAAAAGCTAAGTAAGTAGTAAATCTACCTAAGGTAATGCTGTAAGATTCAAATATTTTTTGTTCTATAAAAAATTTTAAGTCAACACAGTTTCAACAAGTAAAAGAAATTAATGAAAATAATTGTAATAATGTAAGCAGAGGAAAAGTAAATTTATTTACCAGATAATTGACTTAAAATATATCAGATAAAAGGAGTGGAATGAACGAGAAGACTTTAAGAAATTGAATGAGATACTGCTTTTTTAATTTGCATAAATTGTGGGTATTTTTTATTAATTGAATTAGCATAATTTAATAACTTTAATTATTTAGAATAGAGCATAGATTGATTGATTGATAGATAGATAAATATATTCATAGATAGTTAAATAAATAGGTGAATACATCTATCTATTTATCTAAAATAAATAAATAAATAATAAAAAGAGAGTGATTAATAAATTTATTTAGTTAATTATTCAATAAAATATATAATATATTAATATTGAGCTATCCAACTAAGTAACTCAATAAGATATCTTTAAAAATTTTTACTGATATTTTTTGCATATTAACAGATTCCTTCGTAGTATTTAGAATTAATAGCATCTTTTTCAATGCTTGCTTTCCAATCAATAGGTCATCTATTAATTAGAGCTAATTGGTCTATTGATCCTAATTCATAGTGAACTAAATTTATTATTTTACCTGTTTATTAATTTAATTTCATTCACTCTTTAAATATTTGATGACAACTAAATGTTGCTTGTAAAGAAATATTATTACATTCATCGCAAACAATTACTGTCTAGTTCACAATGTTTTTATGAAAGTGTGATATTAATTTCAATAGATTTTTCTCTTATTTTTAATTAATTAATTCAAAAAGAATTTTATAGTTTTTTTTTCCTATGGGAAAACCTGTAGTTATTATTGTATCTATTTAAAAAAAGAAGCATCTTTCATCGGTGGAAAAAAAAAAATTGAAAGAATAATAAACTTAAATTTGAGCAAAATATTCTCACTTTTTTTAAAAAAACTAAAAATATGAGCTTCAAAAAAATATCAACAAAATCAAATAATACAAATCCAATCCACAAAAATTATGATCTAGTTTTAAAAATCAAAAAGGAATTAAATTACTATTTTACACAGATTGTTAATATAAAATTATTTTGATTTACTTGACAAACAAACAAAATTAATAGTTAGTTGTTAATTTATATAGGTTTTTTTTAAATTTGATTATCATTAAATTAAAAATACAAATGAGAAATTGAGAGAAGACTATGATTAAAAGATAGGTATTTATTTATTTATTTTGGTAGGTAGGTAGGTAGGTAGGTAGGTGCTTTTAGTTAAGTTATTAGCTTTTAATATCGTGGTTATAAATTTTAACATTGTTTTAATTGGATAAGTGGATATTTATTTTTTAAAAGTAAATAGGAGGGAGAGGTAGTGATTATGAAAATATTTGGTTTTGTTGTTATTTATTTATTTAATTAGTTAGTTAGTATATTTTTCAAATCAGTTAGTATATCAATTATATATGTGTATGTTTTTTATCTTTTTTATTATGGTAGTTCAAGATAGTTAGTTTTTTTATGGATGGATGGAAGAAAGGAAGGAAGGAATTTCTGTGAAAACAAACAATTAAAAAGGAGGTCAATATATTTAATTTATCTCTTTAGTAATTGCAATATCAAAATCTTTGAATGAGGACTCCTTGGTTAAGTTTTCCAATACCTAACATGGCTCTATCAATATATTGCTCACGGAAAGTAGAGTTAGAACTATTGGAAGAGTCCTAATCGTGCTTGTCATCTTTGGATTTCTTGTATGAAGCAAGCATAATATGGTATGCAAGCTTTTTAATTATGTTACTATAGCGGATTTCTTCAGATATTTCCTCGTAGGGCTTCTCAAGGTTGACATTAAATACCTTCATATGGGTACTGACGTCTTTAGCATTTTTACGCACTTACTCGATATTTTATTCATTAATAGTTAAGAAAAGAACATTGTAATGAGTATGATTGAAGAAATCAGTTTTTACTAAACCCTTGGGAGTTTTCTTACGGGCAGATTATTTAAGACGCTATATGGTTTTTATAATAGCCTCTGCCTTCTTTTCATCGAGATTCATCAACGAGAGATTATTCTTGTTGAAAGCAGTAAGAATTGTGTACATGAGCAAACGAGATAGATTGTGGAAGCGAGAAATCTTGTTTTCTATCTTGATTTTACCAAGCTTTTCGTCCTTAACAATAAGTCCTTTACTGTTAATGAATTTATTGACATAATTACATTTTTAATTCTATTCCATATACTCCACCTTGAATTAGTTTTCGTAAGCAGCTGTCTTTTCAAATGGGAATGATTTTAAAATGGAATATGAAGTTGCAATAACTTATTCAGTTTCTTGCATAGAATTCCATTATTCAAGGAAGGGAGCTAGAGTTTCTCTATCTCTAACTGTAATACCCAACTGTCTTTTCAAATCATTAACTTATTCCTTAGTTAAATAATTAGGATTTAGGTTCATAGAGTTAATGTTAAATAAGTTATTGTTGTTGGTGGCTGTGTTTTAGTTTGTTTTGATCTTCATTATTTGCTAGAATAGGCCATTCATTTGATTATTTGCAGGCTAGAACTGATTAAGCTAGAATTCAGGCAATTTAGCTCCTGGTGTAGCTTATATTGCACCTACATTAGCTTGAATAAGCTATTGTGTAGCTAATTAGCTGTTAAGAGGAGTGAAAATGTTCTGGTTTTCTCTCTTATTATTAGAAAGAGGAGTCTACATCATAACCATTTTGTAATCATTGAGGGGATTAAAGCTTGGAGCTGTTGCTGCACGAGCACGAGCCTCTGCATCCATACCGAAATCAATTTTGTGGTTTCCATCAACCATAAATTAGTTTGGCATGAATTTATTTGGACTTTATTATGCAGTTATTTATTCTTCCTCATCGTCATCTTCTTCTTCGTCTATTTCTTCAGACTCATTATTTTTGAAATCAAGTTCTTCTTCTTTCACTTAAGCATATTAGCCAATTTAGGTATTAGATGCTCCAATAGGGATGAACTTTAAGCCGTTAGCAGACTGATTGTTGAAATTTAAATTATGGAATAAGCCTTGGTTGTTTTGTTATCTCTATTAAAGCTAGGCTAACTGTAGTTATTAGTTTAACAAGAGCTACTGTTATTATTATTGTTATTACTATTAAATAAGCTATTATTATTAGGAATTTTAAACTTGTTGTTGAGGATTTTGGAAAGGTTGAGTTTATTATTATAACTATAGTAATAGCAATAAATTATTCATGTTAGAAGTCTATAATGGCATTTATTGAGCTTAAGCTTATTATAGCAATAATTATTGATGGAGAGAATTAGTATCATTATTCTAATTCTAAATAGATCCAACGATTTGTTGGGTTTAGTGAATTTACTAATTTAAAGGAATATTTACTTAATTAAGATTAATAAGGTTGGAACCAGTAAAAATAGAGGACATATCCTATCCAACAGTATTTAAAAGTGGTTGAGAGATACCTTGATTAATGAAGAAATTGTTAAAATTTTATGGAGCCTAAGGCATCATTTGAAGCATAGAAGGTTAGGAATTCATACCTAGTCTTAAAAGATCTTCAGTTTTGGGTTAAAAAGCCATTTTGAATACAAAAATACTGTGTAAGTAATAGATCAGGTATAGTAAATTTCAGAAATAAAGTATTTAGCGAAGGATATCTTGCTGCGAATAAATAAATTAGAATTAATATGTGGTTCTGAGATGAGAGTGAGAGATGGTATCAATAGTATTTAGGGTGTGAAGGGATGGATAGATACTCTAGATACTTTATATTTGCGCAGATGAATAACAATTATGAAAAGGATTTTTTATTATTTTAGGAAGAGGATCTTTTTTTTGATTTTTATCCTTTTGATTTGATTTATAATTTTTTTTTTTATAATCTTTATGACTCCTTTATAACCTTTTATTGAAATCTAGTTGATATTTTGATAATACAGTATATATTAAATTATTTAATACTAATGTACAATCTTTATTAAAAGAAGATATATTAGTGATAAACCCAAGAAATTTTCTTTTTCTTTTAGTGTATTTTAAAAATAAATTTTTTGTCAAATAAATTCTCCCCGGCCGGTCAATTCTTAAATTATTTAATTAGCTCTTTCAAGCTGATTAATTAAAATCCTAAAAAGAAAAGTGAAATCAATAAATAAATATAAATAATAGAAAACAAATTAACATTTATTCATTCGCAAGTATATACTTATAGATCTATTTATTCATTTATTGACATTTATTCATTCATTTGCAAATACATACATATATACATATAAACAGACAGACACACATAAAAACACATACAAATTGATAAAACACTCTACTCTACTTAGCTCTACAAACTCAATCTAAATAAATAATTGAAAAGTTGGTAAAATGAATAATGCATAAGCTAATCAATCAATATAAAGATAATATTTTAATAAAACAGATTCGTCTGTTAGCAATATTACAAAGCAAAGAGAAAGCTTTGTATTCGGCTGTCCATTTTAAATAAATTTGTAATAAATGTGTTTTTTTAATAAATAAAAAATCATCAGTCAGTCAATTAATCAATCAATCGATTTCTGATATTTATATAATCCTTGTCGAATAGATTATCTATCATATCTTTGCTATTTTTCATCTATTTTTATAAATTTATTTTGGCTGTTTTCATCCGAGCTATACTCATTCATAAATACATAGCTATTTGTTTAGAAGTGAGTAAGTAGACTCACCCCTTCTTTACTTAAAATACATTAGTTGCATACTATCTGACATATCTATACAAAACAATGAATCTGGTTATTAATCGAATAAACTCCATCCATTTAACATTCAGCTTTTATTTACCCAATCTTTATAAAAAATTCATGCAAATTATAAAAAAGTGAAATTTCTATTGAGTTTCCAAAATTAAAGGACTCAACATTTTATAAATAAATTACCTAATCACTTAATATTTTAAAAATTTTTTATTTTTCATGTCCTATCGTATTATGCTTAACTAAACAAAATACTCTAGGGTAAGGGAGTGCTGTTACTCTTTATTTGATAAAATATTTGCCTATAAGTTAAATATCCTAAACAGTAAAATTCTACATGTACGCCACATCGTTCGCATAGTTTTTCCTAATAAGGCTTTAGTGGTATTTGATAAAATATCAGACCTTTCTCGACATACGATAATTTTATTTTTTTATTATGCTAAATATCTGATAGTCATTTTATCATTTAATGGATAAATTTTAGAGTCTTTAGATAATCAAAATTTTTAGATTTTTGCTATGTTCAATCTTCTTTATTTTGTTGAATGACAATTTATTTAAATTTGATAAAGATTTTCTTTTCCCTCTTTTACTTGTATTCTTTATATTTAATCAAACACATTTTACTTGATAGAGAGCCAGCTTAAAACAATCAAATCACAATAATCAACATTTAATTATTTCTTTTTTTGTTTGATTAATTTAAATCCTAGCAATTAATTAATTAATTAGTTAGTTAGTTAGTAAATACCCCTAGGATACATAAAAACTGATGTGCGTATATAAAATCTTTTTGAATTACTTTTATTTATTTTTTATTTTCACTTTACTTTGATATTCTTGTTATTTTAAAATAACTCTTCACATAAAATGTTAGCCAGCTAATATCAGACTTAAATACAAGCTAGCACTTATAATAGAATCAAAAAACTAACAACAAAAATAATATACAAATAATTAGCCAAGTTTTTAGTGAGTTAGTTGGTTAGTTAGTGAGCTAGCTTCGGAAAATTTAGGTGAATTTGTCTCGTAAAAATGATTTATGTAAACTAATAAAACGGCTTATGACCTCAAATTGTTTTAAAATTAAAATAAGAATTTACTAGCTTTGAAACAAACATTGTAATGATTTCGGTTATAACTTTGAAATATATTTAAAAAATTTTGCTATTGTGTTTAAAAACAATAGCTGCGATTTGTAAAAAGATACTTGTAAATCATTTAGTCTTCAACAAGTAATTAATTTTTGTTTAATTAATTTTCGTACATAGAAAAATGAATTTTAAATTCCTATCCATAGGATTGATATTGTGACATTGTAATAAGAGTAATATTGATAGTAAATTAAAGAAGTGTAAGGTAATAAAGAATGCCTTACTATGAGTACCTAGTTAGATTAAAAAGCTTTAATTTGTGTACTCATAACCTATTCTATTATTCATTTATTTATTTTCTCAATTATATTTTTTAAAATATATTCATACATCTATCATTTATTAACTCTCTAATTATTTTAAATATTAGTCTAACTTTTAAATAAAAAAAACAACATCCTCTTTGCACAGAGGAGGAAATTTTTGATATTTTTCTCAAATAAAAATGTACTCATATATTATCAGTAAATCAGTATTCTACATTTGTGTCTATATTCGAGTAAAGATAATTTACCATTATGTTTAACTTTGGCTTCACCTTTGGAACAACAAATCATATTTGAAAGTATAAAAAAATTGGCTCATTATTTTGCTTTCATTTAAAACACCTTAATCATTATAAATTTACATTATTCCTTCAATTTTTCTTCGTAATTATTTCATCAAGCTTTTACCTTTTTTCCCCACATGTAATTATCTTTATCATTCTGACATAAACTACACAACTTATTTATCTCCATACAAATAGATAGATCCTCCCTTTCTAAATTTTAAACTTATTTTTAAATATCTAACAAAAGCATGATTAAATTTTTAAAAAAAATATAGACATTAATTTGTTGCGTATCTTTGACATAATAATATTTCTGTCTAAATAATCACCGCGTACTTTTTTATTTTTTATTTACTAAATTCTAATTTTAAAAACAGTATATAACATTTCACATTAACCTAAAAATAAAAACTATATTTCACTTTAGCTTCTCAAAAAATAAATTGTAAAAATTTGTATTCTCTCTATCTTATGTCAAATTAGATTATGTAAGACTAAATAAAATACAAAGATTTGAGCTCCTCTTCTTTCAAATATAAATCGCCAGTAATTTTTTGATATAACTGATAAACATCTAATAATAATTAATAAAATGTATGTTTCTAATAAGTTTTATTTAATCTCAAAATTCTCTCTCTTACTCACTATTATTTATTTATTTATTCCTTTGTTGTGTCTGTCTGTCTATCAGTCTATCTAAGACTAAAATACTTATTAAATCTAAATATTTTTATTTATATTAAAATCCCCCACCTAGTTGCATTATTGAAATGCTTTTCTCTGTCTCATCTCACTATCCATATAATTATTACTTCTTTTTTAAATTATTCAATTTATAATTGCATATGTAAACTGTAATTTCGTGCATAATCCTTATCATTCTTAATTTGTGGCAATATTCTGAGGCAATTTACTAATATTTTAGTAAGATTTATTCTAAAAATAAATAAAATGTTCTATTTCAGCTTGTTTTAGCTGCAAACTATGACTTTCAGCAAATGAATATTAAAGATTAAAACTAATTTACTATGTTTATTAACATTTATTTACTCTATTTTAAAACTATAAGAATTATCAACAACCCCTATGCTATAGAAAAAGTCAATTAGAAGAAAATTGAATAAAATTTTAATTAGTAACTCCTTTTATAATCCTGATATTTTATTCTTTTACAAAATACTCGACAATTGAAGATTTTTATAGTTACAACTCTTCTAAAACTGCTAAAAGAAATAAAGAAAGATTAATAGAAAAATAAATAGAAGATTAATCACATAAGGTTTGTATATTGAAAAATTTTTGAAATGAAATATAATTAAGATGCTTAAAGAATAATTGTTATGAACTGACGAGATATATTGAAATAGATAGTCAAATATTTAAAATTGTAAAATGTTGCTGATAATAATTTCTACTTCTAAAAATTAAATTCAGTTATTTTAGATATCATATACTCTAGAAAAAGTCTATATAGTACTGGAGGGAAAACTACTGAAAGCAATTTAGTGACTATTCTCAAAAACAGTAAATTAATCATAAATTATTTATAAGCATGTATTTAAAATTATAATTCTCTGTCAGAAAAAAAAAGTTAAAAGAAAATTAAAATACTATTGAAGTTAAACAACTTTAAATCTTCAAAGAAGAGTTTTAAGCATAATTTAAATACAATTCTGCTCTTTAGTTTACAAAAAAGAGAAAAAGATTTAAAATTTAAAATTTAAAAACTGGTCTTAAGAATCATAAAAAATTTTAAATAAAATCCATAAATAACGTTAATTAGAATTTATTCAAAAAGAATATAATACGCAATAATTCGTATTTAGTTGATTTTCAATTTTTTTATAAGTGTTTTTGAAATATTTTTACATTTTCTTTGAACACAGAAAAAGGAAATTCCAATAATTATAATATTGTAAACTGTATTAAACTATTATGTAAAGTTGATGTATTTGTAAATCTAATTATTAATTGAATTTTTAAATGTGGATTATTTATTACTCCATCTAAAACCTGTGAAAATTAAGAATATTTTCTAATTTAGAGTAAGATAATCTTAAAAAATGACAATCAAACAAACAAACCAATAATAAATAATATTTCCTCATTCCTTAATTTAAAATAAAAAATTCGTATTATCAAAAACTATTACTTACGCAATGAACTCATATATAAGCTTAGTAAACATACGTTAATCAATACACGCACAAACAATTATAAAATATTCTTACTAAATCAATTGATATCAGAATTAAAGTCTTATTAAAAATATATCCTCGTTGTTATAAGCAATATATGCATATTATAAGACTTACAAAGATTTATAATAAATTTTTAGAAATCTAAAATAGACTAAATAATAATTTTTCTATTTTTAATTAGAAAAAATTTAAATTAATAAACAACTTTAACTTACAGATTTAATAGAATTCGAAATATTGATCTCAATCAATATTTTTGGCTACCTTTTTCAGGAGTTAAGTTTTTAATAATTTAAAAAGTTAGAATAAATTTTTAGAAATATTTCTTTATATATTAGATAGATAACTCCAATTTAATAAAAGAGGACAATCAATCAATCAATTAATCCATCAATTCATTTTTTACTTTATGGTAAATAAAAAATTCATTTATCTGCTTCTATAATAAATAGCAGCTATTAAAAAATACAAATTTTAAGGTAAATTAAATTTTATATTAGCTATTATATAAAGAAGTCTTCATAATTGCAATTTTAATTATATAATTTTTACAAAATCAATCAATCACTTTTTAATGTTTGTAATAGTAACATTATAACAAGCATTTAATTTAATAGTGCAGAATTTGTAGTTTGAATAAAATTAAAGTCTTTATTTATTGGTTCATTTCAACTTAATATCACTTCAGTATAAGGCCGTCTAACATAATTCTAATTACTTACTTACATAAAAACTAGTACCCTACACAATAAAATGAAAGTAATAATAATAATAATAATTATAAAAATCATGCTTATTTGTATGATATTTAGTGTAAGATTTCTTGGATTAAATATAAACTTATTTTTTATCCATCCAACCAATAATATATTTTGTAAAATTAATAACATAAAAAAAGTTAAATTTATAATTTAGTTGCGCTTTAATTTTTTCAGTTAAGTTTTTTAAAGTACCATAGATTAATAATTTAATTGATCACAAAAATCAATTAAAATTTATCTTCAAAAACTTAGCAAACATAAATTTAAAAAATAAATATTTTCAACATTTCTAATAAAAGTGTAATAAATTTACTTAATTATAGAAAATATATTATCAAAATATTAGAAAATTTGAAATTAAAATGATTTTTCATCTTTTTAAAAATACAGTATTTTTGAATGAAAATCAAACCTAAAAATTAATAAAAAATTTAAATAATAAATTATTAGCTAAATAACTAACTTAGCTTTCATCAAATTTATCATATTAGAACTTGGATTTTTGGTGCAAATTAAGTAATAGTTAAGCATGATAAAATAAATTTTGATGATGTAGATTTGAATTTAATAATATGAAAGAATATTTTAATATTTTACTTTGGTTTCACCAGGTAGGTAATGATTAAAACAAAATTTGACTTAAACCTAAAGAAAACAATAACACTATTTAAGTATAAAATTGAGATCATTTAAATAATAATTCAAGTAAATTCTTTCAACAATAAATATAAATTTCAAAATAATCAGTCTTTTTTATTAATTTTTGTATAAATCTACTAAAATTATTGAATTATATTTAAATTTTTTCATAAATACGACTTATAAAATAATGGCAAACAGATTTTAATTTGTTAAATTTAATTTTATTTTGAGATAAAAAAACAATAAGATGATTTTATTTTTAAAAAAATCTTCATAATGATCTAATTTTATAATTGAAAATGGTCTTGAAAAAATGCTTTTAAAAATTTTTATATTTGAGAATTAATTAGTAAAATAATTAATATCGAAAATATTTAAGCAAAGCCAGCTTTTTATAATTATTATCTTAAAATAAATATGAGAGAGAAGTAAATAAAATTATTTATAATTCAATTTAAATATAGCCTTCACATAAAATATTTAAATTTAACGATTTAATTATTAGTTTTAAAATAGAAAATAAATTTAAAATAAGTGACATTTATTTTATAGCTTAAATTAATAAAATAGCAAACAAACAAAATAAGGAATATCCTTCTTACTATACACAATTTCTTGAAGTTTTAAAAAAATAATTTTTTGATGATTTTTTTTTTTCTTAAAAGAGTTGATGCAAATATTTTATTAAAATTTTCGTTTTCTAACAAAACTTCTAACTTATCTTTCAAATCAAATCACATTAGAGAAAAAATTTGATTTTTAATATATTAATTAGATAAGATATTTTAATAAAAAGTAATATTTAAAGTTTAGTAGATCGTAAATGGATATAGAAGCTTGTGCAATTCCAGGAGCCATTATCGGGCTTTTCAGTTTGCTCCTCATAGTTTTTACTTGTTGGGATACAGTAGAAGTTACTTATTATGGCATTAAGTGTAACACTTTCACAAAAAAGTGCAGTACGCAAGAAATATATGAATCAGGAAGATATTTCATAGGACCATTTAATTATTTTGTCGAATTTCCTGGCACATTATAAACTATTAGTTTTGCAAATAACAATTCAAATAGAGCTCTCTCAACTAGAACTTCTGAAGGTTTAAATCTGTTGTTAGAAATATCTATTCAATATTAATTGAAAAAGTAAATATTCTTTCTAGTATTTCATTTTTTAGTTGGATGAATAGTTTATGAAAAAGCCATCTTTGATAATTAATTAAAACATCTTCTTTTAAGCAAATATGACCTTTAATTATTTAAAACTAATATCATTAAACTAATTATTATCATGTATGCATAATTTAGGAGTTAGCTAGAACCTCTTTATCAGACTTACAACATGCAATACGAATAAACTTACATTAAAATTGCCAGAGATGTTATCCTTCAAGCTGCTGGTAGTTATCAAGCTGTTTCTTATTGGACAGAAAGATAGAAGATTGTAGATGATATCAAGAAATAGTTAAACTAAGAAATGTAAAAAGCATACACTGATGTTAAATATTTTGCTATCTTGTCAATCGACCTTCCCGATCCTTATGAAGATTCTATAGTGCAAACTTAGGTAAAACTTTAAAAAATATATTAAAAAACTTAAATATAAGATACAAAAAACGCTTTATATTTATTTACAAATATTCCAAAAAATAGGTTGAAACCTAACAAAAGAAAACAAAGGAATTCGAAAAGCTTTCAGTTAAAATCAAATAAGAAATCGAAGTCATGATTTCAGAAAATAACTCCAAAATCAAATACATTCAATCCTAAGCTCAAGCTGATGCTTTTAACATTCGTTAAAGTGCATAGGTATAAATATATAATATTAGTTTACATAAATTACATGAAATATATAATAAAAAGGCTGAATACATCAGAGATACTCTTGGTGCTGAATAAAAGGCATACAAAAAGCTAAAAGATGTAAATTATTAATAAATTCGTTTTTAATTTGTTGTTTATATTTAAAATATTTAATTATAGGACTGTAGATTCAACAATGACGAGCTTAATAGCTTTATATACTATAGCTCTCTATTAGGAAAAGTTAAGCAATCCTAATTATATGTAGGAGTTAATGATATTATAGCTGATGCTAGAGCTAAAAACTGAAAATCATAAATAGCTAAAACTTTTTTTTAAGTGTAGCATTATATGTTTTTGTAAAGATGTAAAAAGTATCTTTAAGTTTAATAAATAAATAAATATAAATCAATAAATAAATTAAAAAAAATTAGCTCATTCAATACTCAACAGCTAATAAATAACTCTCTAAAAAAATATCTTATTTTATTTTTATAATTATAACAAACAAATGGATTCTCAACTGTTGAATGTTATTCATTCATTCAATAATTCACTTATTTATTTATGCATTTATTAATGTTTTATTGCACTATTGATTCATATATATAATTTTTTATTGTTTTCAGATGATGATGTATATCTATCTAGTTATTTATCTTCAATTAATTATTCAGCTAAAAACAAATATAAATATTTGAAATTAATATTGCAAGGTCTTTTGTATTTCAAGAAGATAATTTTTGAAAGTTAAGAAAGAATAAAATCAAATTAATTCAAAAGAAAAAGAAAGAAGAAAGCTTCTCTTCATTTATAGGCAATTCTCCAAAAATATAAAATATGAATCCCCAATTCCAAGCTTCTTAACACCCTAACTAGTAAGGTTATGTATCAACAGGAATTCCTGGGCAAGTTTAAAAGCAGCCTGTGAACGTATAAAATGTTCTCTTTTTAACTGGTACTGTTTTGGCGGCTATTAACTGCTTCGCCAGAGCTGACTATAATTTACCAGTTTTCTTAGTTTCATATCTCCTTTGGGAATAAGATTATGGTGTAAATAGCTTATTTAATAAAATAATGCAAATTAATTTTAACTAAATAAAAGACTAACAAGCATTGATTTAACTTTATTAGCTAAATATATAAGATAAAATAAAATATATTTCCAATATGTTTCATATTAAATTAATATAATTTAGAGGGAATAAACACAAAGAGCAAGAATCCTTTATCTTTTGATGTTCTGCACCTTCGTTGATTTCTTTTACATAATATATTGGGGCTCTTCCATTAGTGTTTTTACTAAAGATTTGGAATGGCTTAATTCTGTTTATGTTTTCACCATCATTATGACAGCTATTCTTATGGTTATTAAGGTATTTTTATATATATGTGCTTAAGATATAAATTATATACAAATATTAATCTTTGAATAGCATATAGATAGATAGATAAATAGATGGATCAAATACAAATTAATATATTCATCAATTTATTTTTATAATAAAATAGTTTGTTATCTTATTCAGAGCTACTTAAACCGATTAAACTTTACAAGAGAAAGTTAGTGTTTAAGGTATCACTAATAGCTTAAGTGCTTTCTTCGCTAGTGATCCTTATGGTTAAAACTCACTTCATGCTCAAAACTATCCTGCTTAACAACCTTAATAAGCTATCCCATAATAACCAAATTTCTAGTAAAATGTATATGGTTACGATTCATAAAATATGAACTAACTTAAGTGATAGAAATAAATCTATTTTAAATTTAAATTAGAAAAGCATTTTTGTTTAGTTAAGATTAGTTGTTTTCGTGTATTTGTATCACAATTTATGAATAATTCTTATAATATCCTTACTTGCTCTTTAAAAACGGATAATTAAACTTTAATTTCTATATTAAGAAGAATATCCATCCATCCATCCTGATTTCTTAAAAATATTTTTACTTATTTCATAAAATACTAAAACAGTAATTTAAATTTAAAATCTATCTCTCACAATTTACTGAAAAAGAAAAATTAATTTAATTCTATTTTTTTAATTTTACATTAATTATGAAATTAAATTAGCTTTAAACGAAAAGAGGATTAAATAACTATATTTTTTAATTTATTTATTTATTGATTTTTTGATTGATTAACTATTAAAAGGAGTTAAATTAATAAGAATAATTGATTTTTTTTTCAGTTAAAGTTTATAAAACATAAATTTGTTGAATTTATAATATAAATAATTGTAGTAGCATTTATTATTTTTAATTTTAATTTTATGCTTCAATACTTTTTCTTTCTTGGATCTAAATTGTTTGCTGCTTTTAACCCTGCTTACTTAGAAAGCATTTTTTTTTAAAGACTGTCATCAACTCTGTATTTTGGATCAAAATTTGTAGTATCTTAATCAGTAAGATGTGTGTATTTAGATTAACCTTTTTTACCAAAATTACCTCTTCTTTTCTACATAAGATGAGGTAAAACACTCTTATCAAGTAGTTCTTCTCCTACTGGCATATTAAAATCTCTCTGCAAAACATCATCGTCATCATCTTGATAAAAGGCACCTTTATGATAGTATTTTTGCATAAACCCTATTTATCTTTTTTCCTTTTTCTGATGTAGCCCTAATCTCTATAAATTAAAAATTAAAATATTTCTTAAAAAAAATATTAAATTACTTTATCTTCTTCAATAATTTCTTCATTAGTCATTTTGCTTCTTCTTTCCTATTCAGCTAATTCTTTTTCTCTCTTAATTTATTCATCTCTATCCTTTCTGATTCTTTTTAATTCTCTTATTTTCCACTGCTCACGTTCAAACTCCCTATCCATATCATCATCGTCATTCATAAAATCTTTACCTTATCTGCTATCATCACTCTACTCTTCATCTCCAAGATTACCAATAATTTGCTATTTTTTTTACTCCATGATAATCATTTTAATCTATTGCTTTGCAATTTATTCTTGCTTTTTCCTTTATTCCTCGAGCTCTTATTCCTCTATATCTAATTAATTCTAATAATCTCTTTCCGATTTAGGAATATAAACTGGTTTCATCATTTTGTAAACAGGTCTAACTTCTTCCTCTTCTTCTTCATCATCATCCTCATCTTCGTCATCATCATCATCAGCTTCATCATCGCTTCCATCTTCATCACTTCTTTCATCATCATTATCTTCATTTTCACTTGAGCTTTATTCACTTTTTTCACTTTCATTAGCTTTTTCTTTCAATTATTATGATTTTCTTCTTTCTATTTCCATTTCCTCACTTTACTATTTACTAAGCTATTTATTTTTCTTTTACTCCTCTTCTTCCTTTTATCTTTAAAGCAAACGTGCTCTTGCAGCAGCTCTTCCTTCGTTTCTTGATTCTACTTTTATATCTCCATTAATGTTATGAGTTGTAATTTAAATTTCACTATTCTATAAACTCTAACCAGTTTGTTCTTATTTTTATTATCCTGCTTCAGCCTATTTTTAATGATCATCTTATTTTTAACTTTACTGTTAGGGATCTTTTTTCTCAGCTTATTCTTAATTAGACGATACTAATTAGGATTTTTAAACTTATCTTCTCCTTCCTAATACTTTTTTACGTGCTTCCTCTTCCTCTTATATTTACTTTTAATCATTTTAAATATCATCAACTAATATATTGCTTTTATGTTCATTAGCAGCTTCATCTTATTTTTTTAAATTTGCTTCTTGTATTTGTTTAAATGCTGGAGCATCTTCAAACATATTAAATTCATCATCATCGTCATCAGCATCTTCTGGTGCAACACCTTTCCAATATCTGTTAACAACTTATTTTTTTTATGCTTAATTTACTCTCATATCTTATCCTCCTTTATTGAGAATAGAGAAAGGATCTGATGCGCCAGACATTGTGTTTTTAATTTAATAAATGCTATTTTTTGATTGATTATGAAAAAAATTTTTTTGAGAAAATGATTGATTGATTAATAAATAATATATAGACAAAAAGATTTATAAATATAAATATAAATATAAATGACTTTTAAAATTTAATCAATAATTAAGAGTATATCTATAAAATTTGATTAATTTATATTATTATAACCTTCAAAATTAACAACAAGTCTGCTCAGTTATAATTAAAGTTTGATTAAATTTTAGGTAAATTACTATTTTTTTCATTTATTATTCTATTTTTAATTTAAAATCTTTTAATTTCACTTTTTATTATAAATATTTGTGATATTTATACACTAACTTACAACAAAGTAATATATCTTTTAAATAATTCAACTTACACATAAAGAATATAGGTATCCTACTTAGTAATTTTATTTTGAGTAAAGTATTTTATGAGAATATATCTGTGATATTGTTATACAGTAAAGCTTAAGTTGTGGATACCCTCTTAAAGTGGGCACTTTTTTATTTACAGAGTATTTATGTTTAAATAATTTTTTTTTTTTAATAATTGCAAAAATGAAAAATATAAAAAATTTAAGGTAATAATAATCACATAGTAAAGTACAAATATAATTGAGATATATTAAGCATTCAGTAAAAAAATTATAAAATTAATTTAGTTGTATTAATTTATAGAAAAATATATAATTTCATCGTATAATCCTTTTAAAGCTATTTATTTATTGCATACAAAATCAGTAATAATTTTTTTGAAAATATGTTTTTAGTTTTTTAGTATCTCTAAATATATTACAATTTTTAGATAACTCTTTCACAAATTAGTTGGTTTCTTTATAATAAAATTAATAAAAAATTTACAGTTTTGATAATTCTAAGAAGGTAAAAAAAAAATAACAAAGTAAAATAATAATTTTGCATGGATAATCGTATTATTGTTACAGAAAGAGGTTAGGAAATTTAAAAAAGCATAGAAGAAGATGTTAAGCTTGAATAATAGATAGCTTTGAATAAAAAGTAAGAGTTGTAGTAAAAAGAAAAAAATATAAATGATGAATCTTAATCATTCATATAATAAATGTTCCAAGCAAATAGTTAACTAAAAATGATGGAAAGTGTTAGCAAAAAGTTTTAAGTAGTGAGTACTGCCAAGGGTAAAAATGCCTAGTAAAAAATTGTAGATATGTTTGTAGAAGAAAACAATTTCAATAAGAAAGATATGAGTCCATACGTCTTACATCAAATAAGTAAAATGACAGAAGAAGTAATAAAAGGAAACTCAAAAAAAACCAGCAATTCAAGTTCAACTTAAAACTTGTCAATGATGAATAATAGCATAAACAATTAAAGTTAATATATAAACCCAAATGACCTAAGCCATACTCATAAAATGATGCAAAGAGGATCTATAAGTACAAAAAGTATGCACACTAATAAATATGCTTCTGCTTAAAATCTAGCCACAAATAATAATTAAAACTAGAACTAAAATGTATCGAATATGAACGTTTCTACTATAAACTAGTCTATTTACGATGATTCTTATCTGATTGATAAGTGCAATGCTATTTTACATTGTGAAGCTAGAGTTGATAGAATTATGAAAAGATATAAAAAATATTAAAAAGTTACACAAGAAATAGATACAAGAGTAAGAAGAGCCTGTGATAGAAGAAGAGAGTTTTTACAAGAAGAAAATTTAAAACCTCCTAAACGTCTTGATGAACTCCGTAAAGAGAATGAAGAAATAGCCGATATACTTGATAGATCAGATAAATATGAATAAAACAGAAGATAAAGAGTGCTAGATACTATGAAAAAGAAGTATTAAAAAGTGTGGAGCACCGTGCATGTACCAGAGCTTACAGAAAAGTTTAAATAACTTCATCGTATGCACTTCAAATAAATAGATGAAGAAGAAGAAAATGAAACTTCATAGTTATCAATGACTTAATCAAAAAATTAAACAAAATACAGTGGAATATGAGTATTTAACATTCATTTCAAATCTAAATATTAAAATTAATATCACTCCTCTAATTTTTCTTTTTAATTAAAATTAATTTATATGACCTTTATTATTAATTATACAATAAGTTTATTCATCCTAACCAGGTTTTTGTTTTTATATTTCTAAATATAATAAATATCCTTTCAATTTTTAAATTTTATATAAAATCCGTTTTATTTTAAAATAATCTTACAATCTCAATAAAAATTTGTTTTCAATTTAAAAAAGCATTTAAACTGTAGTTTATCTACCAAAATATAGTTTTTATTAATAAGAGTTAAAACAAACCAATCAATTCTTTATATTTAAAATATTTACAATATTTAAAATCATGATTTAAATTTCATTTAAAATTTGACTGTCTCAGAAAAAAAATTCTTAATATCAAAATTTATTTTTAAATAAAAAAACTTTCATTAATTTATTATTTCTTTTAAAATTTTACTCATCTTTTAAATATTTTTGATGGGTTTAATAAGAAAATTTATTGTAAAAGCAAGCAAAAAAACATATTCAATCAAAATAATTTAAAAATTAATTATTTATAAATTTATTTTAATTTTACAAGTAGTTAGCATAGAAAAAATACACCATAAATATCAGTAAATTAATGCTAATTAAAATTTAATTATGTAAACTTTTTTTTTATATCTTGACACATTATTTTGCAATGTTTCTTTATTTAAAAGGGTAATCTATATAGATAGAAATTAAAATTTTTATTTTATTTAGAATTATATTTAGTATTTTGTTTACAAAAAAATAGGTTAATTTTATATTTTTTAATTGACAACAATTAATTTTCCATTTTGTTCATGAAAATGAAATCTATTTTTATTATAATTCTTATTTATTTATTTGTTTATTTATTTATTATTTTTAGTTTTGAAGATAAACAATTAATTTATTATTGATGTCTTAGAATATATTCTATTTTTTAAAATTATAAAAGCAATAAAATAAATGGTATAAGATTTATGAATCAAATTTTTTTTGCATAAAAATTAATATTAAGAATTGTATATATAAGCATAATTTGTTTGTTATTAACAGCTAATAAATAAATTATTATTATTAAAATCTTACTATCATTTATAAATTTAAATTTACTTTTTGCGACAAAGCCAAAAAAAAAGCAATAATTAATAGATAAAAGCATGATGGATTAAATATAAGTATCAGAGGAAAACATTCTAAACAATTAATAGGATGAGCATGATTGTTTCTTTCATTAAGGAAATTTAAGAACCAAAGATGAAGCTTCATTTTAAATTTATAATAGACCTAGATAATTAAGTGTTTAGAATCCTGTTTGTAGAAATGTTTTAGAATTTCCTGCTTTAAATACAACAACTATGGCTTAAAATAATTTTTATAGCAACAACATAGGAAGTTAATTCACTTAGCATGATTTTTCTAAAATGACAACTAGATCTTAAAATAGAAACTAACGATCTACATCATTTAATATTGGTCATACCTTTTATTAAGAGTAAAGCAAAACATGTAATCTAAATGCATAGGTCTAATAATAAACAGAAATCCAAAATAAATTTTTTAGATACTTCAAAACTTAATAGAGGATGAGAAAAGATAGTCTGAAATAATTCAGTGAATCAGCTTAGCTTAATTAATCCAACTTTTCAAATAATATAATAAAAAATGAAAACTTAAGTTAAAAAAGCATTATTTGTTAGTTTTCTGAAGATTAAAAAGGAATTGAAGATTTTACAAATGTCAACAATGAAGAAATAATAGATTTAAATAATAACTATTTGTATGAAGAAGGATTGGATACCATATAAGATTAAGAAGAAATTGATAGATTGTCTTATTATGAGTTATATAAAAATGGAAATAGCAATTTTTTTACACAGTAAACAAAAAACTTAAAGAATAAAAAAGATATTCATTTAAAGTAAATGAAAAAAAATGAATTTTTTATATAAGATGATATCTCTCCATGGTAAATTAGCTAAAGAGCATAACATTTTTTTAAAGCAACCCAAAAAAATAAAGAGGTGAGATCTGCTTCTTCTACTCCATATGCAAAGCAAAGTTAGATAGGGTTAAATAAGGATACAGATTTAATTGATAATTAAAAAAATAAACCTACTATCGATTAATAGTTCAGTGAAATAAGTGGGAGTGCACTTAACTTTTGTAATAATAATGATAGTAAAGATAACAATTTTGCCCATCTAAAAGCTAAGTCTTAATTGCTGAGTGATCCGTATCCACATATTAAATAAATTCATTCAATTAACTAAAAAAATCTAGATAAGCAACTTATAGATAACAAAGAATAGTATAATTTTGCAAAGAGAAACAGTAGATAAATATAAAAAAAAATAATTAAAATGTTAGTAAAATAAAATCAGTAAACAGATTCTGTACTTTAAGAGAGTTAAAATAATAATATTTAAAATTAATAAGAAAAAGATATTTTTAAAATTCTCAAGCCTTAAAAAAATAAAGTTCAAATATCTGAATTGAATTCTATTAAAGGAAAGGAAAATATGCCAAAATTTTATAACAATCTTGCAAATATAGAAATGAAAAAATCGGCACTGCCAAAAATACAATAATAGATGAATTTATTAAAACCAAACACAATTATTTTCTAATCAAACTAAAAATATAAAAGTTTGTTTGATAATTCTTCTCATAACTTTAATGAGTGCATTACTTTCTTACCAAAAAACATCAAAAATAAAATTTTAAAGCTACTTGTAAAATGAATTAATTAATTAATTATAAAATAAATATTAAATTAAATTAAAACATTTGAATTTTCCTCCTTATTTTAATACAGTATATTGAAATTAGTTTAATTTTATTGTTCGCTAAATATCATTCTAATATTGTTATTTACTTGATTAATTTACCATAAATTCAATTAATTTAAAAATAAAATTAAAATTTAAGCAAGTTTTTTTTTTACTCATTAAATTGTTAAACTAAAAATAAAATAGTTTTTGTTAAAATCTTACATTTACTTAAAAATACTGTATTCATTCAATTAAAGGATTTAATTATCAAATATTAAATGATTATCTGAATTATTGTGTTTTTGTTATTATTAATTATAATAGCAATTTGTTTTTTTTAATGATTGATCACTGGTTATGAGAGATCAAGTTGATATATTTTTTATTATAAAAATAAATTTGTTTATTAATTAAAATTAGAATTATAAATAGTAATAATTATAATAATTTTTTATTTATTTATATTTTAAATAGTTAACTCATTCTAAAAAACAACTATTATAATATTCATTTTAAGATTTTTAGGAATAAAAATAATAAAAAATCTACTTTGAAAATAATTTAAATATAAACTCTTCATTAATAATTATAATAAATTATCATATTAATGAACGAATAAATGAAATGCAAACATAATATTTGAGTTTATGGTTAGCTATTAATAAATATAATTAATTTTGCATATTTTATGATATATTTATTTATTTCTTTAAGATAAAAAAATAAAATTAACAAGACAATAAAATTTAATTTCTGAGTCATTATAATTAATTTACTGGCTTAGTTAACTTTAACAAATATACCTCTACCTTTTTTGATCACATTAACTTCTATAAAATTATATATTTAAGATAAAACTCAAATCAAATAATAATAGGTAAATTATTGTAGTAGTGTTCGCCATGATATATTAAGTAATATTCTAATATATAATACAAATTATTTCAAAGATAAATAGGAAAACATAATGTCATTAATATCAATAACATCTTTTCTTTATTTATACTTTCTAGATTTTATTTTTACTGATTATTTACAACATTCTTCTTCATTAAATATAAAAAGAAATAATAGAGCAAACCCATCATTTTCAAGAAGAGTTTATCACCACCAGGAAAAGTCTCAAAAACTCCTGAAAAATTGAATGAGCCTTGGTATAATGAATCTTTTATTTAGATGTTAAAGAATTCTCCTTAATAAATACTGATCTCAAAGCCTCCATAAACTGCAGCGTAATAAAATATTCATTGTACTACTACTGGTGAAGGAATACCTGTAATAATAAATCATATTAATCATAGTCCTGCCAATATAAAAAATCTAGAAATAATTACTATGCCCTACTAGAGAGTATTAACGGATGCTAGTTAAATGGTAAAAAATATCCACCATGAAGAAAAAAATAATAATTATTGCAGGCAAAATAATTTTATTGCTAAAGAGTAAGAGTAGAACTTACATAATAACTTTTTGCAAAAATAATATATACATGTTGATCAAAATATTGATACCTCTAAAATAAATGACTTTGCCAAATCACCTTATAAAATTAGTAGTCATGGTTATTAGCTTAATTGTTAATAATTTTAGTACTCTCCGAGCAAAGTCTAACAAAAGTAATCCCCAATTTAAAAATAATCTGTATAATCAATATAAAATCATTTTGTATCTTAAGTTTCTACCACACACCTTAATTCTCCTGCAGTTAACATTTCATCAATTTAATCTCCCTATATATCTAACTATTAAATTAGCTAAGGTTTAAATCCTTAAACCTAATACATTTAGATGCTTAACCCTACTTTTAAGGTTGCTCAATCTCCTAATTTATCTCCGACTTCTACTTCCCCTAACTTGAATAATTTAAAGACAAAAGAAGACGTTTAATTTATTAGATTAAACACAAATGAATAACAATAAGCCATATAAAATACCTCTAGTAATATTAAAGGTATTCAAGATTCTTCTCTAAATAAAAAATTCGAAACACACTTAATTGCTACAAAAAATACTGTTTAAATGGTGAAAGATAATAAATAAATAGTTAATACATCTTCTCGGAGTCTATCGCCTACATAAAAGCCTAATATCACATTTTTAAATAGTAAACCAATTAATTATGGTTAAAAAACATCTCCGTTTTAATTGGACACTTAATAAGAAAAAGCAAATTAAATAGTTTATATTAATAAAAGTGTTGTAAATAGGAGTGGATCTGCTGGAAGTAGGCCAAATGAATTTTAAAATCAATAGTCATTATTGATTCAACAATAAGTTAACTTGAATCCCTTAGTTTAAAATACCTACACAAATAATATTATATCTCCCATAGAACAAAATAAAATAATATTGACTTAAAACTATCCAAAACAAAATAACTTATTTTCTTCAAATATAAACTAAAATTCTATGTTCATTCAGTTAAGCAATACTCCTGAAAAGTTACCATAAAATGTCTTAAATATTCCAGGTTAATTGCCATCAGAATAATATAGCTAAGTAGAAAATAGCGAATCAATACATTATAAATCTCCAAATTTGATTGAAGTTCATTAAGGCAGTTAATCATCATATATCAAACCAATTGAATAAGATAGCTTTAAATCTTAAAACAGTGAAAATATATTAAATTATATCCAGTTGTAAGCTAAGTAATTGAATATGAGCAAGTAAAATAACAATAATTTGAATTATTCTTAGACTGTTTAGTAAAATTTTAAGACAGAAATAAAAAATCCCTAACCAACAAATTAAGTTAGATCAGTTAGGTGTAATAACAATTTTAGTAAAACTATTAATAATATAACTAAAACAAATGAAGCAATCAAAGAAACACAATAATCTAACTCTTCTTTAGTAATACAATAATTAAATAAGATGTTTATTGATTAAAAGGATTCAAACAATTAAAAGTCTAATATGATAAGTCCTTCTCCCATTACTTACTAGTAGTCAAATAAAAAAGATCCCTTTGAAACAGAAAACTACTAATAAACTTTGGCAAAATATTATCATAAACCTGATTAAGCTTCAAATAATTCTTAAAATGATCAGAATAAATTACAATCAAATTAATTCTCTTTAGGAGGAATCTAAGTTCGGTCGAATAACTATGCAAACACATCCTCAAGCTTATCAAGTTTTCCTAAATCCTCATTAATCACTGCTAATTTTATTGATTTCTAATAAAAGCAGAATTAAGGTAATGATCAAGCTAGTATATTTGATGATGATTAAGGTAGGTAGATGAAAATCATTTCATAAATTTAGTCGAGTTTAAACTTAAATACCAGCATAAGTCTCGGTGTGTAGGGATAAACACAAGAGCAAATAAACTTCTATTAATACTAAAATAAAAGAATTTAAGATTAAATTGACAATCAGAATGCTATAAGAAACATGAGATAAAGTGAAGTTGAAGAGGCTTAAAGTCAGCTTTAATAAGTAAAAAATAATAACACAGAAAAGGCAATAACAAAAATTCGCCGCCCATCATTTTTCGAGTATGATGCAATTGATAATGACCAAAATAATTAGTTAGAATATTCCTTTAACAATGGCACAAATTCAAATAAAGATTAGTAGCAATAAACCCTAAACATAATAGACGAAGTAGAAAGAAGAGTTTAAAATAAAAAAGCATAGTTGAATTATCCGTACACTATCGACACAATTAAAGAAGAAGATTTATAATCAAAAATAGGGACAGTGAACTAAATTATAGAGAAAGCAAGTTAAATCACTCAATAAGTACAATGTGAAGGTATAGATTTTTCGATAAATAACTTATCAATGACAACTGAACAAAAGAGTAATGGATAGCAATCTCCTAGCGCCTTTACTCCATAATAAAAAAGAATAGAGCTGGTATCTGTTTCACCTTCTACAAATACTGATAATGATTAAACTTATCTCTATAGTAAAAAAAGCTTGGAAGAAAATTGTGATAATAGTTTTACTACTATTAAAAAAAACCAATAAAATTTTTACTAAGAAAGTTAACATAACCAAAGATTTTAGAGTCCTATATAACCTGGAGTACTTTAAAACT
The DNA here is from genome assembly GCF_000189635.1 of Tetrahymena thermophila SB210. Taxonomy (NCBI): domain Eukaryota; phylum Ciliophora; class Oligohymenophorea; order Hymenostomatida; family Tetrahymenidae; genus Tetrahymena; species Tetrahymena thermophila. The sequence goes on from NW_002476407.1 coordinate 555,541, forward strand.
TGAATACTGCCAGCAAGAGCCATTAATACTAAATAGCTTCTCCTATCAAAGTTTAAAAAATCAATTAAAATAAAAATGTCTAATGAGTATTTTCAAGATGAATATAAAATCTATTTGCTGATTGATGATAAATAAGCATGCAAACCAACTAACCAACAAATATATAGACATTTATGATATATTAAATTTTATTTTGTTTATGATAAATTATGATTTATAAATTAATTTTTAGAGTTTTATAAATAGATTTTATGATTTTATGTAAAAATGTTAATAAATTCTATTGCTTTCTTATTAAAATAATATAGATTTTAATAGCACTTCAGAATTTTTTTTAAAGAAATTCAAAAATAATTTTTTTATTAAAATTACTTAAATATTTAAATTATTATTTATTTAACAATCATATTTCTATTATTTTACTAGATATGTTTTAGTATCTTTAACAGAATATACTCATACTTTAATTTATTTAATTTGTATTAAGTTTGATTGATTGCTTGGTAAAGAGAAATGAATTAAGCTGAAAACTTAGTCGAAAGAGTTAAAATTGTTAATTAAGCTAATGAATTTGTAGAGTATGTTACCAGGAAGGTTATGAGAGAAAAAGCTCTTTGCCACTAAGCAACATATATCATACTAGTTAATAGCAAAGGATAAATTTGTACCCATTTAAGACATAAAGATAAATTATGGTGTGGAGGATATTGGACTACATGTTTTGGAGGATGTGTTTCTGAAGGTGAAGATTATGATACCAACGCATAAAAAGAGCTCTCTGAAGAAGCAGGAATTGACCACAATAACTGTAAATTATTAATTTTTAATTAATAGAATTGCTTGATATAATTATATATTGCTTTGTGTTATATAATAGAATTGCATGGCTTAGATACATTTTTGTATTCAACTGATGTACAGAAGGTTTGGGGGAAGGTATTTTTGATGTTTTATGAAGGCGAAGTAAAATTTTAAAAAGAAGAAATTTAAGAAATAAAATGGAGATATGTTAATGAAGTAGTATAGAGTAAGGAATAATACACTCCAGATGGTAATATAGCTTTAGATGTATTACTAAATTATGCTAAAGAAAATTAAAATTAGCACGAGGAATTGAAATAATTGTTGAAAAATGCTTGATAATGAAAAAACTTATTAATTTTATTTTATTGATAAATAAATAAAAATTGTTGAAATAACTAAAAAATGTATATTTCATATTCGTTAGTTCAATTAATGTTTCGTATCTTTCTTAAATATATAAAAAAGATACAAATTAAATTAATGTCTAAATACATACATTCAGCTGATTGATTTTCTTTTTCAAGCATTCATAAAATAGACTAATGACTTCAAGGGAGAAAGAAGAACTAATTTAATTAATATTTTATCTATCTTTATGTAAAATATTACTGAATTCAATTCAGAATTTTATTTTCGAAGCTAATATTTTAAAAATGGTGAATTTTATGTGTACTGAGAAAATAAAAAAATTAACTTTTAAATTTCTATGACTTTTCCATTTGTGGAAGAATTCAAAATTAGAAAAGAGTTGAAAATATATTTGCAAGTGCGCACTTGTAAACAGAAAATAATTAAGAAATATATATATATATATTAGTTTTGATTAATCTAAAAAAGTAATTTTCTCAAATTGTTACATCAAATAGATTTTTTCTTTTTTAATTGAAACTAAAAATGTAATTAGTTTTTTTTATGGAAATCAATTAACGTTTTTTAAATTATATTCCTTTATTTTGTTGCAAATCCCCCTGAATTTCCTAACCTTAATTTATTATAAAAACTGCAGTTTACTCAAAGTTTGTTTTTTAAGCTAAAAATCAAGCTGCTTTTCTTTGGCTAAAATATCTTTAGAACTAAATTTTTTTTTTAATTTAAATTATACATGTAAGTTTGAATACGCATGTTAAAAAGTGACGGTAAAAAAATGAAAACAATTGTCAAAATGAACGATAATTAAATATTATTGATGTGTGAGTTATTCAATTAATTTAAATTTAGAATTTCGAAAATTCTTTGTAAAGTTAAGGCTGATAATATTAATTAAATTATTCCATAAATTCAAAGCAAAATTCAACTTATGGGTATATTAATATATTAATTTTTAATGACATATCAACTAAAAATATTGTAATACTTTTGATGGAATAAAAGAAAGTTAATTAAAGTTAGACACGCAAAGAAAGGATGATTTATTGTTTGTATGCAATTTTTGATCCTATTTTTGTTTATTACTTAATTAATAGTATTATAAAACAATAGCTTAATTTTTCTTAATTAAAAAAAATTTTTTGATTAAAAAAGAAATTTACAAATAAACATCAATTTTTTTTTGAAATTGTTAAAATAGAACTTAAGTATTAAATTTCTCAATATACCCTGCTTATTTAAAGCCAATCACATACTCTAACTTTCTATAAAAATTTCTAATCTAAAAAAAGTAATTAAACACTATTGTTAAACAAAAAATAGCTAAAAAGGAATATTTTCCAAAAGTATTTATAATATCAAAAAGTAAAATCAATCAGTTTTTCACATTTAAATAACATCATCAAAGATAAAAATGAAGAAAGTAGTCGATGCCTAATTTGCTCTCAACTCTGTTAAAAAGTTTGTTCCATAATTCGCCAACCTTTAGCTTAAAAACGTTTCAATTGAAAGAATGACAGGTATTACAAACTAGACCTTCCGTTTCACTCATGTTTAAGAAGAAATAGAACCTAAGGATGTTATCTTTAGAGTCTTTGGCAAAACTTGCGAAGGAACATTCATTAATCGTAATGACGAAACAATTGTTTATTAAGCTGTTGCAGATGTAGGTCTAGGACCTAAGATGCTTGGTTATGACAACGATATCCGTGTTGAAGAGTTCCTCTATTCAAATGTTTTAAAGTAGGAATAAATGAATACTCCTTTATACCGTCGTAAAGTAGCCATAACTTTAGCTGAATTCCACTAGATTGAAATCAAGTAAATTACTCGTTAACCCATGCTTAAATAAGTCTACACAGACCCAAGCATTATTGGAGCAGTTGAAGATAAGATCAACAAAACTGAGCTCTTCACTTAAGAAGAATTAGGATTGATTGAAGAAATGCGTAGAGTTTGGTTCTCTCGTTCTGAGCACGATTTAATTTTGAGCTTCTTCCCCGAAGACAATAACCAAGAATAAATTCTTTTCTGCCATAATGATCTCCTTGCTAATAATGTCCTCATCTTGAATAATGATAACTCTCTTCGTTTTATTGATTTCGAGTACAGTCATTACAATGTTCGTGCTTTTGATATTGGTAACTACTTTAATGAATCTTAATATGACTATAACGTATCTGAAGAACCTTACTTTAAAGTTGCCAAAGAGCCTATAACACAATAGGATTACTAAGACTTCATTAATCATTACATTTTAGGATACCTCTTAAGTAAAAATAAAATACCTTTCAACAAGCACTAACTTGCAACTGATGAGGAATATTTCAAGCAATTGCTCACTTAAGTCGATAATGAATAGTATCTTAAGCAAACTAAATCAATTCTTGAATAAGAACTCTTACTCGGAGTTTGCCTTTCCCACTTTTACTGGGGCATATGGGCACTCCACATGAGCAAAGACCCTAACATTTGTTTCGATTATGTAAAATTCTCATATTCAAGATTCTAAAAATATTAAGAAGCAAAGAAAAAATTAATTGAAGCCCGTGAAAATAATAAAGTAGTTGAAGCTAAGTGAATTGATTATTTAATTAATTGATAAGCAAAAAATAAATGATGAATTTAAGATAAAAGTGAATGATAAAATTATTCTTGCTTGAATATACATACTAATTATTTAAATAAATAATAACAAAACTAAATTAAATAGAACTTTACCTAAAAGAAAAAACAAACATTTCATTACAAAATATATCAAATTTTAAGAAATAATAAAATATATACATACATACATAATTAATATATAAAATAAATATTTATCATGCATACAAGCGTGGTTTCTGTAACTTTGAATTATCTTTTTCTAACTTTCAATAATTTGTTTACTTTTTATCTTCTAAATTTCAACTTTTTCTTTTTTCTTTTTTTTACTCTAATCAAACTGGATTTTAGAGATAACTTTGATCTAATTCAAGCGATTTTTCGTATGAAAAATCAACTTTTTAATATTTTCTTTTACAATTATAAAAAGTTGATGATTATCATCAGATTTTTTATATAATTAGCGTTAATGATTAAATAAATCTATTTATAGTAAAATTTAATTTTCTTTTCTAATATCATTATATTTTTTTGACCTCATATCTGTCGAAACATAACTTAAAATAAATCAAAACAATCTATCCTGTTTTTCAGAATTTAAAAAATACGTTTCTAAAGTTATAAGCTTGAATTAGAAGTTATGACATCCATTTCAAAATCTTTTACAATTTTATTGATTAAAATAAATACTTTACAGTTAATATTTTTTAAAAATTTTGAATTTTAATATCAAAAATAAATTATAAAGTGATATCAAATCATGCTTTAAAGTGTTATTAATTTTATTTTAATTCTTTTTTTTTCAATAGAACTAAATTTATTTTACATTTGTTAATATTATTAGAAAATAGAAATATTAGTTCTATAAAAGATATTTTCATATTTTTTTATTTTGAAAATATATTTTTATTAAATTGTAATAATTAATAAATTAAGCAATAAATAATGGATAATAGATAAATATTTAAGAAAATTTAAATAAAAAAATATAAATTAAATATAAAAAATTTGTTTTTATATCTTTTTCTTTTTTATTTTTTAATTGTGAGTTTCAAAGATATTTAATTAATTAACTTACTAAATTCTAAAATTAACTCTTTTTCTTTCAAGTAAAAATTATCCAAAATTTTTTTGTGATTACAACATTTCATCTTTCAAAATAAACAGTTAATTTGCCTAAATTAACACCTCTACCTCTCTCTTACCTCAAACTTAAAATATTGTATAATAATGAAAAAATTTTTGATGTTTAGATGGTTAAATAATAAATTTTACACAGATTAAACTATTAATTAGCAAATAATTTTTACATTAAACTTAGAGGGTACTTAAGTAAGGATTAACGCTACAATATTATTTTTAAACTTTTTAACAAGATATTTGCATTTAAGTAAGTACTTTCATATTATTTTACTAATTTTATTTACTCTTTTTTTGTTTTATATTTTATAAATATGATAAATTTTATTTAGTACGGTATTTTAACAGTAATTAATTGTAATACACATAATACAAAAATTAATTTTTTAAAATGTTTGATATAGTGGAAATTTTAGTAAGTGCAGTCATAATATTTTGTTAAAATTATAATTACTTCTATATAAGTACACACTTTTATAAAGATAATATTAAAATGTTTATTTATTTGTTTGTTTGTTTTTGCTAAAATTTATCAAACAAGGTCGGCATCGGTACCAACATAGATGTAACCTTCGTTTAAGCTGATTTGAATATTTGAAACTTGAACGTTCTTAACAAGGATTTTATTTAAGTCAATACCCTTGTTAGCGAATAAGTGTTCGTTGATGAAGGGAAGAGCGAAGTTTAATATTTTATTAACAGTAGAATGTCCGAAGAATCTGAAGAGAATACCAGGTTCAACTTCAGCACCAAAAGCCTAGATAATTAATAAAAATGTTATTTAATAAATGATGTATTTTATAAAGAAATAAATAATTACTTCAAGCTTAGAGAAGTTGATACTTTCGACTGAGAATTTGAGGACTTGGTTTTCTTCGTAAATCTTAGCAGATAAATCAAGTTCACAATCAATAGTGATAGCTGAGTAGATTTCATCTTCTAACTAGTTACCATCAGAGTCAAATTGGGGTTTTCTGACTTAGAGGTCCAAAAGGGCTGCAATGTTACCAGAGAGCTTGTTAGATTGGATCTTAATGGAAGGATAGAATAAAGATTCAATACCTAAATTCATCTTAGCATCCTTACCAAACTTCTTATAGACTCCAGGAATAGTCCACTTGAAAGCTTCAGCAGTAAAGTTGAATTTATTATCTTTTTAGAGCATTTCATGAGTGATAGTGAAGTCAAGCTTATCTTGGACGAATGCAAAGTAACCAGCAGAGTTAAGGGAGTATTCGTGGATCATGAGTTCAATATCATTAGAATTGGTACTGATTTCGGGTAGGACAGGAGGATTGAAGGGAGGTCTTTCGTGAGTGTTAGAGGGAGTGAAGAAGAAAGCAGATTAGAATTCAACAAATTGAGAGTTGACAATAGGAGTGGTAGTTTGCTTAAGGTCAAGAGATAAGTTATTTCCGAAGTCAACAACTAATTCCTTTTGAAGAGCCTTAGTTAAAGCATTTTGGATCATATCAGTAACAATACCAGTCATCTTATTAAGAACCAAATTTCTGATTGTGTTGTGGAGACCAATGTGGTGAATAACGAAGTCAATGATCTTAGCCCAGAAGCTACCTCTGAGATGGAAGGAGAAATCCCAATTGATATTAATGTTTTGGAGTAAAGCTCTCAATTGACCATTTTAATCTAAATCAACCTTAACACTGGCATCAAAACTAGTAAGATTAGAAATAACATCTAAGCCAACAGTAATCTATAAATTAATTTTAAAAATCATTGAAAAACCATTTGATGAAATAAATATAAATATTTTTACTTAGAAGAGCTTAATCTTCCAGAACAAAATTTTAATTCTTTCTTCAGCTTTAACTGAACCAGCACCTTCAATTTTGAATTGAGAAATGTGGATGTTGAAGTTACCCTAGTCATTACCTCTGAAATAAGTATTAGCAATATCAACAGAGAATTAGGGGATGTGTAAATCTTAAGCAGTGACTGAACAACCGAATTTAGAACCTAAGAATTAGTCAGGGAATCTCATACCATTAACTTCAGGGATTAAGTGTTCAAGAAGATAAGTTTTAAGCTTATCGAAAAGTCTGTTTTAAACTCTGAGTTTCATAGCAGGGAAAGATTAGTAAGGATTCTTGTTAATATCGAAAATGAAGAGATCAGTTTGGGTAGAGATGTGGTTAGGAGCAATATCAGTGTTGCTGTTGATTAATTCAACATTATCGAAGGGCATAAGCTTAATACCGTGAGATAACATCAAGAAGTTGGTAAGTCTAGGAATAGATACTAAGAAGAGTCTGTGAACAGCGTTTTTAATTCTTTCAGCATCTAAGTTAACGTTTGATAAACCTTATTTAGCAATCTTGAAATCTTGGACTTGGACACCATCAAAGTATAAGAAGAGCTGGAATGAAAAAAGAAAAATTAATTAAATTTGAAAGAAATCTATTTATTTATTTACTTGGTTGACATCAATTCTCATAGATAATTCAACATAACTGGTAATTTCGAAAGTACCAATCAAAACTTAACCATCAGTAGGAGAATCAACAAAGAGATTCATTTCTAATTCAACCTTGGTCATAACCTTGGGTTCTCTTAAGAAGAAGACTTCACCCAAAATAGTGGTCTTGGGATGAGCCAATGTTTTAAAGGTAGCAATCATTGGTAAATCATAAACGAATTATTGCTTTAAGCCAGGAATTAAACGGTCAATTTAGTAGACAGTCAACTTTTGCTTAGATTCGATGGGGATATTGTTATTGGTGAGGGTGAATTAAAGCTTTTTAATAAAATGAAAATAAATTAATATTTTAGAGCTTAACTTTTTGTAAAATAATTTGAATATAAAGTAAATATTTACCATGTTAGCATCGTGCATAGCGTAGAAGAGAGAGTTGAAGAAATATTCATTAACCATCAATGTTTCTTCTTACTTGTGAGAAAGATCGTCTCTGCTAGGGAAGACAGTGGGAGGAGCAATGCTGGGTCTAGCCTTGGGAGCTTAGTTGTTGTAGAAGAACATATTTCTTTCAATCATAACTTTTCCACCAGCCATGGAGGGTAAGTTAGTGAAGTTACGGTCCAATGAAATAGTGTCGTAAACCTAGATATCAGTCAACCAGCTTCTCAAAATCTTTGTTAATTAATCTTCAAAAGAAGCAGTGATTACAGACATGAGGGCATCAAGAGGAATGTGTTCTATATTTATTGATAAGAGTGATTAATATTTCAAAAAAGGTTACAAATTAAATTTATTAATATAATAAATTTGTGCGCTTGGGTGATTACCACAAAAACTTTAGTATGATGTGAATTATTGAATGGATTTAATTAATACACAAACAACTTGGTAAAAACATTTGATTAAATTTATAAATCTTCAATATATCTAATAGATTCATCAAATAATAGTTTACTTAATTCTTCAGGGAGAGGAACTTCCATAACAATACTCTAATCGAGTTCAGCGTCGAAGAAACCAGCAGGGATAATGTATGTCTTGATATCAATATCAGTGTTGGTGGAGTTAACGTAAATAAGACCTTATTCATCAAAACCCATTTCAAAGTAAATTGAAAATTCAGCGTTATTAGTATGAGCAGGAATGTTGTAGTTTCTACCATTTACAGTCAAGTGTAATTGTAAATCGAAGTTGACATTCTTAGAATTAATAACGTAGGTATTGTTTGTTTGAGAAATGGATGTTTACTCAGGATCAACCTTAGCATACTTCATGTAGAGCTAGAATTGGAGAGGGATTCCATTGTAGACGTGATCCATACTGGCAATAGCAATATTTTTGAAGTCAGGGTCGAATTAATGGAGAACCATGTTTTGTAAAATTAAATCAGTGAATGCCTTCATGGTAAGGAAGGTTCTACTAGCAGGTCCTAATACGTCAGTTTTAGGAGGATAGTAATGGGTGTGAATCCAACCATATGAAACACTGGCTGAGATGGCAAAAATTAATGCCATCATAGCGATTGTTTTAGCACTTTTCATTTGACTAATCTTTTTGTAATTTAATAATCTTTATTTTTATTATTAATATTAATTCAATAGATCAATCAGATTTTACAAATAGCTATTTTAGGGATGAATTTCTTTAAAGCTATTCAATAAATGTTGTTCATTGAATTTAACACTTAATAAATGTATAAAGGATTTCCATAAAGTAAATGTATGCAAACAACTTTTATTAATCTTAATTAATATTAATTTAAATGGGAGAAAGATTAGATTCAATAAAAATGTGTAAATTTAATTATCAAAGAGTTTTATTACCCACACCTGATTTGATAAACATAAGACTATAGAGCAAAATCTAAGGTAATTATTAGATTTATTCAGAAGAGAGAGAAAAAAAGTACAAATTAATTAATATTTCTTAGTTTACAATCGATATCATAAGCTTTTAACCATGCATTCAATGTATGGATATTTTTAATTAAAAATCATTTGTCATCAAAATAATAAATCTGTATTTTTTTTCAGAAATCTATTTTCAATTGGTATCCCTACAATAAAAATCTTCCTACATTTTTTCTCAAATAAAATTACATATTTACAATGGTAATACATTTCTTAGCCAAAAAAACTATAATTATTTTAAGTATTAAAATAAATCAAATAAAAACAATTCTCCTCCGACATCCATTATTGAAATTTTCTTGTGTTTGTGCTGCTTTAATATAAAGACTAATATTAATTGTAAAAAAAATTGTATTGAGTTAATTTTTAATAAAATATATATACAACCACTTTAAGATATTAAAAGTAATTTTGCTAAATATATAGTTATTAATATTTCAATGGAGGTATTTCTATTGACAGTAGCGTAATTAAATTTCAATAATAAATGTATTATTATTCACCATAATTTAAACATTTTTAGCTTATAATTTTTACTTTTATCTCCTTCATTTTGCATAAAATTTTTAAGGTGTTTAGAACAAGAATAAGCAAAAGCTATTTTACTTAATACAATTTGAATACACAAAATATATTTTTGCAATAGTAAAATAAATCATTTGAATGAATAACGATATTTAAATACAGATATAAAAATAATAAATGATAGAAAAAATAATTTTTTTCAATTTATAAATATGGCTGAAGTAGTCTGAAAATTTTTGAATCAAGAAGAAAGTAAAAGAAAAATAAACTTTATAAAGTTTATATACAAACTAAAGGCTTGAAATTAATAAATAAATAGCAAAAAAAAATCAAATAATATCTTTATAAAAAATTAAAATAGATAGAAGGATAAAAATAATAAAAGAAAATCCCCTTCTTGATTTCCGATTACTTTTATTTTCTCAAATAATACTAAACCAAAAAATCTGGAAAATAATCATCAAAATAATTAAGGATTTTAATATTGAATATTGCAATTACTTATTGATTTTAATTCAATCAGCAAAACCAAGTAAACAAGAAAGAAAAATTTTAAACATAATTTTTAAATATAAGATTATTTATTTATAAATATATATTCCGAAATTAGTGAGAACCGAATCAACAATTTCAAAAAAACCCTCTGCCATAACTAATAAATTAACATTTTGTCAAAAGATTGTTTAATTATTGAATTTATGAATTATAAATACTTGACAGATATAAATTTTTAATATTTAGCTTTTACATAAAATTTATATCAAGGTAATTTGAAAGAAATACAAACAAAATTAATTTAAACAATGTAATCAATAAAAATTAGTTGTAGCATGCAAATGAATTGAATGAGTAAATAAATTAATAAATAAATAAAAATTTTATTGAATATCACTTTTTCTCTAAGTTTTTAATTTTCCATATAAAAATTTAATTAGATAGAGGCTATAGTTGTAATTAATTTGAAGGTAGAATCGATAATGGTACTACTTAGTCCTCATCTAAATCTAAATCAACTAAAATATTTTAAGAATCATAAGAGCTTATATTTTCATAAAAGTAGGTAATCAATCCGACCCTTTCTTCTAGATTTTAATAAAGTTGAATATCCTAAGTTATATCTTTCTTAGTGCCTTTCTCGTAGCACATCTATTGCATAGCTTTTTCAAGGATATTAGGCTCTTTATTAAAATTAACCTTCGACCAATTAATTGGCTACTCACCATAATAAGATAGCACAGTATCAATAATATTCTTTTCATAATCTAGTATACAAATTATATAATACTCTCCTTCATCTAGAGTTAGCTCGATAGAAATATTTCTTGATACGCCCCACATTCCTTCAACAAACTCAAAATTTTCTCTATCATATTTTTTCAGAATAATAACTCTTCCCTATATGTAACTGTAATCACTTTCACGAAACAATCTTTGGTCTTTTTAATTTAATTCAAAGTAACATACACCTTTCTACTTTAATGTAAACTTTTTAGCGCTATATCTATTCTTAGCATGTCTAATTGGAGTAGAGTTGTAATAAAATTAATCATTTGACTTACATATTGAGATATTCTCAAATACTCTCTAAAAATCAGTTTTTTTCATATAAAATACATTTTATTTCACGCCTATTTGTAAAGCTCTTAGGTCATCTTCTTTAAAATTTTCAAATAAAATGGGATCACTCCACTAGCAATTTCCTTAAAAATCCTATGAAAATAAAAAAACTCATCATCATTGTCAACAACAAATAAATAAGTAAATAAAGTAGTTTGACTTAAGAATGAAATTAATACCTTAATTTCAAAAATACATTCTCCCTAGAGAAGCAAAACATTTGTAATTGGATATGAATTGTTAACTTTAATTCCTGAAGATTCCTGAAGTTCATAATCTAAATCATAATGAGGTTAGGCTAATACAATAAACTTTCTATCTAAAGCTTAAGAAACAATTTACTGTAATCTCTCATCACAAGCTTCTATCTTCTCAATTGGTGCACCTAAAATTTTATTTATAATTATGACTCTTTTTACTTTTATTTCAAATAATAACCTGTAAAATCTCTTAGAGTTTCTTCTACATTTCCTTGCATCAACAATTCATATGCTCCTAAATACTTAGCATATGCTTTCATCAATAAATGAGGCCATACATCGTGGCTCTTTTTTCATAATTAAAATATAAATACACACTTGCTCAAAAATCTTATTCAAACTTACTTGTAATGATATAGGACGTAGATCTAAAAAGGAGGGCTCAGTCTTAGTAGCCTTAGACTTTCTAACGCATGGTATCTGATCGTCAACACTAATGTATTTCCAAACACCATCTAAGCACAACCTTACATAATATAAACAAGTATCATTTAAAGTTTAATTCTCAACTATGTTCATGATTTTATTTGGAAACTCTTTGAGTATATTTAGTACTGTAATTAAATAAGGAATTTCAACAACTCCTGGCTTTATCAAAGTCTAACAACTAAGAGAGCTCAAAAGCTAAAACTATTTTTTATAAATATAAATACGTTATTCTTCTTCTTCTTTTTAATAATACCCAAGTAAAATATTTAATCATACTTTATATCTAGGATATAAATCTTTTATTCTTTTCCATTAAAAATCCTCCTTCCATTAGATATATTAAGAAGATTTTGGGTTGGTTAGCAAAGCGTGCTCATCAGCATAAAATAATTAATCTTCATATTTTTCTCTAATTTGTTTTAGATCTTTCAAGTCCTTTAAAATACTATCTAATTTTTTATATTAAGATAAATTAAAAACATATATATATTTTTTTATTTTGACTCATACCTTTATTAATTGAGTTTATTTCTACAAAATCAGTTGCCATAAGCCTATTAGTCTCCATATTTGATGAAGGCAGTACATGATCAAGAGAAAATATAGCATTTGTTTCATGACTTTAGGAGCTAGCACAGCTTTTTTCTAAAGCTTAAGATTTTAAATACTTAGTCATTCTTGAATGATCAGCAGTTGATTAATATCTGTTGAAAGAAAATCTATGAGCTTATGATTAATATAATGCAGATGAGTTTTCTTTTTAATTATATTTGACATAAGACATTGATAGTTATGAATCATTGAGTGAATCTCTCTTAAAGCTTTCTCTCTATGATTATTCATTAAAAATTGTTTAAATTATACATAAATAATGTAATTTTACCATATCTCTATTGCTAATAATTACGGATCTTGCTGACTATATGCCTTAGTCATACTAATAATCTTTTTCAACATCAGGCTTGTTATTTTATTCAACCTTTTTAATCGAATCCTAAAGTTCTTTATTTATTATTTCTGTTTTGGATTAAAAGTGATATTTTAATAACAGCTAACTCTCAGCATAATAATAAATTTACTTTGTGTAAGAATCAATGGAGGGATTCTTTAATTCTAAGAGGTATTGGTGTTCTAATTACTAACAGGAAGTCTCAAAACAAGATTTTTATCTTCATTTATTACTTTAATTTCCATTTCTATGAGCAGCTATAAATAGATAAATAAATATTTTTTTTTCAGTTAATTTTTTGAAATTTAATTATATGACAAATTATTATTTTTAACAGTGTTATTTCTTATCACCACATAATTATTCAGATAATATATTATCAAAAATACATCTTATTTTTTAACACTCTTTCACAGAAAACTCTTGATATTTCATAAAATCTTAGATAATCAATTTAATATTTTTGGTATTATTTCCTTTAGAATAATTTTCATTTTATCAAAAGTAAAAAAATAAATCTCAACTCAAAAAAGCAATAAACATTCATAAATATTTTTTCTAATAACTTAATTTTTAAAAATGCTAAAAATGATCTTTTAACTGGTGCTTTTTACAGAATAACTTATTTATTAATACATATGTTTATGCAAAAATTAGATAATCCTTAGCATATTCATCAAAAAAATAGATTTCTTTAAAAAATTTAAGTTATCAAATAAAATACTAAAATAAAGATAATTCTTATTTTAATATTTTATTGGTTTTATAAATTCTATATTAGAAAATCAATTATAATTTTGAATTAATAAAATGAAAGAATATAATAATAATTATAAACTTTAATATGTATGTAAAATAATTTCTTTAAAAAATTTAAGTTATCAAATAAAAGACTAAAATTCTGATAATTTTTATAATAATACTTTATTGGTTGGTTTTATATTTAATATATAAAAATTAATTATATTTTTGAATTAATAAAATAAAAGAATATAATAATAATTAAAAACTTTCATATGTATGCAAAAAAATTTCTTTAAAAAATTAAAGTTATCAAATAAAAGACTAAAATTCTGATAATCCCTTGAATAATATTTTATTGGTTTTATATTTAATATATAAAAAATTAATTATATTTTTGAATTAATAAAATGAAAGAATATAAAAATAATTATTAACTCTAAAATGTATGTATAATAATTTCTTTAAAAATTTAAATTATCAAATACAATGATTAAAAACCTGATCATCCTTAAAATAATATTTTGCTATTTTAAATTAATTGTTTAAAAAAATATAAGCTATCAGAATTAATTAAAAGAACAAAGATAAATTCATTTTTATATTTTATTTAATTTGTTAGTTATTATCTTAAAAGAAAAAGAAAATCAATTATGAAATGTTATTTTTGAATTAAAGTGAAAGAATATTATTATAATATATAAACTCTAATATGTATAAATAAACGCGCAAATAATTTATAAACAGTTATTTGTTTAATAAATAATATTTAATAATTAATTTTTTATAAAAAGACTATCTTTTTTATTCTTCTAATTAGTTTTTAGGTGAGAATTAATAGTGTTTGTCATTCAAAATTTTAATTTTGTTTGTGTTTTAAAAAGAATCGTTTATTAATGGAAGGGTCTATCAATTTTTATTTAATGTTTAAGTAATTGATTTACCGATTGATTAGTTATTAAATTAATTTTAAATATTATTTTTTAGATTAACAGTTGAAAAGTCATGGAAAAAGAATTTAATTTTGAAAAAGACCTCACTCTCTTCCCATTTCGTAAATATCTACTATAATTTTTTTTGCTTTGCCATAGAAACTGAATAGATAAATTATTTTTTGAAATACTATAACAAAAGGCTCTGACAACTCAGAAAGGCAGGTGACTTGAAAAATCAATTTCTTACTATTTTTGTACCTACTATAAAGTTAGTTAATGATTTCGTTTCTTTATTTAAATAGGAATAAACTACTAACTATTTCTAAAGATTATTATATTGCTTATGTCTTTTAGTATAGTATTTTGTGTATATTTTATAATGTTTAAATGTTTGCTATTTCATGATAAAATGTGATATAGTATAAAATAAATTTGATTAATAATTTTATTTCTTCTGGTTGGTTAATATTCAATTTTATGCTGAGATATAGTTTGTTTTTAAGATGTTGGTTGAGGTTATTTTTGATGCTGTTAATTGGGATAAAGAGTCTTGTGAGTTAAAAGTATATAGAGTGACTAATAAGTCACATTATTTTATATTAGTTTCACATTCTATCAAATAAAATGGCAATTAAATGCATAATAGCGCGTTACTAATGAAATTTTGTAAATGGCTTTTTTTCTATTTCTCTATTTATGCCATATTTATATCGATCTATCTATCTATTTATTTATTAATGAATCAACAGATAAAGGATTTAAATTCTAAGTTAAAAAAGTAACTTGTTTTTTTATATTTTTCATTTTTAATATATTTTTAAATATTCTTTCTCAAAAAGGGAGGGATTTGTTTTGTTAATTTAATTGATTTTCTTTTTCAGAAAGGCATTTCTAAAAAGAAGAATCAGTAAATATAGATAAGTTTTTTATCAACTCAGTTGTCTTTCTTTGGGTTGAAGAAACCGAATTTCTTAGGTTGTTCAGAACCACCGTTGCCATCTTCCTATCTCTTAGGGAAGTCACGGTTATAGTTATTATTTTGGAACCCATTATTGTTCTATTGGCTTCTATAACCTCCGTTGCTGTTACCATTTTGGTAGCCATTGTTAGAGAATCCATTATTGCTGTTTCTGAAACCCATTTCGTTATTATTTCCATAATAGTTTCTGTTATTATTGTATCCACCACTGTAAGGCTTGCTACTTCTGTTCTTATTATAGTTATTACTGTAATTACCCTTGTAGTCTTTTTTTTTAGAGGAAAATATATGAATAAATAAATATTTAACTTTTCAATTGTGAAAATAAATATAAATGATGGTGAAAATTAATTAAAGTTATTAATTACTTGCTTCAGAGAGTTCAAGAAGATCTTGACTAATTTCTTAATTATTTTACTTCAAGACATCAACTAATTCCTTAGAAATCTTCTTGTCTTCATATTGATCAAGGAATGAAATAGCTTTACCTTAAGCACCTGCTCTTCCAGTTCTACCGACTCTATGTACGTAGTCTTCGATTTGCTTAGGGAAATCATAGTTAATAACTAATTTAATGTCCTTGACATCAAGACCTCTAGATGCAACATCGGTTGCAATTAAAGTGTTGACTCTACCAGTTTTGAAGAGGTCCATAACTTTATCTCTATCTCTTTGGGATTTATCACCATGGATACAGATGTTTCTTATATTGTCAGTTTAGAGAGCTTTGCTAAGATCATCACAATCTTTCTTTGTTTAAGTAAAGATAATGGTCTTATCAGATCTTGTCATTGTGCTAAGAATTTCTTTAACTCTTTATGATAAATTAGATATTATAATGTGTCAAATTTAAGTAATAATTATTATTTACCTATCGTATTTTTGGCTTTTATCAATGATTTCAACTTATTGATCGATATCATTGTTGACGTTGTTTTCCATATCACCAATTTGAATGTGAATAGGATCTCCATGACAAAAATCAAGGGCAAGTCTTCTAACAGTTTAAGGCCAAGTAGCAGAGAACATAAGAGTTTATCTATCAGGTCTGATTTAGCCAACGATTTTTCTGATGGAAGGTTCAAAACCCATATCAAGCATTCTATCGGCTTCATCGAGAACAAGATAAGTTACTCTCTTCAAGTCGATAACATTACTTTCCAAGAAATCAATGAGTCTACCAGGAGTAGCAATGACAATATCGCAGCCATTACGGAGTTCCTTTTCTTGGTAAATCTTAGGGGCACCACCATAAACACAAACACTGCTAATTTTGCATTTGCTGCCAAATTTGAAGCATTGTTCTTATATTTAGTTTGCCAATTCTCTGGTTGGAGCCAAAACTAATGCAATAGGGCCTTCGCCTGGCTTTACGGGATCTTGGGCATTAATATGAACAAGAGCAGGAAGCATGAAAGAAAGAGTTTTTCCTGAACCAGTTTAAGCAATACCTATCAAGTCATGACCACTCAACACAATAGGGAAAGCTATATTATAGAGTGATTATTAATTAATTTATGAATGAATAAACAAATATATTAAAATACTAATTTTAGTATCAAAAATATTTAAATCTGTCAAAAAAATGGGATGTATAAAATGGGTTTTAAAATTTAATTAATTAATTAATTAATTTGTAGTTGGGAAAAAGAAAATTTAGCTACATATTCAATTTTCTTAGTTTCATAATTAATGCATATAAAATAATTAATTTGAAAATAAAGAGAATGCAAAATTATTAATTTTCAGAGGAAAAATTAAATATTGGAAATATGATTTATTTGTGTTTGAAATCAATTTTTATCTAACACGCTAATTATTTATTTATTTAAAGGTGGGAGATAAAAAATTTTCTCTAAGCGATTGATTGATTGATTAAGTGAGTCATAGATAAATTTAGTGACTAATTAATAAAATCAAAGATAAAATACTCATTTATTTAATCACTTATGAGCGTAGTTTGTTTGAATGATTTAATTTCATTGCAATTTAAATCAAATTTTGATTCATTTAATTATCGTAGTACGTATGAAGGAACATTCATACATTTTATACTTTTTCTTCTATTTCTTGTTTGTAACATCTTGACAAAAATTTTCAAGTGTCTATCAAACTAATGTCATAGAGAAAGAAATTCAATTTATAAAAATATTTACACTGAGCTTAGATGGGCATAGGTTCAGAGAATTTGCTGTCTTCTATTACGGACATAATATATTTGGGGAATTTGGTTTCGTTCCATTTTATGAAAGGTTAGGGAACCTCTTTGTGCTTTGAACGGATTATAATACCCTTCTCTCTTTAGTAGGTAGCAATTTCTTCATCAGTATGTATTGATTTACCAACTTAGTAGAAAACCTTTTAGAAAGGCTTGAGCTCGACCTTTGTGTAGTCAATATCGTGTAAATTTTCACCTAAGTGATTTTCATCACTGTAGCCGCTGTTATTCAAGTCCTTATTAGACTAGTTGTTATTTTATTAGTTGTATCCGTAAGGTTTTTGATTATCTACGTTAGTTTTTTGCTCTTCATTTCCAAACTTTTTATTGGCATTGAAGTATCCATTTGGTTTATTGTTGTTATTGAAGTAGCCACCATTGGAGTTACCATAGCCATTTCCGTTATTGTACTTGTTTGTTCCGTAGCTCTTTTGATATCCACCTCTATTGTTATAGCCATTGCTTTAGTAGCCATTTTAATTTTGGCCATTGACATTTCTGTTATTGAAGTAGCCATTTCCTTATTTCCTTTATAATTTATAATATTGTGTTAATGAATGGTTTTGTCAGAAAATAAAAAGCAAAATATCTGCTCCAAACAAAAAACTCTTCATCCAACTGCTTAAATTAGATAGATTTTCTGTTGTTAATTCTAAATTATAGATGAAATCATTGGAATTTATTGTGATAAAAACTATTTTAGAGAATGTATTCTTGATTTTTTTTTCATATCTCCTTATTTTTTAGATTTTTAAAATCATGAAGATTTCATAGCTTGCTTAGTAAAAAAGAGTTAGTTTTCCTTTGGAGTAGCTTAGACATAATATGAAATTTTAAGCTATGGATGTAAGTTGCTATGAAAGAAAATACTGAAATGCTTACTGTTGGTTGTCGGAGCTTTGATGACTCTCATAGTCTGAGCCTTCTCCCTTATTAGAATTGCTTTAGATTTATCTTGACATTTGATATAATTATTTGGTTATTAGTTTTTGAAATTATAAATTTTCAGAATTTTGTTTGATTATTTTAAATGCAGAAGCACTTGAGCTCAAACTACTAATTAACTTAGTCTTACTACTAATTTTTAATAAGTTAATCATATATATATATATATTCTTATTTTCTTCTTCTATTCCTCTTTCAAAATTTCTCTCTCGTGCACTAGCTAACTATTGATGCAGAAAACTTATAACTTTTTAATTTTTCTTCTAAATTATATATTTCTTTAATTTTGGTAACCATTCCTGCAATGCTTTTAAGCTATAAAAAGAAAAAATTTAGTTGACCTTCATAGAAAGTATTAGAAAAGTCTTAAATAGGATGAAATTATATAAATTGAAATCTGTATAAAAACTACTTTTAGCTAATTATATGTATATATAATTCACAAAAATTATATTTATATTTTGTTATCTCATTTATTTATTATTCCTCTATATCATTCATTCATCTATTCTTTCTAAAAAACAATTTCTTCTTATCATAAATCATTTTAATAGAGTTGTCTTTAGTTTTGTCAATTCTATTCGAATTAAAATGAATTTATTGTAAAAAATGAATTTAGAGCAATCGAAAACTATTTTCTTATAGGTCTTTACCCTTTTTGTCAAGCTAGCCATTTATTTATTGTTAGTAGAATTTAGCTGTTTTAATTTTTTCAAGCTCAACCAATCAAAATTTAAAATAGCAATGAAGTAATATCCTACTAACACTTTACCCTGAAATGTTTAATCAAAGATATTTAGAGCAAAAATTGAAATTTTCAATAAGAAGCATAAATTATTTAAGAATATAAATTTAATCTTAAAAAATCAAAGAATTTTATTGAAGATATAAAAAAATTTTTGACAGAAACTACAACGAATAAGTAAGATAGAAAGATGTACAAGAGAATTTAACAGAAAATCAAAGATGCTGATTACGAAAGAGACATGTAGGAAGTTCTAGAAATCATGAATGATAAAAGGGAATAGTATTTGAAATCTAAAAATATAATAGAAGCAGATCCAGAAGAGCCTTAAGAATAACAATATGAAGAAAAGTAAATCAAAGTTAGTACTTGCAGACTCTGCAAATAAAACTTCAAGGCAACATAAGCAGCCTTAAATAATCATTTATTATCTGGAGTAAAATTAAAATCTATTTTTTATAATCATATTAATCCTTCCTCAATTAAAAAATTTAGTTGCATCAACAAAAATTAGTCGAATATAAAAAGCGTTATTCAAGATATCTATATTAAATGAAAAGATTGATATTTAAAAATAGACTTTCAGTCCATAATAAATTAAGCAAGCTAAAATACTTTAGACTAGCTTATCAATTTGAATGAAACTATTATATATTTTTATCTCTAAAATTAATTCTACCTATCATTATAACTAATTTTGAAGATTATTAATTAGCTGTGAATGTTTATATAAGCTTTTTATTCATTTAGCTTTTTATCATATAAAATAATTTGCAATCAAAGATTAAAACAATTAAATTTCAATTCATTTTAATTCCATTAAAATAAACATTCATTTAAAACTTAACACAAATAATAAAATATATTAATCCAAATTTCAATAATTGTATTGATTTAGTTAAATTTTTCATTACTAATGTAAAATGTTTACAAATTTACTCACACATTTAGGTTGAAAACTTTCTTTAATTATACTTAATATTCTATTTTAAAAGTTCTTGTCTAAATTTTTGTATTTATTTAGGACATATATTAAAGTTAAAGGTTTATATGATTTAAAAACACATTAAATAAAATTTATTTAATTTAATATAATTGTTTTTTACTTTCAAAGTTCTTCCATTTAAAAATGTGAAATATATAAAAATAATTTAAAAAATATTATTTTAGCTAAAGTAAATAAATTTGATTCAATTTAAGAATATTTTGAAAGTATTAAAAAAATTTTATTAATATCTTAATTTTAATTTTTGAAAAATAAAAAGATAGATAGATAGATAGATACATTTGCTTGAATAGGAACATATTTTTTTGAATAAGAATTTTAAAGTTTAACTTAAAAAATATTTTTAATAAATTATGCCTCAATTTTTCATAATTAAGTTTATATTGTTTACTTTATTTTT
Organism: Tetrahymena thermophila SB210; assembly: GCF_000189635.1. NCBI lineage: Eukaryota > Ciliophora > Oligohymenophorea > Hymenostomatida > Tetrahymenidae > Tetrahymena > Tetrahymena thermophila. The sequence goes on from NW_002476407.1 coordinate 576,551, forward strand.
TTTGGATATTATTAATTAGTTATTTATATAAGAAGTTTCATCAGCATTATATTATTTATTTAGATCTAATATTTATTAATTGCTCAATTAAAATTGGCATTTGTTGAATTCTAAATAGAATGACTAAATTTATTCGATATAGCTACTAATTTATTAGATTTCCTAAAAAGTAATGTGACAAGGTAAGATTATTTCAACATAACTAAATATTTTATTAACTGATAAAGAGATACATTTAAATAGAATTTGTATAGATGTCATATTATATTATAGTTGTGAAATTTCTAACTTAATGCTTTTTATATCATATTGTATTGCAAAAAAATGAGAAATTATATTTAATGATGAGTTTTATACCTAAATAGTTTTAGGAATTACCAATTTGTAATTTTATATAGTTTAATTAGTCCTTTCATGTATATCAATTATTGCTGTTTCATTCAGGTAAATCTAATCCCTTAAATCTAGTATTATTGTTTTAAATTAGTCTAAGGTTTTGTTCATTTTTTAAATTATATAGTAGAGCTATTCATCTGTAATGTTCGGATACTAATTTTGTTAAATGGAAATGTTTTTTTAGAACTTAAGATTATTGATGATTTTTGCATATTAATTAAATTAATTTTATGTAGCATCACAACCAATTTCATTAAAATAATTTTTAAGGAAAGCTTAGTTAACTAATGGGTTGGTTATATAAAGACAGAATTCATCATCAAAGATTTAAGATTTATTTTAAATTTCTAAATGAAATTGTTAAAAATTTTATTTATATTTTAGATCATTTATCTCTGTTAAATTTGTTATTAATTTAGATTATGAAAATGTTTAAGCTATAATTTTTAAGTTAGAGATATTTGTATTTTATAAAAATTAAAGGATATAGAGAATCTCTTGCTTGCCTATAGAATATATTTAAAAATGAAATTTAGACAGTTATGAGTATAAATTTAATTATTCAAATAATTTTTTAAATCCCTATTAATTTTCATCTTCAAACAACTTTTTACTCTTGCTGAAATTAATAGAAAGACTATTTAAATTTATTTTATTTGTCAAGCTTTTTAGTAAATTTGATAAATTTTATATTGAAATATTTAGATTTTAGCTTAAATCCAGCTTAAATGTTTATAATTTTGTGTTATCTTGTAAGTAGAGAATTATTTGCTATACTCCAGAATCTGAAATTAAAGCACTTTAGCTAGAAAACTTAAATGAAATTAAATTGTTTTTATGATTCTAAAGAAAAGTAAGATATTGATTTATTCCTTAATCTGTGGTAATATCAATACACTTTATTTCTAATGTAATCCCTAATAAATTTGATTAATTATTAGCAAATTGAGCTATAGAAGATATAATTTAATCGTTAAATTTAAAATTTTTATTTTCATCACCTATAAAAATTCTTAATTCTTTCAATTTTTTAATTTTATTTAATTATGAGAAAAAATTTAGACTTATTTCTATTATATTTAAAAAATCTAATTCTAAATACTCTAAGTCTCCTAATTCTATCAGAAACTTATTAGTCTCAGATATTTATACAGGACTTAAATTGAGTTTTAAACTTTGTAACTATGTAATTAAGCTAACTTTTTACAGTATTTAATTGGATTATTCAATGTTATGCAAATTTAATGATAACTTTAACTCTTAAAAATCATTTAAATATTTTAAATATCCAATCAAATTTGCTATTTCCTCAAAATTTTCGCTTTTTAACAATGGCATTTCTAAAGAAAAGGATGTCAAATTTTTGCTTACTTAAATAGATTTTTGAATCATTTTAATTGTTTTTGAAGTAAAACTTTAAATCGATTGTGAATTTCTATTGATTAAGATGCTAATTTACTGAATTTAAGCAGATTTCTGAATTTATTAGCTTACAAGAGTCATTAGTTTATCATTAAATGTTTCATCTAAATTTGTCATATTAAAAACAAAGTTTTTTAAGTTTAACAATTTGAGGTTATTTAAAATATCTTCATAAATAAACTAAGTTTCATATTTAATTAGTTAGCCATAAATATCATCTTTAATAGAGACATACCCAGCATTTAACTAAAAAGACTCCAATGTATTATTTAAATGATTCAATTTTCTGCATAAGTAGAGCAACATATCTTTAAAATAATTTATTTAGGAAATATAAATGTTTCCATAATTAAAAGTAATAGAAATATGCTTCCAAACAAATGGTTGCTACAATGTTTAGATCAAGCGATCAATATTAATATTTTCTTCCCTATATTATTGATCTGGTAAATAAATATTACTATCACTCTAAATTAAAGTTTCTAGATTGAAGTAAACTTGTATTGTCTCTATAGTACAGTGTTTTTGAAAGTAGTACATTTAACCTGGTAAACACGAATAGCAGCAAGAATCGCATTATTGACTTTTATTTTATTAAACGTTTGAATTATAAATACATTTCAGACAGTTAATTTCCTATGTTTACTACTGAATGCAACCTTAATGGTATTTTGGCTATATTTCTTACTGGTATATTTAAAATTAGTCTTAATTAACTTTTGTCTCTCCTTAAAACTCAGAGTTATCTTTTTCTTTTGTACCATTAGCAAAAAAGAAATGATTAGATAATATTATGATTATGACAGCAGCAAAAACAAACGCTAAAAGATATTTAATCACTTTTTTCCTATTCTCCTTTTCAATATCCAAAGAGAACTTTCCATCATAGTTTTCAAAACTTTATTCTTATATTTCATCTTCACCTAGTTCAGTCATCTCTATATAATTATAATGATTGTATAATTATGTAAAGTCAATATTTTATGATTTCATAATAAATAAAAATAGCTGATAAAAATTTTAATGTTTATATATTTAAATCAACTTCTTTTTTTAGAATTTAATAAACAAAATTATTATTTTTGTTGAAACTCATTATTTTTAATATGCTTTTCACGCATTTTAAAAATTATTTTCATATAATTTATATTTTTTAATGAATAAATTCAATTAAATATTTCTAAAATACTAAAAAATCTTTTAATATATCTAAATTATTTTATATTTATTTTAAATATTTAAAATGATATTTTAAAATTTTAAGCATTTTATTTAATAAATAAATAAGTTACTTTTGCTTTTATTTAATTAATTAATTTAATTTAGTTTTTAGAAAATAATCATTTTATTATAATTCTAATCTTTGTTTACTCTCAGATTATTGTAATGATGCAACTCTATAATTTTATTAATTTGTGGTCCATAGCTTAAAATCTAATTTGACAAAATGCTTTATAAACCCAAAAAACTTTTAAGCATCTGTCTATTTATCTATCTATCTTTAAAGAGAAACAAAATTTTCTTCGTTATTAAGTAATTTCTTGATTGTATTTATTTATTTGTTAAATTGATATATATTTAGATACTAGGAGATTGTAAATAAAATACAAACAAATTAATTATAAAGCACACATTCATATAGCAACAGAGAGCGATAATCTTGTCAAAACTCTAATAGGAATAATTTACAAGTGAGAGAAAAGACAGATTATCAAAGGAAAATAGAATTCTAGAATTAGAAATATTCATTTAAAATATAAAATTTGGCTTCATATTAAAGTGATTACAAACACCAAATCGATTATAGATTAATTGTTGACTAAATAATAATAAGATGATTGTTAATAGAGCGTACCTTTACTTTGCATTTAAAATAAAAGATGCTATTTTTATAGGAGATTTTAATTCGCCTCATGTAAAACTATTTTTTTGTTAAATGAGAAATATTTTTTTAAGAGAATAAAGCTAAATAGGCTAAATTCTTCTCTTTTATGCTCTAAAAAAGTTTACCTTACTTAAAAGCTAAATAAAAAATGATTTGTTTTTAACTAATATAGGAAAAAGATTTTCTCATTACCAATAAAATAACAACAATCATTAATTGTGCTCAAGGGTAGATAAGAACAATAACTCACCCTTTTCCTCTTAAAATCATAGAGTTCAATTGGAAAGATTCAGATGATTAAGTAAAGAAATTGTTTAACAGAATAAGATCTAATTAAAGGATAACAAACAATTTTTATTATATTTCAACAGATAATTTTGGATGAAAAGGATGAAAATATAAATAAAATATATGATGCAATATATGAAACTGTTGATAAAGGAGAGAGTGTTTTAGTTTGCTCGATGCGAGGACAAAGTAGAGCTTTGACTCTCATATCGGCATTTTTTATGAAAAGGTAAAATTTTAGCTTAGAAATATTGAATTAACTTTTAATAAAGACTCAAAGTCTAAAAAAAACAATTATTGATAACCATAAATTTATTTGATTTAACTATATAAAATATTGAAGGTATAAATGGACTCTATATAAAACTCTAGAATTTATGAATTCTAAAAGATCTGACTTTGAGATTAGGGCTAATTTTCTAAAATAGCTTGTTAATTTTGAAAAAAGACTATTTGGGGATGATCTTAGTTAGTGTTCAAGGACTTGGAAAGGTAACTAAAGATTACATCTTATTAATAGAAAAAATAAGGAATTGATTTTTCAAAATAATTAATAAAAATTTTTTGTTCTATTGTTTTTTAGTGTGGTTGTGAATGAAGGCTAATTTTTCATTAATTGGTTAATAATTAATTTTAATTTGAAATTTCTTGATTAATCACCACAATATTTAATTAAAATTAAAAAGAGTATATATACATGATGGAGTATTTATTTTAATTATTTATTAACAAAAAGATGATAACAATCAAGAACCAGAAGCAGAAATGATGAAAAACACATTCTTAAATTCACAAAAGCAAATTCCATTTCCTGAAGTTTAAAAATAAAAAACTCTGAGCAATTCAATGCAAAAATGTAATTAATTATTTTTAATTAAATTCTTAAGATAAATTTTAATTTGATTAATGTAAACTCAAAGCAATTCAAAAAATCTGTTGGAGTACAGAAATAGCTTAAGAAATGAAAGAAGACTAAAATATTAAGAATGAAAATAAATTAAATTAATAATTACAAAATAAAAAGCCTATCTTGAAGAATAAAGCTGAGAGAAATGCCTATCTTTCATAAATAGAAGAAATAGGAGTAGATAATAAAGTAAATTGTTTATTTACATTTGTATTTATATGACTTTTACTCGTTTTGTTATAGGATTTAAAAGAAAAAGATCCAAATTTGGCATAATTGGAGCAATATAAAAACGAATTTTTAACAAACTCACTCCTTAAATCAGAAAGCAAAACTTATGAACAAATATATAAAAGGGATATGATGAACTTATCTCGTGAGTCTCCTATCCACCTAAGGAAGAAGACTACAGATTTATCACTGCCAAATTTTTAAGTGATTGATTGCAAATAAAAAATAAATATGAACGAATAAAATCAATAAAATAATAATACTGGAAATAATCATTTAGATCTAAATTAAAAGAATTAAGACTTTATTTAAGTAAACAAACAAGAGAAAAATATGGATCAGTAAATGAGAGAGTCTAAATTTTTGAAAGACTAGCCATTTTAAGGACAACAAAATAATGCTCTTTTTTAAATTAAATCTAATTAAATTAATGGAGTGTCACCTAATCTAAGCAGGAATCCAACACCTTAGCAGTAAAAATAAAATAAATAGTATAGGAAAAGTCCAATACCACTACCTTTTCACTCAAGAAGATTTATGTATAAAAGTAATAATGAAAATAACATAAATAATGAATAAAACAATTTAAACGGCTAATTAAATTAAAATACCTACAATTTATAATCAGAAGAACAATCAAATAAAGATAATTTAAACTTAACACAATATATACAACCTAATTTATAATAGCATACTCGCTTTCAAAATAACTAACCTTCTAATAATAACTTCTAAAATAGTAATAGTAGCTTGGCAAATAATAGTATTAGAGTCCCAACTAAGAAATTAAGTTAAGACTAAATTGAAAATAATGAAAATGATACTAATAAACTAGAAAATTTTAAGATCAATCCTAATTAGATATCTTTACCTTCAACAAATAGAAATAGCTAAAATCAATAAATTATAACTACTCCTCCAATAAATTAACAAAATGTATAAAGTATTGGCAGTACATCTTAAGTTCCACAAAGTAATATGGCTTTGGTTAACTTGAATGAATTAAATAACTCAAGTTTTCATTAATAACAGCCTAACTCATCTTTTAACCATTCATTTAGAAGCAATAACATGAACGCAACGAAGGTAGCTAACTTTAGAAAGTTATCTTCTTCAAATAATAACAGCCCAGATCATAAATCTTCAACATAAAACTATTTCAAAAATGGGCTTCAAAACGGTAATTAGAATAATTAAATCAATAAAATACCTATACAATAATATTCAACTCCAAAAAATCCTTAAGACCTAGGCATTTTATCCTCAAAAAAGAAGAATACGTTTAGCTTTTACGACAATAACTCAAATAATAATCAACTAAACAATTCAATTATTAAAAGTCCTTATGCAAATTTTTTACCTTCTCTGAAGGATAAAACATAAAAGTTTACATTACCAAAAAAAGGGATTTACAGTCACCATAACCAAGAAGTTTCAAATACAGAAGGCAATTCTCCAGTGAATTAAAACTAAAATAACTTTGTTTTTACTGAAGTAACTATTGATGGATACTTAAATTAAGACCTTGTCCTAAACTAAAACCATTAAAACTAAGAGTCTGATTAGTTTAAGTTGAATCTTTAAAAAGCAAGAAACACAGTGAATTCCAAAGATAACCCTACAGCAATTTAGGCAGTTCACCCAAGAGACCAAAGATCATTTTCAATGTAAATTGCTATTTTCTGTTAAAATTTTTAAACTTAAATTTTATAATTAAAAAACTGAAATATAAAATAAAAATATTTTTGAATAAAAGGGCTGAACAAAGAAGAATTCAGACTGAATAATCAGCTGATACTTATTTACAGTAAAAAAAAAAATAAACTATTTAATAAATTAATAATACAACTTGGCTAACTCCTAAAGAGTTAGATCCAATATAAAAATTATAAAATCCCATAAAGTCTATTTCAATAAAAACATATGAGAAAAAGACTCCAAAGTACTTTAAAAATGTATTAAGAAAAGAACCACTTTTTTAACAATAATAATAATTAACAAATATCACTTTGTCTTGAAGATCATTTGTTCAGTTTTAAATGATAAAATACAACTACAAAAAAAAAACACACTTTGATATTTTTAATTTCATTAAGCTCTACCTCCTAGGTATAGACCTAGTTTACCTTCTTAATTAAAATTGAAAAAGAAAGAATACTATATATAAACCTTTTACTATTAACTATTAAAATATAAATTTATCTTGTAAATAATATGAAATAATTAAATTAACAAATAATATTTTAGTAATAAAAAGTTTAAAATCTATAAATTTAATATAACAATTCATCTATCTATCTACGTATTTAACTATCAATAAAATAAACTCTTCATTTTCGAAATTAACAACAAAACAAAGATAGTTAGTTCATTACAAATGAAAAATCAAATCTGATAAGAATTATATAATATATTAAACATTTTGCATTCCATTTTTAGTTAGTGAGTGATTAAGGAAGAATTTCACCAAAAATTTATTTTATATTAATTATTTTTTGTTTTAGTTTGTTTGTTTGTTTTTCACATTATCATATCATTAGATCAATAAATTAATACACATTTCAATTCTTTTTCATGATTGTAGATTATTTACTCTTATCTTGCTTATCTTTTGTTTCCTTTTTTATAGAAAGAAGCAGAGAGGGATTCTTAACTCTGACGATTTCATGAATATCCTACAGACGTCCTTCCATCAAAGATAGCTTAGACTTTAGACTCATGTATTTATAAGTAATGATTTATCTAATAAAATTATCATCACTGCATTCAAATTCAAAACTCATCACTTCGATATTCTTATATTCAGTTTCTTAGTTTATTTCAAGTCTTCCAGATCCATTATCCATAATAGTGAATATGGCATTGTATCTTTTAAAAGAAAAGGAAAAATCAAATATTGTTTAAAAGAAAATTGCATTATAATTGAAAAATTAAAATTTTTATAGCAAATTTACTAGTTATGATTTGTAGCTTTTTCAACTTTATTGAAACATTTAATGCAAATAGCAGGGTATTCATTGAATTCTAAATTCAAGTTTTGCTCAGCTTTAATCTGCTTATAGTTGTTTTGGTCAGCTCTAATATTATTTATAATCAAGAAAAATAAATACATTGGTTAACTTATTTTAAACTATGAATGGCATACTTGTGGACAAAGTGGAAAAAGATATCATTATCGCTACTTACTTCTATTTTAAGGTATTAAGGATTTTTTTCATCACCCTATAAAATGTATTATAATAATTTTTATTTGCTATGAAAGCTACTATAATTAATTAATATATTTAATTACTAGAATGAAAATTCTTGTTCTTAAGGGTTCGTGGTTTTCTAAATCTTAGGTTTCATTTTCATCTCTGTAAAATCTTTATTAAAAAATACAAATATTCTAAAAATTGACTAAGTAATTAATCTAAGCATACCTAATAGTGTAATAAATATCTTTATCATAAATACATCTAAGGCCATCAGCTAAATTATTTCAAAAAATGTCACGAATTAATTAAAAATGTCTTAAATAATCAAAGTAAATTTTACCTAAAGATGGATCCATTTAATCGATTTAAGCAAAATCGAAAGAATTTAATTGCTATTAAGCTTAATGAGTTTCACTAGCAAAGCTTTTTTGAGCCATTTTATGACTATTATTGAGGTACTTTTGATAATTAATTAATTAATTTTGTAAATTTGAAATATATTTTTTGATTTCTTATCTTTTAATTTCAAAAAAAAAACTTAAATCAAATTACTTTACTCTACCATAAAGATATTTTGAATGAATGTATGAATAAATAAATGAAAATTATAAATAAAAATGTTTAAAAATGATAAATAAATTAATAAATCAATTGAATATCTAAAATATAATGCAAATAAAATTTTTTGAAAAAAGAATGCATCTTATTTTTTTAAAAATAATGATTAAATAAACATAAAGAATAAATTTTTTTTAGTGATTGAATGAATGAATGATTGAATAGCAAAGATTTATTTTTAAGATTAATAAATTTAAAATAAATAACTTTTTTGATTCATTTCATTTTAACTGAATTAAAATTTAGATATAAATTATCTTAGTAAAGTAAATATAATTATTAGTAAAAGGCTAAATAAAAGCTTGATGAAAAACAATATACTAGAATTCTAAGAGGATATAGCTAATATAATTAAAGGAATAGCATTCTATGATATTATTGTAAAAATATTTTATTTATTTTTTAAAAGATTGATCTATGTTTAAAGCTTAACTCAAAAAATTTAATTATTAAAGATAGAAAATGAAAAGATTAAAATTGCTGAAAATCCAAACTTTGATCCATATGCAGCTTGGTCGCAAATTGATTTGAAATAATAAGGATATGTAGATGCACAATACTTGAATAAATATCTATCGTAACACAAAATTAACTGCTCAAAATATTACTTTTATTGATTTTTAAATTTTTATTTTTTTAGGGTTAACAGGATTGCTGCTAGTGTGAAAGAGTGTCAGTATATTTTAAATTTATGCACAACGAATAAAAATTAAATGACATAAAATGAGTATAAATAGTTATATTGAAACTTAAATTTAAGAATTTTTGTTAAATTAGGTTTATAAATTTCATTCTACCAAAAACCAACACATAATTGAAAAAACTCTGCCTTTAAAGAAGAGAAATGTAACTTTAAAGTAGACATGCTCACTTTTTGTCTGATTCAGTTATTTTAAGAAACTCTGAATATTTAGCTTCAGAAATATTTTTGTTAGAGATAAAAGGTTTTAGAGAAATTGAAGACCTTCGCAAAAATTTTAAATCTAAAAATCAATACAATATATAGTAAATATTTTAAGTAGTAGACAATGACGGTAGAGGAGTTATTGATTATGAAGTGTAAGCAATTCCCCAAAATTAACTTTTACAGTTAATTTAATGAGAATTATTTATTTATATTTATGTTTTTAAATAAAAAGATTGCATAAGTTTATGAAAAAGAACGGCGTTTAATTCAACGAAGATGAATTCAAAGCATTTATTTCAAGAACTACTGAAGACGGAGACTCAAAGCTTGATTACGAGGAATTAATAGTTTCTTTAATGCCAATTGATCCCTACATATACCCTCACTACAGAGAATAATTTAACCCAACTGAAAATAACTAGTACGTAATAAGAAAAGCTTAAGAATTCAAGACAGACGCTCTAAATCCTCCTGTTTACTTTGAAGTGACAAAAAAAACTTAAAATAAAATAAATAAATCTAATTCATAAGCTAATATAAAATATTATTCTTACAACTATCCGATTAGAAAAGTGTATAATCCTTACGAAAATGGAAGACCTACATATAATTGTGATGAAGGATACATGGGATAATTAAAGAGTTACAGAGATGCCTATTATAACCCAAGCAGAGAAAATACTATTTAGTACACAAATAGATTCCAAGAAGGAATCAGATACCACGATTAGCATTTTGAAAAGTTTTACAAATTCATACACGACAGAGACTAAAGCGAATAGTTGTTCAATAAATTCGGAAAGAGATATGCTTATGATGAAAATATGAATCTTATAAGAGAATAAATGCTTGGATTGGCTGAGCAGTAAGTAAAACCCAAAAAATAGACAGATCAGACTTCAGCTAACAGATCTGTAGCTGATACTCTAAGATTTGCTACAATAGGCAGCAAGACAAACGATAGTTAATATAAATCAAATGACAACGTAAGAACTATTTAAAATAACAAATCTAATGTCGAAGCTAAAAGCAAATAGTAATAAGTTGATGATATTGAAGAATTTGATGAATATTGAATAATTAATTACTGCGTATTTATATATAAATATATGTAGAATAGATTCGAATAGTTATAGATAAATATTCTTTTAGAGTTTGTTATTTACCTAAAAATTTCTTTTTTTAATTGAAAAATAAATAATGTTTTAGGGTATTTAAATTTGTAAATTAAATTAAATAAAATTATAGTTTTACTTTTAATTAGCAAAAACAAACTTTACTTAGTTGACTTATATTGTTTTAAACTATTTTTGAATATTGAAAATACTAAAAATGGATACTGAATTTAGAAAACAAAAAAGACATTTGTTTATACACCTAAGAGATAAAATTAAAATTTTTTTTCTACCAAATATGATTACAAAATTGAATAGTATTAAGCAGTTTAGTATAAATTAAAACAAAATTTTTTTATCTTTAAATTAAGTCTAAATTAAACCATAAATTAATTTAAATTTTTCTGAGACTTACCTTAAAATAAATTATTAAAAATAAAAAAGATGGTTCGATGATATTCTATCTATATTTACAGATGAAATAAATCAAGATCAAAAAAAATTATACAAAATATGCACAGCATATTTTTCTAGGCTAACCTTAATTATTCTGCTTACATTAATAAAAGAAGCTTCTTACAAAATATCTGTAAGATAAAGTAGCAAATGATAGAAAAATCTATAATTTTTTACTAATTGAATGTATTACTTTTAAAAGTTTTCTTTTCTATCAAGCTCTATTAAATACTCCGAAAAATTGCTTTTATGAGTAAATTTAACTATATAGAATTTAAAGAGTAACCTATTCAATACAAAAATAATTACAGCATTTTTTTATTTTTAAAAATGAATAAAATAATATTTTTTGTCAATCGAAAATCGTTTCAATGTAAATAGTAAGCATTTTATCAGAAATATTTAGTTAAGGGAAAAAGCACTTAATCAACATAAATATTGTAATAATTAAACAAATTGTAAGCTTCAAGTGAAAAATCATAAAATTTATATTTTTAAGGTCTGTAAATCAAGTATATTTTTATTACAGACATAGGTTTGGTAATTAAAAAGATTTTTTGAGAAAAGAAAAATTGCTAAATAAAAATTATGATTGTATTTTTTATGGTTTTTATACTTTAGATGAATTTTTTTATAGAAAAATGAGTGTATAAGAAATTAATGGTTTTTAATTTATTTTTTACCTCTTTTTCAAAAGTTAATCTGTAATTAAATATATTTAAAAGTGTTTAAAAATACTTTTTAACTACATGAAATGTCGATTTAAAAGATAGAAAATATTACTTGCATTTATTTTTGATAATATTTCATTTAATAGCTGCATATGTGTTAACTAAAAATTAAATAATTTAATTGAAAATTCATAAATTTTTGATTTAGACATATTTAAAAAATATTTAATTTAGTTGTTAATAATTGTTTCCACTAAAAATCACTTAAGAGATAACTCCAATCAATAAGAAAATATGTTTTTATGCTAAAAAATTTTCAATTGCAAATATGCTTCAACTAATTTGTAAAAGTGAACAAATATATATGAAATAAATATAATTGGATGCTTAAAATAACAAAAAAATCAAACTAAAGGAAAAAAAGACTGATAAATTTGATTAATTGTGAGTAATATAAATATTTGTTAGTAGTAAAAGAAGAGGAAATAAATAAATAAACAAATATAAAAAGTATTTGGAAATAAATAGATGGTTATTGCTAAATGTTAGGGATAATTAAAAGAAAATACATTATCTTATTTATTTATTAAATTACGATGAATTATCTAATTAAAACAAAGATAGGAAAAAATATATAAATAAATATATATAATGCTAATCCATTTTATAATAATTTAGAGAAAGAATTAATAAATTAATTAATTAATTAATTTTGTTTTGATTTTAAATTACTTAGGAATTTTTCAATTAATTAAGTATGTATTTCATATAAATAAAATTAATAAAGAGTATATTTTTATTATATTAACCAATATTTAATTATTTTGTTGGCAGTAAAGGAAAATAAAGGAATTATTTTATTTTAAATATTTATTGATTTGATTAATTGATTATAGATTGTTGTATTTAATATAGTTCTTTTATGTATATTTATTGGTAGATTGGTTGGTTGGTTGGATTAATTATGTTATTCAAAATTTTTGTTACTACTTTGAGTACGTTTGTTATTAAGTTAATGGTTTTAGAGTATTTATATTGAATTAAGAGTATGCATAGATACACTGATAGATGAATGATCGATCAGTATGTATTTCTGTTTTATAGTTTATTTTATAAGTTTTAGTAATAAAGGAATTCACTACTTAGGCATTCAAAAAAGAATTACTAATGTAGATTTTTTTTACAAATAATAGCTCAGTTTCGTTTATTTTTTCACTAACTTAGGTATTAGAGAACTTCAAATGATACTTCTTTTCTGAAATTTTGTAAGGGATTAGTTGCTTTCATTAAATGGCAAAGCTTAATCATTCTATTTACTTCTTAGGCTTTCTAGCGATAAAGACTGATTTTAGGGTTGCGTGCTGAAGATATAACACACTTCTTTAGGTTTTGTAGATGACCTACTGTATCATTTATTAAATTGTTGTTGAAATTGGTAAATCCTTCTCCACGGTTGGTGAGATTGAGTTAAAGAGAAATTAAAGAGTCTTTGAGTACTACAAGAGTTTGCATGATATATTGAATACTAATAGGAGTGAAACTTGAATAGGCAGCATCAATTTGAAGAGATTTTATATTTTTTTAATATAATAAGGCTTAACAAAGGAGTTAAATAGTTTTGTCACATGCTTATTTGCAAGACTGCATATTAAGTTTGAGAGAAGCCAAATTACGCAACTTAGCTATGCCTTAAAAGAGAGGTAAAGCAAGATCTAAGTCAAATGAAGAGTTTGAAATGTTTAAATCTAAGGATTTAATGTTTTGAGATTCAGTATTGTTAATAAAATTGCTCAGATCCTAGAATAAATCTCTTTAGTTGGATGATGAATCAGGGGAGCTTAAGTCAATATGAATATGCTCGAGCTTAGTAAGAGGCTTAAGGAATCTTTCAAGATGTAAACAACTTTAAGTTTATAAGTTATGGAAAGAAAGGCTTAAGTCTGTTAAGTTTTTGAGCTTAGCCATTTAATAAAAGAAATATTCCATATCTTGGCTCTTTGTGTTGGAGTTTAATCCAGCAAAATCAAATTTTTTTAATTTTTCAGCTTTGGCTTTAATTAATTCTGCGAAATATTCCCAGCAAGCGCTATCAATTAGTTAGCCAGGACAAGCTAAGCTAAATTCTTCGAGATTGTAGGTAAATTTGAGCATTATTTCTAGCAATCTAGAAATCACTGATTTTTTCTTGATAGCAGTGGCTTTAGTTTGTAGCTATTTGGATAAATGCATGTTTTATTTTATACTAGCTTAGAGTTACTAGATTTATGCTGCAATTTAAAGATATTAGGGGTGGTTTTAAGGGAATCCTCTCTAAACCATCTGCTAGGCATAGGTACATAACTACTATAATTGCTATTATTGTAAAGCAATGTTTTATTGTAAAGCTTGCATTTATTATTATTATTAAATATTGCTGCTCTAGTTCTATTGTTAATTAAAATCAAGCTGACTATGATTTGGGTGGACAGATTAGTTAATTTGATTCTGTTGACTTTATGCCACAAAATTAGCATTTGCCGATTATTAGTTATATAAATTTTATTAGTTAGAATTGTTTCCATTAATTTGTTAAGTGTTTTGAATTTCATTAGAATATTTAGGCTAGTACTCATTGAATCTGATTTTGAAAATTTGAAGATTAGTGAAAATATTTTCGCTTTTAAATTTAGGTATAATTGCTTTCATTTCGTCTTCTATTTCAATAAGATTACCATCCAAATTTAATTAAAAGTCATTAATAGATTTTAAATAATTAAAAATTTCTAAAATAGAAATACTGCGACGCTAGAGACCGCAGCGTTCTAAATTAATATTGATAGATTCAAGCATGTGCAAATTCGACAGGGTTTCTGTGAGGATTTAATGGCCTTTATCACCAATAGAATTGAAGCCCAAATTGAGTTCCAAATTTCTCAGAGTGCGACACATAATTAATTAGTTGCATAAAACCTACAATTATTCATGCCCCCATTTTTATCTTGAAAGGTTTATTTTTATTTCTTTCAAGTGAGAAAGTTAATTAATTGAAAAAATTAGCCTCTCCATAAGAGCTGGCTAAACATCTAATTAGCAGAAATTTAAATTCATGCTTTACTATTAGCTAGCTCTGCTAAGCTAATCCTTAATGATGCGAATCATTATTTATTCTTCTGTTTCTTATTTACTTTGAGTTGTCTAATCGAGAGAGCATATTTGTCTCAGGTTTTAGTAATTGGCTTCAAGCCATTCAATTAAGTTAGGAACTGAATTATCTAACTAAGATACGTCTTAAACGCATCTACGCAAATCATTTTGCTAGCTTTATCTGCAAGAAATAAGCTACTGTTATTAGGGATTATAAAATTATTCGATTTCCATTTCTTATCAAGTTTGTAGCACTTTAATAAATGAGATAGATAAAATGTAGATGGTGGTGTTGAGATTAATTAATAAATAAAAATGGATTTTTGTTTTTTTTGTTTGTTTGTTTGCTTATTGTTATATATAGGAATTATATGAGTTATTATCAATTCCTTTTTCTTTTTATTAGTTATTAGATTTTCTTATCTTTTTGTTTAATATTATTTGTAATAAATTAAAGAGGTTATCATTCATTATTAAATCTGAAGGTTTTTCAAAATAAAAGGGTAACTAAATAACAAAAATTTTTACTTACCTTTAATTTTTTTTTTTTTCAACTTTGTTTTTCCCTTCTCAGTTAGATTTAGTATTATTTAATAAACAGTAAATTTACAAAAATTATTAAATCCACTTTCTGAGTCTAACTTTTATAATCAAATAAATAAATTAAACCAATAAAAGACTTCGATATCAATATATTAATAATATTAGTTCGAAATTATTTTTCCCTGTCTTTTTAATTTTGATAATTAATTGCCTTCTTTGTCACAGTTTTAATAAAGTCATTTCTATTAATTTAAATACATTCTCATTTACTTTCTTTATTTACCTTCTACTTTCTGCTTACCTTAACTTATAATGTATTAAAATCAACCAAGTTCGCTCACACAAACACTTATTCATTTTTTGATGTGAAATAAACAACTTTATTAATCAATTTATTTTATTTGCAATGTAAATTAATTGCTTCTAAAGCAAAAATTTGTAATTATCAAAAATATAATTAATGGGGCATCACTTTTGATATTTATTTATATATAACATAAAATTTTCGACAATAGATATTCTCGCCCGCTTAGGACAGACCGACGGAATACATAAATTGGCTATTAGAAAAATTTTGATAAGCTGTTTATTTGAAGAAAGGAAAAGAATATTATACTTCTCACATATATTAAATTGAGTGAAAAAACTGAATTTAATATTACTAAATTAAAGAAATTATTTTTTATAAAGATTTTCTCATATTTATTTTGCTCTTTATTTTGATATTTTAACAAGATAGATATGAATATACCAAACGAAGATACACTTTAATTTTTTATTTTTATATTGACAAATTTTTTTACCACCTAATGATTTCCATTACATTGTTTAAGTATTACATTCTATTTTGGAACTTGTACTTCTTTTTAAAAAGTTATACTGCAAACATTTTAAGGTAAAAATTACAAATAAAAAAATACTAGCATATAACAAATAATTACAAAAGTCGAAACAAATTTATAATTTGTTTGTAAACAAATAAATCCAATCTGTATTTGGGATTCTCATGAGCAAAAAAAATAAGATTACAATTTAACGAACTTATATTATTTTATGGAAAATTTATCAATTAAAAATTCTAAAGCTGGAATACAATAAATAAAATTAATCTCCAATCTATTTTCTATTCAAATATTTAAGTTATTATCTTTTTTGAAAAAAGTCAAATTTATCTTCGTTGCTAGTCAAAAATACCCTCTCATTTTGTTAGAAAATGCTTGCATATCTATTAATTTTGAGATATAAAACTAAAAAAATTTTAAAAACACCTATTTTAAACTTAAATACAGCGTTCTTTCTTTTATTTTAACTTATAAATCTTAGCCAGTGCTTTAAAAATGTTTGATTTGATAACGAAATTTATAATTTATCATGCAGTAAATAATTAAAACTATTTGTGAAAAAATTTTAAAGGTATCTTAAGATAGTATATCTGTAATTTATTTATTTTTTTATATTTTAGTTTAAAAAAAGGGGGAAAGGAAAAGCAAATATTTTGTATTTATTTTATAAACCCAAAGCTATTTTAAATTTCTAAAAATTAGTCATGGTTAGATAGAAAATAAATAATCGTCTATTTAATCATTATAAAGTTTTCATAACAATAAACAAATAAATGAATAAATAAAAGCCTTTTTTTTATTAATGGTATTTTGTATTATATAAATAAACCTATCCGATTTACCCATAAACAATAAAAAATTATTAAGAATGAGTGAGTGTAAGTAAGTCAAATCGATTTCGATCTGAACTATTCATTTTAGTATTTATTCAAATTATAAATAAAAAACTTAAGACAGCAATTTTACTTTGGTTAGGTAGATGAATCTAATATCTATTTATTAATCTATCTATCTATCTAAGCGATCAATCAGAAATAAAAATTTTTTATTTCAATTTTTAAGATATAATTATAGAATATTTTGAGTTGCCAAAATTATGATAGGGATATTTTGAGAATTTAAATATTATTTTCAAACTTTAGATAATATGTGTAACTTATTTATTATTGATAACACTGAAGTCTATACTAAATTAATTTATAACTGTTTTCTGCAATTTTATTTTATTTTATTTATGAAAATGGTAAAAAGATTCAAATTTATGAGTGAGTCTCTACATTCAAGCACTTACTATATTTAATGAATGACAAAAATAGTAATATAAGTATTTTTGCTCTAAATCAGAAAATAATGCTTGCTTTTCAAATATTCTTCAATCATATAAATTTAAAAATAAATTTACATTTTAAAAATTTTTCAGTAAAACTGAATAATCTTTATAATAAGTATTAATGATCAAATAGTTTTTATTTCCCCTCAACACATATTTTAATTATTAATTGTTGTTTGCATTCATGAATTTATTTATTTTTTTTTTTTTCAGACAAATTCAAGCAGGTTATTTTTTTTCTTATTATGTTCGTTCTGCTTTGATAAATATTCTATTAATGGGTTTTCTCTGACTTTTTCTGGATCGTGAACTGTAATAAAATTTTCAATTAAATACTTGCTGTCTTTTCTCATAAATTTAAGGCTAGCGTCACTATTACATTATTCTTGATGGTACTTAAATTATCTTTCCCTTTAAAATTACCTTAATTAAAAATCTTTATCCACTGCTTTTTCTTTGAATTAACCAGAATCATTAATTTATTTATTCTTAAGCGACTTTAGCTTCGTACTTTAATATAAATTTTTTAATGAGTCTTTCAGAGTTTGGGAATTTTAAATATTAAATTATAAACGCTACTATTTATCACTTACATTTAAATCTTAAGTAGCCATATTTTTATTACCTTTACAATGTTATTTTTATTGCTCTTTTAATTAAATGCTGCTGTTCAGTATTTATTATTAATTATTTTTAGCAATTTAGAGCACACTAGAACTTAAATTATTATACATATTTTAATTTTTAAGATAAGGTTTGTAATTAGCTATTTGTGTTTCTGGCTAGTAAGGATCAAAGCTACTCTCGGTGTTGTATTCAGAATTTAGTTGCTACGTTCTAGTTTTTAATTTTTTAGATTTGTTAATTTAGTCAAAGTCAATTGACTTTTTTATATAAAGTTGTTTATGCTACTAGTCTTCATTCATATCTTGACTCTTATCTTTATTTTAATTAGTCAAAGGAAATAATTTTACCCAACTTTATTTATGTTAAGTAAGGGTAAAATTTTTATCGTCATAATAATCATCCTTTATAGCAGTTTCTTATGTTGTTATTTTTTATACAGAATTTAGAGATGAGAGCCTTTTATTACCTCCTTTTAAGGGTGTTACAATATCTTAAATTTTGTGTCCAATAAAACCTTCATCTAGCTTTGAATTGAAAACAACTTAGCGCTTATTAGTTATTAGTAAATCTTTAAAAAGAGACTATTTTTATTTTTCTTATATATTTTCAAATTTTATTTCTGGTTCGAAACTATTTGCATCAACTATTTTATTTACAAAATAATCTACAGGCACTTTACCACTGATAAATTACTCATAAACCTTTTAGAATCTTTACTAAGGATCTTCAAAATCTTCTTTCGTCAATTAAAAAGGGCGAGTTAAAGATAGTGAGTGCAATCTGTAGTCTCTATTTTGTTGTTTTAATGATTTCTACAATCTCGGAGAAAAATAGCTTACTTGATTTAAATCAGGCAATAACTTTTCCTCATAGCATCTCTTAAAAATAACATCTATTTTTGAGCCAATATTTTCATCTTATTACAAAGTCTTAGATCTCTTTTTAATATTTAAGTCACTGTTTAATTTCATAATTTTATCTGATTGATAGATAGATAGATATTACTTCTAATTTACAAATTTAATCTTAATTTACTTATAAAATTATAAATATCACAAAAACAATAAAAATTTAATATTTGTAAAGATATTATAAAAATGAGTAAATGAATCAACAAAAAAATAAATGAATTAATAAAATATCATTTTACAATTTTTTTAAAATTAATCATTTGAAATGAAAGCATTCTGTCAAATTTAATAATTATCAATATAAATATGAATTAATTTAGAATTTCTTTTAATAAAAACAACAAATGAAAATTGATATAAGCTAATTCAACTTAAAGTAAACACACCAAAACTCACCATTCAAGATAAATTGTCTAAGTTAATAAAATTGTTTTGAAATTTAATGTTCAGAAATCTAATTAATTAACATACTTATTTGCTAATTCATTCATCTTTATTTTAAAAAACTCCTAAATTATAAATTTAAATGATTTTCTTTATTTGAAGATATTTATTTTAACATCTTTTAAATAGAAATATAGTCTAATAATAGATATATAAGAACAATAAATTACAGTCTCTAGACTTTTTTCAAAATTTTAATATCTTACATGCAAAAATTTTATATTTAAACCAATACGATAATAATTTAACACAATTAGATATCTATTAAGAAAAGAGTAATTTTTTATTTGATTTTTAATCAGTAAAAGGTGAAGATGTGTTTTATAGAAATTTAGTATTTAAGCTATTTTCTATAGTTACAAATTTGTTTATTACCACATATTTTTTTGATAGGTTGAATGAAAGATATAATTTAATTTGTGTAATTTTTAATATAAGAATTTTAGATTAAATACTGAAGATAATATTTAAAAAACAGAGCTAAAAATAATTTATAAATATTTTTTACTATTTATTTATTAATTGCTATTTAAATTTTCCTATTTATAATTGTTTAAAAATCTACTATTTAAATTGAAGTAAGTACCTTTATAATTTAATAAATCTATGCACTTAAAAAATTTAATTTTAAACTGGAATTAATATTTTATTTGTAACATTGTAAAACGTTTATTTTTTTATTCTTTCTTAACTTTAAAATTCTTTTTATATTTTATATTATTATAATCTTTTTCTTTTTATACATTATTTAATTAATTAAAATATATTATAATCTATAATTAATTCAAATAGCTTTTTATTTAATTTTAATTCACAATTTAATTTTGCTTGTCATAATTTAATATCACAAAATTTATAAATAATAAAAGTAATTCTTACCCAATTTATATTAAATGATATGTTTAATTAGCAAAAATATCATATAAAATTTATTAAATGTAGGCATTTGTTAATTTTAAGATAAAAATGATAAATTAATTTATTGAGTTAGATTATTTTAACAATTGAAAGTTATCAGGATATTAATTTTTTAAGCAAATTTTACTTTTTTGATGAAGCTAAATTGCTTATCTGAATCTTTAAATTTCATTCCCTGATAATGAATGAGTGATTGATAAATATTTTATATTAATTATTAAATAATTTAATTTTTTTAATAATTTAATTTTTACTTTTGTAAGATTTTAGGATAGTTGAAAAACAAAATAATATTTATTTAGCTTTTAGAATGGATTAGGTAGGTAATATTCCTAAATGGTTTGCAATAGGAGTTATACTAGTCTTTACTGGATATATAGCAATAGTCTATGATGTTATTTTCTTAAGATATCTGCTTTAGCAAGTAAGATTACTTAGTTTTATTTGTCCTATTTACCATATAATTAATATAAATTTGTTTTTTTAAATAGAATACAATTCTTGGAGTAATTGGAGTAGTTGTTTTTAATCTATTTGGATTTTTTACATACAAAAGTTATTACTTAACAATCACTACATCCCCTGTTTTTAATGCTGGATATATAGTAAATTTCATTATTCTAACTTATGATTTTATTAATTCACATTTTAAGAATGAGGAATATAGAGATTAACTAGAATAAATAAAATTATATGCAAAAAAATCAAACGCAATTATTCATACAAGAAGATTGAGGAAAAATAGATTCCTTTTTGATACTTCTTAGATTAGATAGCAATAGTTAGCTTACTGTGATGATATAACTGATTTATTTGATAATCAATAAAATTTAAATTAGTAAAATAATGATTAAGGATAAGCTTCATAAGTTTAGTAGGGAGATGCAGGCAATAGATAAAAAATGAGCTACGTTAATGAGCCAAACGAAGATGTAGAGAACAGAAGAGCTTAAATATAACAAAATTAAAACCAAGATATAACAATCAGTCAATAGAATAACAGCTAAAATGCAATTATATTTACTGAAGAAGAATATAAAAATTTGTAATTTTAATATCTACTTCGTTTATTTTCAGTATACGTTTTTAATTTACTCTATTAATAAATTATTAGCGATGTATATAATGATTTGACTTAAATCAAATATTGTTTCAAATGCTAATCTGTTAAACCTCCAAGAGTGCATCACTGTAAAATTTGTAATAGGTAATTTTAATTATTTATTTATCAAAATTTTAATTTCTTAAATTCATTTTCAGATGCATTAACAGAATGGATCATCATTGTCCATGGGTTGCTAATTGTGTAGGAAAGCAGAATTAAAAATATTTCACAATATTTCTTCTTTATGGAAGTTTGTGTGGGTTGATAGTTAGTTTATCAGTGTTTATTGATTTTATGTTTTTCAATCAAGTCATCTTAAAAGTAATTTGAAAATTAATATTTAATTAAAAAAAGCCTTATTTTTAATCATAGTAAACGACTGACTACGAACACTAAAATTTAACTGTTGCCGGATCTGCAAGCTTCCCAGCATTTTTAGTAGCTTATGGATTATTTTTGTACTAAATAGTAATTGGTTGCAGAAATTTGACAACTTTGGAAGCAAATATAGATGGAATGTATACTGAAAAAGTAATCAAAATATATAATTTAAATATTTATTTAAACAAAAATATTTAAAAAAAAAAACAACAAAAATAAATGATAAAAAACTTTAATTTATTAGAATCCTTTTAGAAAATCTTCAAATATTGAAAATATGAAAGAAATATTTGGTGAAAAAATACTATATTGGTTTATTCCAATTCAAGAGGTGGTTGACAAAGAAAAAAAAGAAGGGTTTATATAACTTGTTAGAGACTGAAAATTAAGCAGACGGGAAGTTTTATTCAGACAGACAGAAATTTTTACTGACTGACTAATTGACTTATTTATTAATTAATTTGATTGACTGATAACAAAAAATTTTAATTATTTATACAATATAAAATAATTTAAGAAATAAATAAATTTACTACTCACTAATTTTATTATCCGTTATAAAAAATTTTTTTGTTAAGCATTGAATTATTTTTATTAATGATGTTTCTGAGTGAGTGATAAAATAGTAAGTAAGTAATTGAAATAAATATTTATTTCAATCTTATTTATCAAAACCTTCACATTTCAATTAGTTCATCTATTTATTTTTGTTATATGTCACTATACTAATAAGAGCTATCTATCCCAAGGAGCTAATAATAAATATAAGATCAAATACTTTATAGTGTGTAAATAAGTTGAAATCTCCTGTAATTTTCTTTAAGTTTTATCTTTTATTTTTATGTAAAAACGGTTAATTTGGATAAAAGTTTTAATTAAATTTTAGATTAATTTGTTGATGCCAAGAAATATAAAATTGAATTTCAAAGAGAAATTTTAAAGTAAATTATTTTAGATTGCTTACAAGAATTAATCTGCAACACTATTTTAAACGAGGACTAGTGTTGAAATAAAATATACTCCAAAGACTTCAGCTAGAAAATATACTATAAAATCAGTTGATATACTCTTTTTTTAAAGGTGACCCATGCAAATATTTAAAAAGGCAACTAAATTCATGCAAAATGCTGTAA